>NC_056691.1:84911309-85251309 GCF_018350215.1 Panthera leo
TGAGCTTTAATGGCCAACACCTGTGCCATAAAAGACAGTGTTGAATCAATCAAAGGTGCTTTCCTAAGCACCTACTGTGTGCTTCTGCCAGAGGGGGGAACATGCAGGCATAGCCGTTCAGAAGAGCATGCCATTCTGATTCTCAGTGGTTGTTAGTTTTCCTGGACTCACATGGTAATAATAATGCTCAACACCTTTGTTCACAAAGTGCTTCCTGCACGGTTATCCTCAGTGGCTCCATGGGACAGGTGTGAAAGCCACTGGGTGGATAATGAGCCAAGATGGCAGAACAAACCGAGACGCCTGTCCAGAGCCTAAGTATTTGCTCCTGCTGGTATATCTTGCCCCGTGGGCAGAGGTCGAGACTAAGTTGCCCACCTCCTTCAAGCACCTGGGGTTGGACATGCCATGAGGCTTGGGAAACCCTTTCCTCCACTTGGATGTTCTTTTAGGAATTAGAAAAAAAGGTCACTTCTGATGCCTGGAAACTTCGGAATTCCTTGGGGGAATTCGAGCCGTTGGGGGGCCTGCTCACCAGGGCGCCCCCACCTCACGCTCTGTGCTGCTGCGGGCCGTTGGTGGTGCGGGGGCTTTCTGGGCCTTGGGGAGTGCTCTGCGTGCCCTGTAACCTCCTTTCTCCTCCGTCTCTTTCTTAGGCACATCTCTCTAACGCTCCCTGCTACCTTCCGAGGCAGGAACAGCACTCGGGCTGACTATGAGTACCAGCACTCCAATCTGTATGCCATATCAGGTACGTGGGGCCTCCGCTACTGGCCAGCTACCGTGTCTGTGTCCCGGGCACCACCTCCCTCTGCGTGTCTCCTGGCTTCGAATGGCATCTGTCTTCCCTCTCTCGTTCACCCTGCAAGGGGCCTGTTCCCTGCAGAGATCAGCCCTTTCCTTCCTTTGTGTCGCCTCAGCACTTAGAGGAGGGCCAGATACTCCGTGTGTTTTGAGACTAACGATGAAAAACAATGTGTGGATTTCACAAGCTTGAAGGGAGGCTTCCTGAGAATAGTCCCTGTATTAGTCACCTGCCAGGGCCAGGGCAGATTGCCCCTGGGGTCTTGGGAGCAGCACAGAGCCCAGGCCCGGTCTGCTCACCAGCCCACATCCAGGTCTGTCCGCACCTCTCGTTTCCCAAAGCCAGATTTGTGGCCCGAAGGGACACCGGCGGTCTCCCCTCCCAACCACCATCGTGGGGGTCTGCGATTTCTGAACCCGGCCTTGAAATTGCTGGTGTTACTTTGGCAGGAACGTCAGCGGCGTGAGTCTCCCTTTTCACCTTCACCCGGGGAGGGGGACTCCTGCAACCCTTATTACAGAGTGGAGATTCATTAGGTGCCTGGCAGCACAGGTGACCCGCTAAGAGCGGAGGAAACCCGCAGGCTCACCTCCGATTATCCTCGGCCTCCAGTCAGGGGCGTTTGTGTATCAGGGGAAGTAGCAAATCGGTGCCACTTACCAGCGCACACCCTTAATGGTGAGTGACGTTTTGAACACGGGAACATGGCATTCATTCATGTACCATAATGAATCCGTTATTTAAAAGGTAATCTTTTTTCTAAAAATTGCAACTTGGGGTTACTAAATAGATGAAATAGAACAATGGTATAATTCATGTCAGTATCAGTTTCTCTTGTTATGATCACTCCCTAATAGGTTTGGAAGTAGAAGCAAAAGCCCGTTGTTCGATTTCTGGGTGGGGAAAGGGAAGGCCAGGGATGTTCTGAAAGCCCTGGTCGCCCCAAAGGGTAGAGGGAGCACGTTGTCTCAGAAAAGCACCTCCAGAGAGGATTTCTTTTGTGCTGTGGCCATTTCAGCAAAGTCGACAAGGAGCGTAACGAGTGTGGAAAGATGACCTATTTTGTAGAAAAGCTGAATATTTCCCCAGATGCTTCGTGGCATGGTGGTGCAAAACAGGTCTGTGAAATCCAGCAGGGCGACCCCGTTCCGAATGCGCATGAGGAAAGCTCAATCAAAGCAGATGACTTTTTCCCTCCAGCTTGCAAATCTTTTTCCAGCCACGGTGTTCAGCTCCCCCCACCTTACCTGGGTTCTCTGATGGCTTTCCCAGCTGTTGACATTTCTGCAGAAAAGGGCCCACAGAGTGAAATCTCCCCTGGTTTGGCAGGAATGTTCCTGTCTGCCTCTGGACCACTGCTTCCTCGCCCCGCGGCTTTGATGAGGTGTTGTTAGTTTAGCAATACCGAGGTAACGGCCTCAAGACACAGGGGAAGCCATTCAGAAACTTCCTGTTACATTTATGTAAGTGGCAGTCTGTTGGGTTTTATCTTCCAAACGTCTACCGTCGAGGCTACGGCAGGGCCGTGGGCAGCCCCGGTCTCCTCGGCGGCTGCGGGCACCAAATCGCTCCACCCGGGTCCGGGATGGCTTTGTTGTAATGCTGCCAGGAAGAGTCCGCAGGGCCCGCTGCCTCCATAAGGCCTGCAAGCTCAGCACTGGGCAACCGTGGTGCAGCTGGGAAGCCTGCCCGCCCACCCACCAGCTGCCTGCCTGCGAGCCGTTCTGGTAGAAGGGAACAGAGACCACCCCCACCCCCACACCCCCCGCTCCGTATGAACAGGATCTGGCGCTGAGTGGCACATCTCAGTTTGGTATCGCAAAGTTAAGGTTTCAATGGTTTATTCTAAAGACACTCAAGGCAAAGCATGCCCAATGCATGGTGATCGGAGCTCTGCTGGTAACCAAATGAATGGATCATCCTGTTCTGGACCGGCTCTCTGGTGCACGTTCACCACAGACTCCAGGGGCCAGGCCTTTGGCACACACCCCTGGTGCACTCTGGTTCCTTCCTGAAAACATTCAGTCATGGCTCCCTTCGTTTGTAGGCCCTTCCAAAGGAGGTTTCCAAACTAAGTAATCAGAAAAGCGAGCCGCCCACTTGTAACTCGTATGCGTCGTTACTAAAGTAATATTTACTCTTACACCTTTTCTCAAAGGCACACCTGTTAATCTGTCCTCTTTCCTGTACCTTCCACTGAGACGGTTCGCGTGTGTCAGGCCTGCAGGGGAAGAGACGGTGCTCTGAGCTGCTAGAGGAAGGGGAGGAGAGAGTACGGAGCCCTGGCCTGAGCACACGGACGTGTTCGTGAACTGTTTATGGGAGGGAGGAAGGAGAGCCTTTAGCCTGGTATCTGCCCTGCTCGGGAATCCTCTCTCTGACCCCTGGGGCAGGCGATCATCCCGATTGGCCGTTCGAATGCCTCTGGCATCTGTGCCCACTACCTCCGGCCAGCCCGTTCTGTCTCTGTGGGGCCCTCCCTTGTTCAGCTGGGCCCTGTCTTTCCACATGTTCATGTTCATGTTCATTCAGCCGTTTGGGGGTCCAGATGCAATCCATCAGCCAACACGTGCCAACTGTTCCGCCAATAGTTCTGTCTTGCCCACGGAAGTGGGATGAGGGGCTTCTGCTGACTCAGTGCTGAAATCCTGAGAGGCTCCTGTCCCCCTGCTCAGACACCCTGTACGCTCCTCACGCGGCCACAAAGCACACCTTTGATCCTCCCGCTTCTGCCAGTAAGAACTTCAGAGAAATACTTAGCGGTGTACGAAGAGACTCATCCACAGGGATGAGCCACGCCGCTTCTTAAAAATGATAACACTCAGGCAAAGGGGTTGGGGGATGGAGCTCGTAAATATCCAAAACAAAAGCAAAGGGTTAAGTTATGAAACGTTCTTACAATGGCCTTGTCAGGCATGAAAAAATGATGTGGATAAAAAAGTGTGCATGGATAGTAAGTGGCAACCGGAGTGTGCAATGTGATTGCATTAAAAAAAAAAAAAAATATGTGAAGTCTGGAAAGGTCTGGGAAGGTACCTGCCAGGGTGTTTCCAGGGGTTTTCACCAGCCTTGCCTGCTCTTTTTTTCTTTTTTCCTTCTTTGTAGTGTCTCAATTTTCTATGTTGGCAAGTGTTGCTTTTATAATAAAAAGCTTAGGCCCGGAGTTCATTTGGCATGCTCTTGGCCCCACTGGCCCCCGTAAGTGCCTTGTCCTTTCTGAGAGCTCACAAGCCTCCTGACTCAGAACGGGCTTCTAAATTCTACTGGAGATCGCTCGCAGGCCACAGGTCAATTATCTTCTTAGGGTCCCCTTTTGAGAATATGTGGGTTTTTTCTATTGCCCAGTCCCTGGAATCTCCTGTCCGCCGATATCTCCCAAAGACCGCTGACTGCAAGGCTGACAGCATCTGGCCTGTTCCACTGGTGGTACAGAGGCAGACTGAGCATGAGAGCCTGGCAGCTTGGGCCATCTCCCCACATCACCATGTCCCTCTATTCATTAGGGCTTGAGGATGATTTTCCTGGAAAGAGGAGCTAGAAATGAAATGGTGGGTGCCTGGTGTGGCCCACTTGACTATCCGTGTATGTGAGAGCTGGCAAACCACTTTTGTTTAATTCTTACATTTGACGAATGGCAGCTCGTGGGCTCGTGCTCTCCTGGCGACGTTCTAACCTGTGTGTTCCCCTCAGTTAGGTGCCTCTAAGACCTTCCCTCCAGAGAGGGCTCTCCTCGGGGCCACATTGATTTTTCTAGATTCCATCCCGCATCCCTGCTCCTGAGTGTCCTCGTTCTGTCTCTCGATGCTGGTTTTCTTTTTCGGAATATCTTCTCTCTCCTGGGAAGTCTTCTGTTTTAGTCCCGGACAATAGCCTCCGACCCTTCCTTTTCCCCCTTGGAGCTGTTTTAGATGTCTAGATGTCTGATTCATTTATATTCCACCTGTTCCAGACAGATAGAAGGCAGCTCCAAAAATAACACGTAACCAAATCAAGGTGGAAGTGAAAACGGAAGCGTGAACAAAAATATAGATTGGAAAAGAGGGGGTGCGGCTGTGGGCGAGGTTTTTCACAAAGGGGATTCTGGGTTTGGCTCTAAATCAGGACAAGCTCTGTATGGATAAGAATAAAAATAAGCTGGTTGCTTGGGAAGAGCCTAACTATTCCTTTTACGGAATTCTTCCTCATAAAGCGGGCCCTATACGATGCTGTCTGTGGACGGCAGAACAGCCCCTGTCCAGGGAGTTTGAGAAGGCCAGCCTGGAGGCCTGTGTACTGGGGGATCTGCTCGTGTTTGAACCCCTAACATGCTTGGTGGTTGAAGGAGACGTTTTCAAAATGTTCTTGTGCCTTAGGGACTGGAGCCGTGGGGAGTGTCAGGAATGAGGAGCTCCCTGACCTCCCGTCCACCCTGGACAGCGCACCTGGGCCATAGGCTCCCATACCGAGCGGCTCTGCCACGACATGCCCGCGATCACTTTTTCTAGCCAAGGAATGTCTGCTATCGGACTTAGGGCAGTTTGGCTTAACGAACAGGAGGCAATAGGCATGGGGAACCACGCTGCGCTACCCTTTTGTTTTGTTGTTATCAACTGATTTAGACCTCCAAGTGCAGATTTTTCCCCAAAGAACTCCTTTGTCTCCCTTTCGGGGAAAAAAAAAAAATTGACATAGTAGTGTAAAATAGTAAAACTATGCAAATGCATATAGGAACTGGCATGCAAGAAAGACCAAAATCTCAAACAGTCCATGAATTCCGGATGAGCCACAGTGCAGAAATACCCGGAAGCCTCACCGCATGGGGAGCCGAGGGGCCCGGCTTCTCTTCCCTTTGGTACGTAGGCAGTTGGCCTTGCTGATCTCTTCATTTGTCCATCAGCATGGGGCTGACCACAGAATTGATTGCCCACACCATCACTTTTGAGAGTAGAAGGGGTCCCCACTTGCACCCGGACAAAAGCTATAACCTGGAACTGTCCCAGCAGATGGGCAGGGTGGGGGGGGGGGGGGGAGTCTCCCCCCACCTTTAGTGTTCTTGGGTCTTCTCATTTTTTCCAGAGTGCTTTCTGATGGCTGGAAAAGCCCTGCTATTGCCCTCTACAGCTGTGCCCTCTTAAAATCCAGCCCCCTTTCAAGATGTTGGGCCAGGAAGCCTGTGAGCACGGACAATCTGAGTCCATCGACTCCTCGCCTTGACTCACAAGACTTGCACAGAGAGGAGAAGGATTTCATCTGAAACAGAACCGTGTATGAGCTGTGTAACTCTGACATCAGACCAGGAAAGCACAGAGCAATTAAAAATAATTAATGATTTCTGAACATCAGCCTTCTCCATGCAGTTTTAATCTAGTCCTCATTTAAATTGGAAGATGGACATTTAATTATCAGCATTATGAAATTTATGATTTATATATTTCATCCAATTGGATAAAATTTCTGCTACCAGCTCATCTTCTTCCAAAAAAAAAAAAAAAACTGTATGTTTTACAGTGTGATCATTTAAAAACTCCTCTGCCCCATACCAAACAATTAGACCCACATTTTTCCTTTCATTTGCAGTGATTACATTATTTCTGTCTTTTAGGGAAAAAAAAAAAAAAATCTCACCTGGAAAATTGAACGTAAACCTAATCCTTTAACGACCATAAAGTATGGTCGGGTTGGACAATGAAGCTAAGAGACCAAAACAATAGGGGTGCTCGAGAAAGACGGTTTGATTTTGTTTCTGTGTGAGACGTTCTAACCAACAACTGCTTCGCGCCCAGCGTTGCTGGTATTCTGCAGGATTTGTGTCCGCATCTGCCGTGTGCATGCCCCTGGTTCTCCTCTTCCCCTGTGTTTGGGTGCGTGTCAGCCGTGCGTGGGTTGAGGGACGATGTTACCAGTAACCACAATTGAGGGAACACCACTGTCTTCCAGGGGAAGCCCCCACCTAAGAACGCCAGGCAACCTCTGCGTTTGCAAACGTCCCCCATGGCCTTTGTCCGTCATGGACGTACTCGTGTGCCTTATGTGGCCTTGTATTCAGACCCCCGCTTTCCTTCATCCTCCGCCGAGGATTTTCAGAACCACCAAGGACTGGTTGGAGAAGGTGGGGGCAGGATGGGGGAGAACGTGGAGGGGAGGGTGGCCAGGACCCAGGAGAGAAGCCTCCGTTCGACACAGCCATAGATAATAGCGGACGGGGGAGATTCCTGAATGAAGCGAAAGAAATATTTATAATAAGGGTGCTCAAATCAAGGAGGAAATAAGTCATTTTAAAGGCAAATAAATTTTTATCATCACCCCTAACAGCCATGCGTCCCTTGTCTATCCATCTATTCTTGCCCTGACTGACAACAAAATCGAGCACAAAGAAAAATATAATAAGAAAAAGAAGAAATGAATGGGAGCGGATGGGGAATTGATCGCATAGTGTATTTGTATATCCTGATGTAAAAGGTGCAGTTGACAGGTGGCCAGGTTTGCTCTGTACACAACCATGTGTGTGCTGTCACGCGCACGCACGCTGCCTTGTTTCGATTGATGAATTGCCTGCTTTCTTGATTAAACCTTCCGTCACTTAAGAAACAAAAAGCCTGTGTTTAGATGGCAGAGTGGGACATGTCAAAAAAATCTGCCTCCTTTACCTTTGTGCAGATGTTGGGCACAGACTGTAACATGTATTATTAAAATGAATGTGGCATTTACTGTGCATTATTCCTTTCCTGGGAGAAAGGACTATAAATTATATGCTAATAATAAGCTTTAACCCTTTCGAAATGCAAAAGATTTAAGAGTGCAAATATTCATGTAGGCCTGGCTAATTGGATGTGCTTTTATACACCCACCGTGATGGCTGTGTCACCGAAGTTAATGAACAGCGTGTGCGGGCAGGCACACGGGGCGCTTGGGGAACTCTCGCCTCCTGGAGGTGTTCCGCTCGGCAAGTGCCTCCTCTAGGATTTCACAGAGAGACCCTGAAACCCCTCAGCTGGGCTCGGGATCATCTTACTTGGGATTAAGTATGGATCTACAGCCATGGTGAGTGGCCCCAGCTAGTCTCCTAGAGCTAAGCGTCAAGGGTGGTCCTCTCCTGACTTTCCTGCCTCCCCGCTTGGGGCTGGCCACGCTCGGGCCGGCAGGACCAGGCGTTGGTGCCTCGCACTTACTTGTCTGTCTTCCTTTACCTGGCTCGTCTACCCTCAGTCCGGTTGCCCAGGTCACAGACTCCTCTCCCCAAGTAGAACTCTGCAGAGCAAAACCTTCATGCCTGCCCCATTCCACCGTGTGAATTCACACCTCGCTTGCCCAGCATTGAGGCTGTCTGGTGGCCAGCCTCTACTTTGCCGGTGCCTTCTCTCCATTGCTCTTCACCTGTGCTCCCCAACCTGTGTCACTCCCGTGTCCTCAGCTTTGTCTCTCTGTGCGTTTGCCCCTGCCGGTCAAATGGCTCAGATTGACCTACCTTCTCTGTGGGCCCATCTTTGAAGGCCTGTCCCCAAACTGCCACTAAGCTTTTCTGATTCTCTTCCGTCTGGGACTGCTCTCTTCCTGGTTTATATACTCCCACGCTGTTTTGCGTTGGAGAGATTTCACCTGTGAGCGCTTGGAGACAACAAAGGTTTATGGGCAGTGAGGAAGGAGGCTGCCTTCCATTCTTTTTTTTTTTTTTTTTTTAATTTTTTTAAATGCCTATTTTTGAGAGCTAGACAGAGCACGAGCAGAGGAGGAGCAGAGAGAGAGAGAGAGAGAGAGAGAGGGAGACACTGACTCCAAAGCAGGCTCCAAGCTGTCAGCACAGAGCCCGACGTGGGGCTTGCACCCAAGAACCACGAGATCATGACCTGAGCCAAAGTCAGACGCTTAACCGACTGAGCCACCCAGGCACGCCATGCCTTCCATGCTTCCTGAATCAAGGAGGTTGTAATTAAACTAAGGTGAAAAGAAAGGTTGTTAACTCCTTTATTTGTTTAGCAGACCCTGAGAGCTCCGTGTGCCCAGCCCCATGCTCCCTCCGAGGACCATAGGAAGCCTGTGGAAGAAGGTTCAGCAGGTGACTGAGGGGACATTTGCAGTCAGAAGCACATGTGACCATCACACAGAGCCACTGCGAATGACCACACAGGTTGTGCACCACACAACACGTGTGGATGGCTCCCCACCAGAGTTGTGCCAGTGCACGGGCATACACTAAGTTACCTTGGGCAACTCACTCCACGCTAGGTGCTCCTACCTGTGAAACGATTCAGTAAGGACTGCCGCCTTCCCAGCATCAGTGTGAGGAACCAGGGGGTAGAGGAACATTTTAGAAATCGGGAAGCAATACAGGAGTGTCCCTTCTCTCCATCCCCGCCTCCCCTGCAGGGCTGTGAGCAGAGCAGGAGCCCAAAGACTTGTTGAGAGTTACCACTCGGGACACACTGGCTCTTGCCCAGCACGGTTTTTGTCGTCTTAACCCGCTCTTCTATGATTTTGTATGTAAGATTACTTCTCTGTAATCACAGTGCTCGGAGAAAATCTCGTCGTCAGTCCGAACAAAGTTGCAATAAAGGCTCTCTGGCATGGCTCTGCTCGGCACCCCCTGGAAACGGAGACATTCTGTCACGCATCGTCACTTAGAAGTGGGCTATTTTCTGTGGCTGGCAGCCCACGAGCCCTTTCTCAGGAGGGTGACGGAATGATGGCTTGGGGCAGGAAGGAGAGAAGTGGTTGGCAGAGTGAGCCAGCAACTTCTATAAAATCGCCCAATGTGGCTTTGGATTTTTTTGGAAGAAAAGTACGTGGGGCAGCGGGGCCGCCCAGGGGGCTGCTGTCTACTCAAGGCTTTCATTTCTGCCTTTCCTGTGCTCCACGAGCAGGAGAAAGTTGAAGACTTTTTCCAGTTTCGTCATTGTGAAAAAAAATTTAAAAATTATTAGGTGACAGATACTCCGGTGCCCTTGAAGGGGTAGCCCCACCCTCCCGCTGTGCTTTCAATTCTCTCTCTGGTTTTTAAGCAAGGCCGAGCTCAGGCAGGCATTGGTTTAATGGCCCGCATCCCCTGCTTCAAGCCAAGAGCAAAGCAGCCAAGGGGCAGCGGGAAGAACCAGGGCAGGAGCCAGAAAAGCCAGATTCAGGCCCCGTTCTCCCTCTGATGAGCCCCGAAATGGCAGGCACAGCACCAAGCCTTCCTGGATCTGAAATCCCAGATCTCTCCCGTCTCCGTTGTTGCAACAACAGCATCAATAATTGAAGTAGAACGGTGTCTCGGCTCGTGTTTCCTGGAAGCTTCCTGTGCCTCACACGTGGTCTCGTCTCCGGGGTGGCAGCGGCCGCCCCCGCCCCCCAGGGTCGAGGACGCCGTGGGAAGGAGCCTTGCGGGGTTTATGGATTCGGTGCCCACTGTGTCACCGGCAAGTGTGTGCGGTTGTTGCCCCCAGACCATCCAAACACTGCTTTGACTGGGACGTCCCCGAACGCAGGAACACCTGGAGAAAAACCGGCTCTCTGAGACCTCTGTCCCCGTGTGTCCATGTCCCGTGTCTGGTTGTCAAGCAGGAACATGCCTCCCTTTTGCCGTCCTACGTCCCCTCCTGGTAGGCAGCATGCCTGGGAGCCCACAGGGTCCTCTCTGCAGGCCTAGTCCCAGAAATGCTGGAAAACCAAGGGAGCGTCTTGAGCCCCTCTCTTCGTCTGCCCTTTGCCTTTCTTCAGAGGGTTTCTCTGGGGCAAATGAAGCAGCCTAGTTGGCCCAACACACAGTCCTGCCTCAGGACAGCTGATACCAGGGCAGCCTTTCTGTCTTTCTCTAGCTCTGTCTCCCTCCCGGTAATAGGCTGTTGGCTGGGAGGGGGAAATGCCATAATTAAGGCAACTTCTTTAATTTAAACACATTTAGGGAGCTGAGGTGGTTTTTGCTTTTATTAAAATGGATTAGATTAATTTACTTTAATAATACCTAACCCTCCTCGAGCACTTAGCCCGTACAAGGCTCTGCGTAAGCACCCTGCTCACGTTCTGTCCTGTCACCCCAACAATCCTTACCAAGAAAACCTTTAGGGCTTGTACCATTACCAGTATCTTATTTTATTTTATGTTTTTTTAAAAGTTTATCTTTGAAGGAGAGACCGAGCACAAGTGGGGGAGGGGCAGAGAGAGAGGGACACCCGGCATCCGAAGCAGGCTCCAGGCTCCAAGCTGTCCGCACAGAGCCCGACGTGGGGCTCGAACCCACAAACCGTGAGATCATGACCTGAGCCGAAGTCGGACGCTCAACCGACTGAGCCACCCAGGCGCCCCCATTATCTCTGGTTTGTAGGCATAGGCCCAACTGCCCGTGTTGCCGAGCTCCCATGCTCAAACCTTGTGAGACACATCTCTCTTATAAATAGCTTTATTTTATCTTTATAAACATTTTTATTTTACAGATGGGGGAAACGGGTTTTGAGAACTTTCGATCTCTCCACAGTTATGCTGCTAGTAAGGGGCAGGGCCGAGATTTACCCCCAGGTCCCTCTGATCCAGCCGCTAAGTTCCAAATCCCCACACCGGGGAGGCTGCTCGAGGATGTGCGTGGCCATTTGCTCCCCGGGCCAAACTGAAGCTGAAAACGGCACCCACCCCTAGAGAGAATCACTCTGGGACTGACTTGGGATATTAGATCTCGGCATTGTTCAAATCTCAGGTGATTCCCTGGATTGTCCTCTCTGAAACCTCATCAGAGCGAGGTCCTTGACACTGGGCGGATGACCCCTCCTGAATCCACAGAGCAACTGAATGGTGGCTGTGGCCCCCCGTTGGCTGTTGCTGGGCAGAACGGTGAAAGGATAAGGTGCAGCTCCCTCACTCAAGCTAAGCGGCCTGAGTCAAGGAGCTTAACTTTCTTGTGCCTAAATTTCCTAATCTGTTCAATGGGGATGACCGTGGTTTGGGGTGAGGCTTAGAACCATAGCTGGTGCACAGAAAGTGCCCATAGATGTGTTGCTGTGATTGTAATTATTCCATGGCCCCTTGTTCCCACTGCTTCTCGGATCTTTCCGGACCAGGAAAGGGAATATTCCAGGAACCTCCTCCCCCATCAGTAGGTGGCTCTACCACTGCTCTTGCTGTTGGTGACCTTTGGGGAGCTCTGGGCACCTGGATTCTCCCTTGCCGTGGTCTTTTCTTAGCCCTGTGGTGAGAGTGGGTGGCCCAGACCCACCCCTTCACTTAACTAGGACTGAGCTTTAGCTGTTCTCCCCTTCTGCCCCAGCGGTCCTGGACCAGGCCCACAATAGGACGTTTGTTTGAAGTGACAGTCACCTGCCCGTGCCTCCCCTGCCTTGCAGCTTCATTCTCTGGCTCGGGGCTCCTAGGATGCATCCAAGCCCGAGGTGACTGACCCTGTGGGTCCCTGTCGGCGCCCAGCCCGTGCTTCCCTCCTGCCCGGGTCCGGCTCCCCGAGCTCTGCTGCTGCCACCAAGCACCCGAGCTTTGACCTTGCCGACTTAGACAGCAACCACGGGGTCAGACTCCAGGTTGAGTGCATTTAAACACCTGACGGCTTCATGAGTGAAGTTGGGGGCATTTGGAAGAAACGGGAGAAGTTGGACAGCCACGGAGGATTTGGGGGTGAGATCAGAAGTTATCCTTCATCACACAATGTGAGCATCCTCACTTTTGTGGCAGAATGAGTGCATTCGCTGGCTCACGTTAGGACAAAAGAAATTCTGATCTCTTTTAGAACAAGGAAGCCACCTTTCCTGTGGACAGAATACCTCAGTCTATTCGTTGTGGTGCATTTGGGGTTTTGTGTCCTGCATATCCACTGCATTTTCCCTTTCTTTTTATTAATGGCCAACAATGGTCCTCACTTGTTGTATTTAAAAAAAAAAAAAAAAAATCTCCGTGCTCCAGCCTACATTTGGATGGAATATATTTGTCACATATCCCAGAGAAGGAGGCCCCTTATTTCCCAGATTTGTCTTTCGATTGTCTCTAAGACAATGAGTGATGCGGAACTCTAATTCAAGGCTGAGATCCTTTGTCAGAGAGAGGTTTCTCACGCCTGACTTGTTTTATAGTGTGAACGATCTCATGATCCACTGGCCAGACAACATCCATAATTTTGAATGAGAGAGTAAAGCTTGCCTCGTCGGCCCTAAGCATCGTTTCTGGTGAGACACTTAGAGGTACTTAATCGCTTGCTACCTAGAGGCAGTAAACACACCCATCTTGATGTTCCACTGCCCTGCGTGTTTACCTTAAGTGTGCCCCATGCTAACAAAACACCCGTGTCAATCCTGTCGGAAGGTCCTTTGGCTCGTGAATTACAGAGTCCTCATTCACCCTTATTCTGCCAAAGATGGTTGTGCCTTTTGTAGGCCCAAATGAGCAGCTTCTTTGGTCAGAAGCCTCTTGGCTATTTATGCTTCTTATAAAACTTTGGCTGTCTGATTGGTTTCTCAATTCCAAGAGAGTTGATCCAGCTTTGGTCGTAACATCTCATTCGGTGCTGAGTTCACTGCTGGAATTCAGGGTCCCTTCTGGGATGCTGACACAATGGTGCCCCTCATTCACTGGGATGGGTCTAATGCCCAGCCCAGGGCCCGGGGGCCAGGAGGCACTCAATGATATTTGTTGTTCGATCAGTTCTCGAGATTCACCCTTTCCAGCTGCATTGACTGCGTGACTTTGGACATTTTATGTGACATTTCAGTTCATTTTCTGTATTTTGAGGATCAGCTAATGTATGGGAAGTACCTAGTACTGGATGGGCACCCAGAAATTGTAGCAGGTATGACTGTCATAAACACTGTTATTCCAGCAAAGTGCTACTCATTATTCAGGAAGCACTGGTCTTACTCACCCTGCAGTTTGACATCCCACAACACCCCCCCCCCCCCGCCACCCAACCTAAAAATGCAGTTGTCGGAGGGAACAGCTGCTTCCCTAAGGAAGAACCAGAAGGGAATTCACACCTTCAGGGACCCTGCCAAATACGGGGGACTTCTCGGTGGAACATAAAGCAAAACTTCCATCCTAGTCCAGAAATCAGTAATTGCTTGAAATGTTAGTTTGCTACTGGGTAAAACAATTTTAAAGAAAACTTCTCCGCATTGAAATCAGCCTCTGATTTTCCGTATCCCTTCTCATCCAGTTAGCTCTGATTGAGAAAGGATCATAGCTATGTTCAACCCTTGAAATGGTTTGAGTTTGACTTTGTCTTTGCCATTTGGTTTGTGGCTTTCTTTCCTGCCCCTCCTATCCCAGAACCCTTTGGGAAAAAGGTCCCCAGAATCCTTACAAAGCTGTGAGCCAGGGCTTGATTTCAGGGTATGTAGTCCTACCACCCACCAAGCTGATCTCCAAGTCCCCTGCTCCAAAGCTCACGGCCAGGCCCAGGGGCCCCCAGGCTCTAAGACACCACAGCCTGGCGACACGGCCACACCAGGCATCCAAGGCATCCTTGCTCTGCGTTTGAGAGTAGATCAAACAACTTTCCTTGATGTCCCTATCTTACGAGAGGTCACGAGGCCTATCTATTGATGGTGAGGAACTGTTCCTTTCTTCAGGCTACGTTGTTTTTTTTTTTTTTTAAAGATATTGTACCTTTTACTTGGATTTAATGAGGACAGACATTTTAATCAGAGGTTAGTCATTTATTTTTGCAAACTATTGTTTTGATTCATCATTTTTGCAGATAATTAAATGGTTCAGTTGGCACAGTGTGTCTACTTTATTAAAACAGGTAATTTTGAAAAAAAGAGATGCTATTTTTTGGATCACTGCACAGGAATTGCTTCTATCTTCATCTTTGAGCATAGTTTCTCATTGCTTTGCCAGAAGGCTCTCCTGTTCAAGCATTTGGTGCCCTCTCTGGTCTGGAGAGGCTTGCCCTTGGATGATTGGGGTGTTAGCCACTCCGCCCTTTGAAACGGGAGAGGAAGAGTAAATTCTGTGCTGTTACCTTTTAGAAAGACTCCGGGGTTTTAATTGGATTGGGGAAAAGAGCCTACAAGTTATGAACTTGGCAGAACAGCAGCCGTGGTACTGAAAACAGATTAATTGTAGCCCTCACAGTGGGTGGAGTTTAAAAGTCAATTACTGCTTGTCCTATTCTAATTTACACACCTAAGATTTGAAAAAGTCTGTCACTTAGTGTGAAAGTGAAAAGGTTATGTTACTAGTTTGAGTATACCTGTGTCTTTTCACGTGTAAATGCTTTAGCGACATATATTTGTAGGTAGGCAACTTGTAGCTGCACGGCTATAATATAACTACATCTGTGAGCGCGACTCCTTATGAGGAGTAACCTTTAAGAGTTAGCTCCTTTAAATCCATAATGGCTTAGACTATCGTCCTTTGTCTTGCGGTGCAATCTACTTGTAGGCACGGGGGCCAGCCCCTGCGGAGCCTGGGGAACGCTCCGCTCCTGGGTCACGAACCAGTAAGGGAATGGCCCTTCGGGAGTCCATTTTTTCAAAAACAAATGGCTCATGACATTTGCTTTCTTTGATTTTTCCGTGTTTGTGTCCTGAATCAGTTAATTCACTCATTAAAAGGATTTATTTTAGGAGGACCAATTAAAACTTTGGAAGCTAATTTTTTGCTGAGCAGCGCAGACCTCTGAAAAACACAATTTATAACATGGCTTCTGCCCTTTTCCAGCAAGAGCCGTCTGATAATGCTGCAGCCTCCGGTGCTCCTGGAAGTACGGAACCGTTGTTCTTTGTCCTCCCCTCTGGGCGAAGCTGCCGCGTGGGTGGGTTTCTCCCAGCCTCCATTGTTTTAAGGTGAACGGGCAAGTCTGGAAAAGTCCAGCCCAGGAGTGGCACCCGCCGCATTTGTTTGCTCGCATCAACCCCATAGTTTAATTTTTTTTAATAGGAAGCTGCTGTGTAGTTTGGATATTTAAACAGTTATTAACCGAATGACAATTAACAGATTGCATAGACAGATTTTCTTTTGAAAACCTCTGAAATTGAGTACAGTTTGCAAAACTATCACGGCATAGTAATGACAATGAATTTTGATTTCCCGGAACTGATATTAGACTCCTTATTAAACTATGTGCATCTGCTTTTAATTTACTCCAAATAATTGGAAAATGCAATGAAGCTTTCCAATTAAAGCACGGCTTTATGCTGTTTAATAATACCCCCATAATATTATAGCTTATGAAGTGACAGGTGAGTTGGTGTATGAATAAAACATAAAGGCAGCAATAAGGGACAGAAAACCGGAGACAGTTGTGGGGATTTTAAATGCTGGATGTAATTTGCATATATTAATCTCTTCTTTTCAGCCTTATCAGGCCTTCTTCAGTATTTGAAGTTAAAATAGCGTTGACAGGCGGGAGTACGCTTAGTTTTTTCAAGGATTTATTACTTGTATAATTTCTGATCTTTAATAAGCAGATATGACTGATCCTCATAGTTCTATAGAAATCGGTTAATTGTTCCAGATGGCGTGTACTGATTATGCAAAATTACTTTTCACACCATTTTTTTTGTGATGGAGTTTGGAGTAAAATTAAATTTTTTATAGCCTTCTTATCATGCTGTTTTACAGTGGTTTTTCCACAGAAGTTGAATTTAATCTACTATATTACATTGACCAGCACAGTTATTCTAATGTAGCATTTTGTGATTTGACAAAGAATAATAGAACACATTGCTCATTGTTCATTACTGTGTCCCTAATAAAAAGGAGCTCCTGTGTATAGAACATAGCTGTTATTTATGAAGAATGCCTAATTCATACAGTTAAAAACGCAAAATTGTACTATGAAGTAGTTCCTTTTGGGGAGAGAATATCTGAGAGAAGGAAATGGCCATAGGCACGCTACAGATTTTACATGCTGAAGGAGGGGTCCTCTTTAATGAGCAGACTGTTTAAATTGTGCTACTTGCTTTTTCTTCGAAGGGGGGGAAAAAGGGGGCCAGATAATCTCATTCTATTAAGAGAGGTGTCATCAGTTGACTTGTCTTGATTTACATAATCCCAGAAGCCTTTCATAATTGAATAGCATTTATAAAAGGTGGGATAAAGTATCAAAAAAAAAAAAAAAGTCCAAAAAGCCTCAACGATAATTCGTCTCTCTCACATTTCCCGAAGTGTTGATTGTCGCAAAGCGTCTTGTGCCAGGGTCAGAGCGGAGTCCGGGTCGCAGGTGACATGGATCCGGGCTTATCCGTGTCCAGGCTCTCAGATAACATTCTCTCTACAGTTCAGCGGGTGGTGGGATTTGAAAGACTGAGCAGATTCACCCCAAAATGGGATTGTAGAGCTGTTATCTCGACGCAGGGGCGGATGCGGTTTCCAAGGCGGTGGGAGGCGATAGATTTTCCTGTTGTCCCAAAAATCCCGCCTGGGTGTGTGGTATTTTATATGTAGCAGATAAAGGACAGTATTTCTATGTATATGATCTGAAGTTTAACTTGTTTTCAAAACAGACCTCTGCGTATTAAGTCTTAGAGGAACTTTGAGAGACTCTGGATATAGATTTCTATTTTGGAGTCACATCCCATATGCAGAAACACTGACACAGACCGTTCTGTGGCCGGCCCAGCTGCTTGCTCCAGGTAGCACGGTCCTGGCCCATTACCCACCTTGGTCGTCCACAGGCCTTGAGAACTTTTCATCGCTTGAACTTGAGGTGGATCTGGATCTGTTTAAAGAGTTTCATTCCCCTAGGCCCCTGGGGTGTCAAAAATATTCTTCTACAGCAACACTGATTGCTCTTCACCAGAGGGGTCCCTGGAGTGGAAGCAGGACCTCACTGATACCTCCATGAAACAGACAGACATAAATCCGTGAACCTCAGAACTCAGAGGGTAGCTGTCCGTCTGGGTCTGTTGGCACTGAGGCATGGAGTGCAGGATGGCAGTCGCTGTCTGGGAGTTTGAGATCTCCCCCGACCAGTCGAGAAAAGGATTCAGTTGGATGCCCAGGTGTTACCACCACCAGGGTCCTGTAGTATGTACTGTGTACCTTGGCCTTCGGGACACCTTTGATTAAATCCTGCTCTGTATCTAGTCCAGTCTTGAAGGAATATATGCTGTATATTTGGCTACCTGTAGTTCTACAATGGCGAGTTAAACCAAACATAAATGTGATCCACAGCCCGGTGCAGTTCAGAAAGGCAGCACTGGTGAAATTCTGTATTCACTTGACCTCCTTAAGTACTTCCAAAACTTGAAACCTTTCACACACCCTCTTTGGTCAACTCAAAATATATTTTTGTGAGAATGAAAATTATATGAAAAAGAGAATGCATAAATCAGACATGATTAAAAATATTTGTTCTAATGCAGTAATAATTTGGTAGTAATGCTTTCATCAGTATAGCTTAAGGCTACATTAAGTGGACAGACTTTATATGGATTCTCTAATTTTAATCTTCAAAATGCTATCTAATGTCTCATTAAGACTTGCATATAATGTATCTTAAGTACAGTCATTAAATATAGTTTAGGGAGATTTATGTTCAGATATTGCTTAAAGATGTTTTAATAGGCCCATTTACTCTGATGATATTAATGAGCTCTTAATACAGACTAAGCTTCTAAAACTAGTGGTAAAGACTCCAGCCTGAACACAACAACTTGGAATTAGTGCCTGGTTTGGACAGTCGCCCACAGGTTAGCCCTGCTAACATTCCCGGGTCAGCACAAGCCCTTCTGATGAGCCCTGAGTTCTGGAAAAGGGTCTGCTCTTCCTGCTTTGTTCTGGCTGTTGACCCCAGAGCACTCCCGTTCTTCCGCATGTCTGAAAGCAGTCCTCCTTTTCCCCAGAAACTGTGCACAAGACACGTGCTAATTTGGCCAAATTGTACATCTTCAAGGTCATTTGAGCGGCATTGACGCTCTTAGCGGTGTTGCTGGGGCACGGGAGGGTTAAAGGAGGTCTTTGCCGTGCTTCCCGTGTAAGCATCTGCCAGGTAAGGTGTGCGCAGTCTGGCATCGTTATGTGAACAGCTTCGATCTGCCATAAGTGAACTGTAAAAGGTCACAGGGGTGTGCTCTCATCTTTGAGGCATTCGTAGTGACTGAAATATACCTAATAAAGCAGTCCTGCTAATTCGAAATTGGAAAGGAAAAGCCCAGCCCGACAGCAATCTCTGTGTGCCCCATGCTCATGCGTGACCGTTCCCCGGGCCCTACTTTCAAACGTGTCGCAAAAAAAATCTGCGTCGGTAGTTCCTTTTCTTTCAGAGAAATATTGAAAAGCACGTTTTGTTTTGTTTTTTTTTTTTGTTTCCATTATTTTAAGGGAGGGGGGGAAAGAAAGAACCTATGAGTTCAGAGACTTTTCTAATTACTAAATTGGTTTGTTATAAAAAGATAATAGCAAATTTCTTCTTTTCATAATTGGACATTTCTTCCCTGTAGGCTAATGCACGCACAGCCCGTGCATGCACAATAAGTTGTGCTTTTGAAAAGCCATAACTAGCTAATAACAGCTACAGTGTCATCAGAGAGTAATGGTGTGCTGATTAGCATAATTAATGACAAATGGTGGTGCGGAATTGGTGGATTGGTTTAGCGGATGATGAATGCGGGGAGGCCCGGGCTGGGGCCTGCCAACTAGGCCTCGCTGGCTGTCAGCCCTTCTGTTCTCACCGAGGCAGCCCTCATTAGTCACGATGGGAGGTGCCAGTTTGTATTCTGTTTGGAGCACAGAAAACTTAATAATCCAAGCAAATGTGGCTCTCCCTTTTTCCTCAATTTACTCACAAAATTCTCCGCTCGCCCGTTTCCGTCGCGGCCGAACCATGAAGACACAGCCGTTTCAAGATGCTTCCCTGACACTTGAAGGGGAAACGAGGTACCGTAATAGACATTCGTATCACCACGCTTTCCTCCGCCCGTAGATGGATTGCTCCCGTTACGAGGGCTTCTGCTTCGTGGACTCTGTTTATCTGAGTATTTATAAGGGGAAAAGAGATGAACTCAGGAAGCTATACATTCTGTCCTGAAATAAGACTAGCACATTTATCTCTGACTTGATTAATCAGACCTAATTTGCATTCTCAAATGAGACTGATAAAAATGGATTTACCTTTTAACCTTTAGAGGGGGGAAAAGTATTTCTCTGCAAGATTTCTGGGGCTATCTTTCCTTAACCGATAAGAAGCCATTCCTTTATCAATAAAGATGAAAATCCTTAATTTGCATTAGTGAATGAGACTAATTATTATATAGTTAATTAGCATCTGGAAATGAGGATTATCTTAATTACAAAGCACAATTTCCCTAATAGCTACAAAACTGTAAGTTTGATCCGTGTGGAAATTGGTAACTATTATTATGTAATTAGAGATAACATTAATAGTATAGAGTATTTAGGCATAATTTGCATATGCAAATGTAATTTACCTGAACCAAGCAAGTGGACCGTTAATGATGGGAGTGCGATAGAGCCGACTGAAAGTTTTAGAGAGCTGAGTGGTATCCGTTATGCCAAGTATCTAAATTACAAAGTGATAGAGCAGGTATGGACCTTTTGTATTTGGAAGGTCAGAGTTTAAGAAGAATCAGTAGCTGGAGGGTTAAATAATGAATCCAACTGCTTCGGGAAAGAGCTGGCCACATGGTCCTCTCCTTGACTTCGATTTCCGCATGCTTCCCAACACGCCTTGAATCTCAGATGTACTTTCCTTACGTACGTGAGCATTTCTGAACATTGGGTCTATCTTCTGACTGACATGTACTCTTAAAGCAGTTATACACACACACAAGCACAGCAAGTTATGAAATTGACAGTGGAGCTTACAGTTCTTGGGGGAAATTCCAAGCCTTCTGAATTTCATCTGCATGGTCCTTGAGTCGGAGATGCTGCTTGAGCTACGTATCCTCTGGTACCCATCCACTTCCCTCCTTCAGGCTGTAGCCGCGTTTCCCGAAAGATGGGGTGGGTACCCATGAGGGAGAATGAGATGTGAATGGCTTCTTTAACCTTTTATTTCCCCCATAATAGCATATCAGTGAAGATCATTGTTTAGAATGAGATCAAAGTAGGTATATTAATGAGTCTTTGGGTTAGGCTGCAGTAACAGGCCCCCAAATCGCAGTGGAGTACAACACCGCCATTTGTATGTCACTCAGGTTCTAAGTTGGAGACTGTGGGTTGGTTGGGGTCCTGCTCCATAGGTCTTCTTGTTCTGGGACCCAGGCTGAAGGCAGCCTCAATCTGCAACATGCTGTTGTTAGAGAAGAGGGGAAAGAGCAGGAGCCCCAGAAGTAACACCCAGTGGCTCTAGAAGCTTCTGGTCAGGCATGGCAAGGCATCTAGTCCAGTCAGCATCAGTGTGCAGGGGTGTGTCGTCTTCCCCAGGAGGCCCTGACCTTCCCATGGCGCTGGGTGGGGATGGTCAGAGTCTCACAGGAAAGTGGGAGCGCTTCCATAGGGGTGGTGGTTTTGAGTTTTAAAAATGTTTCAAAAAAACAATAAGATGGCAATAAGTACACACCTGTCAGTAATTACTTTGGAGCTTTTAGTCCATTTACATTTAATCAAAAGACATAGGGTAACTGAAAAGATAAAAAAGAAGACTCATCTATATGCTACCTACAAGAAGCTCATTTCATATCTGAAGACCCACACACACTGAAAGTGAAGGGATGGAAGAAGCTATGCCACACAAATGGAAATGAGAAGAAAGCTGGAGTATGATACTCACATCAGATGAAATAGACTTTAAAACAAAGACTGAACAAAAGACAAAGAAGGTCATTACATAATGATAAAGGGGTCAATGGAAGAAGAGGAGGCAACATTCATAAATATTTATGTACCCAACATAGGGACACCTAAATATATAAAGCAAATATTAACAGACATAAAGGAGGACATTGACAGTAATAGAATTATAGGGGACTTTAATACCCCACTTACATCAACGGACAGATCATCCAGACAGAAAATCAATAAGGAAATACTGGCCTTAAACAAGAAATTAGACCAGATGGATGAAATAGATGTACACAGAGCATTCCATCCCAAACCTGCAGAGTACACGTTATTTTCAAGTGCACGTGGAACGTTCTCCAGGATAGATCACACGTTAGGCCACAAAACAAGTCTCAATAAATTCAAGATTATGAAATTATAGGGGCACCTGGGTGGCTCAGTCAGTTAGGTCTCTGACTTTGGCTCAGGTCATGATCTCATGGTTATGGGTTCGAGCCCCATATCGGGCTCCATGCTGACAAAGTGGACCCTGCTTGGGATCCTCTCTCTCTGCCCCTCCCCCACTCATGCCTACTCTCTCTCAAGTAAAAAAAATAAACTATAAAAAATATTTTAAAAAAAATGAAATTATATCAAGCAGCTTTATCAACCACAATGGTATGAAACTAGAAATCAGTTATAAGAAGAACACTGGGAAAAACACAAACATGTGGAGACGAAACAAGCAATGGGTAACAAAGAAATGAAAGGAAATCAAAATGTATCCTGAGACAAGTGAAAATGGAAATACAGTTTTCCAAAATCTATGGGACGTAGTAAAAGCTGTCCCAGAGAGAAGTTCATAGCTGTACAGAGCCTACCTCAAGAAACAAGAAAAATCCCAAATGAACAATCTAACTTTATACCTAAAGGAATTGGACAAAGAAGAATAAACAAAGCCCAAAGTTAGTAGAAGGAAAAAATGATAAAGATCTGAGTGGAAAGAAATGGAATAGAAACTACAACAACAACAACCACAAAATAGAAAATACCAATGAAACTAAAAGCTGGTTCTTTGGAAAGAGAAACAAAACTTATAAGCTTCTAGCCAGACTTAGCAAGATAGAGTCCCAAATAAAATCAGAAATGAAAAGTTACAACTGCTACCACAGAAACACAAGAGATCATAAGAGACTACTACAAACAATCATATGCCAACAAATTAGAAAACCTAGAAGAAATGTATAATTTCCTAGAAATGCCCAACCTTCCAACACTGAATTGTGAAGAAACGGAAAATCTGAATAGACTAATTACAAGTAATGAATTGAGTCAGTAGTTTTAAAACTCCCAAAAAACAGAAGTCCAGGACAAGACAGTTTGGGTGAATTCTACCAAACATTTAAAGAAGAGTTAGTACATATCCTTCTCAAATAATTCCAAAAGATTGAAGAAGGAGGAATGCTTCCAAACTCATTTTATGAGATCAGCATTACCCTGATACCAAAACCAGACAAAAGTACGACACATCTCTAACAAAATATTGGCAGACTTAATTCAGCCATACATTAAAAGGATCATACACCATCATTAAGTGGGGTTTATTCCAGGAATGCAATAAATCAGTGATAACATCACATTAACAAAATGAAGGATGAAAAAAATCATATGATCATCTCAGTAGATGCAGAAAAAGCATTTGATAAAATGCAACATCCATTTATGATTTAAAAAAAACTCTCAAGAAAGGGGATGTAGAAGGAAATTATCTCAACAGAATAAAGGCCATATATGACAGGCCCGGAGCTGACATCCTATTCCGTGGTGAAAAGACAAAAGATTTTCCTCTAACATCAGGAACAAGACAAGGATGCCCACCCTCACCACTCTTGTTCAACATAGTGTTGAAAATCCTAGCCACAGTAATTGAGCAATAGAAAGAAATGAGAGGAATTCAAATTGGAAAGGAGAAAGTAAAATTGTCACTATTTGCAGATGACATGATATTATATACAGAAAACCCTAAAGACTCCACACACAAAAATGTTAGGAGTTAGTAAATAAATTCAGTAAAGTCACAGGATACAAAATTAGCACACAGAACTTGATTATGCTTGTACACACTAAGAATGATCTATAAGAGAAATCAAGAAAATCCTATTTACAATTGCATCAAAACGAGTAAAATGCCTAGTAATAAATTTAACCAAGGTGAAAGACCTGTACGCTGAAAACTGTAAGACACTGATGAAAGAGATTGAAGAAGACACAAATTAATGGAAAGATCTTTCATGATCATGGATTGGAAGAATTAATGTTGTTAAAATGTCCATCCTACCCAAAGCAATCTATGGATTCAAATGCAATCTCCATCAAAATTCCAATGGCATTTTTCATAGAATTAGAACAAAGAATCATAAAAGTGTTCATGCAGTCACAAAAGACTCCTAATAGCCAAAGCAATATTGAAAAAGAAGAATGAAGTTGAAGGTATCATGCTCTGATTTCAGACTACTACAAAGCTCTAGTAATCGAGAACATATGGTACTGGCATGAAAACAGACACACAGATCAGTGGAATAAGATAACAGATACCGGAAGTAAACCCACCCACATAAGGTCAATTAATCTACGACAAAGGAGGCAAGAACATACAATAGGGAAAGGACAGCGTCTTTAGTAAGTGGTGTTGAGAAAACTAGACAGCTACATGTAAAACAGTGCAACTGGACCACCGTCTTACATCATATACAAAAACACATTTGAAATGGATTAAAAGCTTTGAATTTAAGACCTGAACTCCTAGAACTCCTAGAAGAAAACACAGGCAGTAAGCTCTTTGACATTGGTTTTAGCAACACTTTCTGGGGCCACTCTCCTCAAGCAAGGGCAACAAAAACTTGAACACCAAACTAAAAAGCTTTTATACAGAAAGAAAGCCATCAACAAAATGAAAAGGCAACCTACTGAATGGGAGAAGGTACTTGCAAATCATACATCTGATGGGGGTTAACCTCTAAAATATATAAAGAAGGTATACAATTAATATCAAAAATACAATCCAGTTTAAAAAACGGGCAGAGGACATGATAGACATTTTTTATAGAAGACATACAGATGGCCAACAGGTACATGAAAGGATGTTCAACTCCTCTTCAGGGAAATGCGAATCAAAACCACAGTGTGATATCACCTCACACCTGTCAAATTGGCTATTATCAAAAAGACAAAAAAATCACAAGTGTTGGCAAGGGTGTGGAGAAAAGGGAACTCTAGTGCACTGTTAGGGGGAATGTAAATTAGGGCATCTGCTATAGAAAATCTGGAAGTCCCTCAAAAAATTAAAAATAGAACTACCATAGGATTCTGCAGTTCCACTTCTGGGTATTTATCTGAAGAAAATGAAAACACCAATTTGAAGGGATCTATGCACTCCTATGCTGATTGCAGCATTATTCACAATAACCAAGATATGGAAGCAGGCCAAGCGTCCATCGATGGATGAATGGACAAAGAACATGTGGTATATACATACAATGGACTATTACTCAGCCATAAAGAAGAATAAAATCTAGCCATTTGCAACAACATGGATGGGCCTTGAGGATATTATCCTAAGTGAAATAAGTCAGACAAAGATAAATATGTGATTTCACTTATATGTGGAATCGAAACCAAAAAAAAAAAAGAGGGAACAAACAAAATAGAAAATGAGTCGTAAATATAGAAGGCAAACTGTTGGTTACCAGAGAGGACTGTCGGGGGTGGGGGGGGGGGGGGGGGGGGAGAGGCAGTAGGGGAAATAGATAAAGGGGACTAAGAGGTACAAACTTGCAGTTATAAAATAAGTCATGGATGGGGGCAGTACCTGGGTGGCTCAGTAGGTTAAGTGTCAGACTTTGGCTCAGGTCATGATCTCACAGTTCGTGGGTTTGAGCCCCGCATCTGGCTCCGTGCTGCCAGTGCAGAGCCTGCTTGGGATTCTCACTTTCTCTCTGCCTCCCCCCCCCCCCCCCGCCACTTGCTCTTTCTCAAAATAAATAAATTTAAAAATAAATAAATAAATAAATAAATAAATAAATAAATAAATAAATAATAAAACAAGTCATGGGGATGTAATGTATAGGAGAGGGAATATAGTCAATAATATTGTAAAAACTTTGGTGACAGATGGTAACTAGACTTATAGGGATCATTTCATAATGTATAAAAATATCCAATCACTGTGATATACACCTGAGACTAATAAGATATTGCATGTCGTTTATACTTCAGTTTTTAAAAAGTGAGTTTCAACCAAAAAAGTTTCAGGAAAAAAACAAAAATAATACAAAATAAAATCAAAATGTTCATGTAAGAATTTTTAAAGTGAGTTTTCAGATGTAATGAAAAATACAAAGTTAGTTATTATACTGGAAAAAATAAGTGAAGCGGGACATGAGACATGTCCAAACTTGCTAAAGTTTGGGCAACATTGGCCTATGGTTTCTGTAGCTTATTTCAACAGTCAGGAGCTTGATTCTCCTGGCATAGTTAGGTATTAGCACAGGATTTTCACAGGTGTTCCAGTGTGGTGGAAATAGCGTTGCCCTCTGGGGTTTAAGGCTCATTTTGACCTCTTCCAAGCTTGAGAAGGTCACTTCTTTGGGATTCAGTTTTCCCAGCTGCAAAATGAAGCTGTTAGACTAGGTGGTGGTCCTTCTTACTGCTCTGCCCTCCCAGCACCCCTCTGAGCACCTGTTGAAAGCCAGGCACTTTGCAGGGGCTGGAACAGAGGTGTTCCAGAAAATGCTGTCGCAGGGCTTGTGGGACTCAGCAATTCCTATAAGAACCTTAAGAAGTTTGTTGTTAGAACAGTTCATTGACATATATATATGTATGTATGTATATATAATATATATGTATGTATATAATATATATGTATGTATATATAATATATGTATGTATATAATATATATGTATGTATATATAATATATGTATGTATATAATACATATGTATGTATATAATATATATACATATATATACATACACTGATATATATATATATATATATATATATATATATATATACACACACACACTTTTTAAATCAAAAACAGACACAAACTTCTGTGAATTGTAAATTCAGGCAATATTTTAGGATATATCTTTTAACCTTTTTTTCCATGCCATATATATCTTTATATAAATATTTCTACCTAATTGTCCATTCTGGTTTTTTGTCAGATTTATTGAGATATAATTTGCATACAGTAAAATTCACCCCTTTAATACGTATAGTTCTAGGAGTTTTGACAAACATCCAATGACATGCTAAATGTCATGTAACCACCCTCAGAAACAAGATACAGAATTTTTCCTTCACACCAAAAAGTTCTCTGGTTCCTCTTGCGGGTCATTTTCTGCCCCACCCCCAGTCCATGTCAATCACCCATGTTTCATGTATCATAAATAGAGTCATACAGGATGTAGCTTTATGTGTTGCTCAGCGTCATGTTTTTGAGATTCACCCATGCTGCATGTATCGGTAGCTTGCTCCTTTTTGTCCCTGAGAATGTCTGGTCCGTTCTGAAACCTGGTCACAGACTTCCTCCTTGCCTTTCAGTCATCTGCCTCAGGGCAGATTTAATGGTTGTGTAATCTTCCTCAAGGCTGCAGAGTGCACTCGATCTAACGGGTCCTCTAAGGCTGGATATTTACATTGTCTTCACTTCTAAAGTACTTTGGTGAGCTTTCCTTTAGATAAATCTCTGTTCCTTAGGGTAAGTGTGCATTTTTAGGCATTTTAATATATAATGACACATTGCCCACCAAAATGGTTTAATCCATTTGTACTTACACATGTGTGAAAGAGCTAGGCTTTACTTTCCAAAATCCTTATCAGTTTGAAAGAGGACATGGCATCTCACTGTGAGTTGATGTTTCCAGGATTCCTGGTGAAGGGCTCATTTCCCTGTGCTGATTGGCGGCTGTTCTTTCCTAGTCCTTTCCTGTTCATGCCCTTGTTTCTTTTCTCTCGACGTCCGGCTTTTGTTTATCGAGCTGTCACAGCTCCTTATGGAGCAAGTTCTTTTTTCGTTCTCATGTTACTACTTCTTTTTTCCAGTTTGTGGTTTCTCCTTTAATTTTGCTTCCCCCCCTCCTTTAATTTTGCTTCCCCCCCCCCTTATGTTTTGTACCTTTGCCATCATATTTTAGAAAGGACTTCTCTGTCTTATGGTATATTCTGTTACCTTTTTTTTTTTTAATCTAAAATCCATCTGTGATTTGTTTTGATATGTGACATGAGGGGGGTGTCTTGGTGGCTGAGTGTCTGACTCCTAATTCCAGCTCAAGTCATGATGATCCCAGGGTCGTGGGATCGAGCCCCCCATCAAACTCCACGCTGAGCCCTTTATTCTTTTGCCCCTTCCCTGCTCACATGCACATGCTTGCTCTCTAATAATAATATATAATTATATATAATATATATATGTACATAAATTATATATTTATGTACAATTATAGAAATATATTTATTATATATTATATATTTTATACATATATGTATATGTGTGTGTCTATGTGTGTGTGTGTGTGTGTGTGTGTGTATATATATATATATATATATATATATCTATATATATATCTATCTTAGCATGAGTAAGGATCTATGTTTTTCCAAATCATCATTGTCCTAGCATCACTTATAAAATTATCTTTTTTTTAACCAACTCATTTGAAAACAATTTTATATAAACCTATTAAGTACTATAATAATTTTGCAGCTTGTACCCTGTTATATTTTGTTGACTGAATGCATATTCTGATGAAAGGACCATCCTTTTAACTCTTATAAATGTATGTGTTTGGTATTCTGTCTTATTATCCTTTGTAGTTGGTTTCAAAATATTCCTAGTAGTCCTAACTCAAATTTTTACCCAGTTAAAATTCAGAATCACTTTTAAGTTCCAAGGAAAATATTTTCAAGATTTCGTTTGGGAAAATATTGAAGCTGTAAATTAATTTTGGGAGAATAGTCACCTTTAAAATACTTGATCTTTCCTTCTAGAAATGTGATATGACTCTCCATTTATTTGAATGCCCTTTTATGTCATTTAAATAGAATATCAGAATTTACTTTCTGTTGATCTAATGCCTAGGTTGCAAGTTTTTGTTGTGGTTGCTTTGCCCACTTGGCTCTAACCGGGGGTTGCTTATTTATATATTTTAAAATACTGTTGGTTATTGAATTTTTAACTAGCTACCTCTTTTGTATGTGTATTATTTCCAGTAGCTTCCAACTGATTTCCTTGGGTTTTCTCAATAGACACCAATAGCACCTGCAAATACAAGTTTGTTTCTTTGATAACATTTACGCTTCATTTCTTTTTCTTGCTTTATATTGTTGGCCAGAACGTCCAAAGCAGTAAATGATAGTGGAAATTGTTTGCATTCTGACCTGGTTCCTGGCTTCAGTGGGGATGGATGTTTCTAGTGTTTCAAGTCTGAGGTAGGGAGAGAGAATTTGATCATGTTAAAGGAACAATTCGTCTATTCCCATTTTCCTGGGAGTTTTTTTTTTTTTAATTCAGGCACTAATTTCAATTTCAAATAAAAATAACTTCAAAATCTCTCCATACAGTATTGTATTTTTTTCTCATTTGACTTACTGTTACAAATAATTTTATTTTGGTGATATGGCATTTAGAATATTGCTATATTTCTACAATAAATCCTTCCTTACCACAGTGCATTATTATTAATGCTAGATTTGAGCTGCTCTTATTTAAATTAGGATTTTGGTATTTATATGAGATTGGGCTTAATGCTTATTAAGATATTATTTTTGAGTGATCCAAGAATCAGAATTTTTTCTTTTAAATATGAGAGTATTTTTAAAATATTGTAATTTCTGTTCCTTTGGGGGGGGGGGGAGAAAAGGAAAATGAAAAAAAATTCCCTGTAAAAACTAAATGGACCTGGCAAGCTAGCAAGGACTTTGGGAGGAGGGACAATAATTTCGATTTCTTTCACAGTGTTTTTTTTCAGGCTTTCTGCTTTTTCTTGAGTTAGTTTTGTCATTTACATTTTCTTTGAAAGAAAAACCAGCCCTTTTACCTGAATTTTAAAGTTTCGTGGTATAAAATTGTGCCTAAGAGTTAATCTTGATTTTAAAATTAATATGCCTGCAGTCATAGGTATTCCTAATTTTTTCCCCTTGGTCTTGTTAAGGATTTATTTGCTATATTTATCTTTTCAAATAACTAGTTTTTGATCTATTTATAAAGGCATTAGGCTTTTCTGTTTCATTATTTAATTTTATCCTTATTCCTTTTTTCTACTTTCTTTTGGGTTTTTTTTTTTATAGCTGCTTGAGTTGAATGGTCACTTCATTTGTTTTGGTTTTTTTTCATTTTTTAATGTAATCTGTTGTCAAGGTATCTAACATACAGTGTATACAGTGTGCTCTTGGTTTCTGGAGTAGATTCCCATGATTCATCACTTATATACAACACCCAGTGCTCATCCCAACAAGTGCCCTTCTCAATGCCCATCCACCCATTTTCCCCTCTCCCCCGCTGCCCCCTCCCCATCAACACTGTTCCCTGCATTTAAGAGTCTCTTATGGTTTGCCTCCCTCTCTGTTTGAAAGTATTTTTCCCCCTTTCCTTTCCTCATGGTCTTCTGTTAAGTTTCTCAAATTCCACATATAAGTGAAAGCATGATACCTGTCTTTCTCTGATTGACGTATCTCACTTAGCATAATACCTTCCAGTTCCATCTACGTTGTTGCAGATGGCAAGATTTCATTCTTTCTAGTTGCCAAGTAATATTCCATTGTATATATAAGCCACATCTTCTTTATCCATTCGTCAGATGATGAACGTTTGGGCTCTTTCCATAATTTGGCTATTGTTGAAAGTGCTGCTATAAACATTGGGGTACAAGTGCCTCTATGAATCAGCACTCCTGTATCCTTTGGATAAATTCCTAGCAGTGCTATTGCTGGGTCATAGGTAGTTCTATTTTAAATTTTTTGAGGAACCTCCACACTGTTTTCCAGAGCGGCTACACCAGTTTGCATTCCCACCAACAGTGCAAGAGGGTTCCCGTTTCTCCACATCCTCGCCAACATCTGTTGTTTTGGTTTGACTTTTAACAAAAATATTCAAAGCTGTGGAAATATCTTTGTGTATCACTTTGATGGAAGGCTGATATATAGTAATTACATTTATAGGGGCACCTGGGTGGCTCAGTCGTTAAGCATCCAACTTCGGCTCAGATCATGATCTCACTGTTCTTAGGTTTAAGCCCTGCATCAGGCTCTGGGCTGACAGCTCAGGGCCTGGAACCTGCTTCAGATTCTGTGTCTCACTCATGTTTGTTCTTCTCTCTCTCTCTCTCTCTCAAAAAATGAATAAACGTTTTTTAAAAATTATAGTAATCACATTTATAAATACACAATAATTTTAGTTTTGATTGCCTCTCTGACTCAAGTGTTAATACTTTCTCTGAGTGATTGAGATTTTAACTTGTTTCTAATTTTATTGCACACTGGTCAGAGAATATGGTCTCTGTAATGTTCTATTTTTTCAAGTCTATAGAGTCTTTGTCATCTAATATATTAGCTGTTTTAGTAATTGTTCCATTGACACTTGAAAATATATCATCTTTCTGTAAGGCACAGTGTTTGAGTTATACACACAACTCTTCAGGTAGGATGGATGGATATATCCGTATCTTTATCTCCATCCATCCTGCTTGGCCAAAAAACGATAGCTTTTCTTGTTTTGTAAATTTCTTATGTCTTAATCATTTCTAATCATTTTATTTTGTATATTTCACCATAGTGCCATTCAGGCCAGGAAGGTTAGGACTGTATATGTGACCTTTCATCAGAATAAAATCCCCCCTTTCTGTTCCATTTGTGTTTTGTGCCTTAAGTTCTAGGCGGTCCTTGTCGCATATTGGCTGTCGGGTGTTTTGCGGGCCCCACAGCCTGGCTGTGAGCTCTGTCACACTCCCCTCTGCTCTGGCCAAGTGAAGCTCCTCCTGAGGCTACTGCCCACATAGGCCTTTGCTTGGTTTTCCTCGCGCATCACAGAGAGCCTTTCTGTTCCCCCGTCCACATCCCCACCAGCCTCCAGCCTGCACTGTAGCCGGCGACGCCCTTCCTGGAAGCCATCCCTGGCGACTCCTATCCTCCTTGTGTGAGTGGCTCCAGCCTGCCTTTGTACTCAAGCGTAAGCACATCTCTCTCAAGTGCCCTCCGTATGCACATCAGCCGCCCCGAATCCCCTCCTGTGGGCAGGAGTCCCCTTCCAGAATTCCCTTACTCAGACTGGAACGTGGGACCAAGGCCCGCTCCGGCTTTCTCTCCCACTTAGTCACTTTGTTATAAAGGAATTGATTGCTGCTACTAGACTATTCTGTTTTTAAGAGTTCATCATGAAATAGTGTCTGATTCACTTTTTTTAAATTACTTCAAGAGCCTTACTCCAAAATTTTGCTCATTAGTGCCATTGAAAGCTTTCCCGCGTCCCCTGGTGATTCTCCAGGGACACGCACAAGAACACTAGACGGCATGGTGTAGAAAAGGCAGCAAGGACTTTGGAGACCCCCGACCTTCCGGGTGGGCACCATCCCGGTCACCTGTCTGTGGCAGGCTCCTTGTCCCTCCTGCACACAGGGCTGCGAGGATCAACAACTCAGTCAGCAGCCACTGAGCAACTCCCGCGTGCCAGCCCAGCTCCAAGTCCGCCTGATAACGTCCACGGTGCCAGCAGAGAGCCTGGGGACGGTGGTCGGGGACTCAGAAAGCACGGGGCCCCTCACCAGTTTGCTGTGACCTGCCACCAAAACCGTGCAGTACAAACCGTGGAAAGCAGATTGCTCTTTGGTGCGTTGAGGTGGGTCTCCGCAGAAGGCCCGGTGGCCACAGGTGCATGCGGTACAGGCGCTTCACAGGGCGATCCTGGGCCCCAGAGATCCGCGGGCCCTTTTGCTCTCGGCTGTCTGCCTGACAGACAGCACGGCCTCCCTGGTTTCCTGTCATTAGCGTGGTTTCTTTCGGATGACAGCGAATATGCCCACAGCACCTCCTTGCTAAGGCTCATTTCCAGAGGAAGACAGAAAGTCATTCTTCATGGTCAGAAGTAAGGACAGCCTATAATTTGGGCAAATTTAGCCACTTCCTACCTTTCCTGCCCGGAGAACGAGGAGTATTTCTGAACCTGGAAGGCCTGGCCTGGTAGGCCCCGAGTCCCATGGGCAGCTGTCCTCAGGCTGGGATGACCGTTGAGTCATCACCCATAGTGAGAATGACTGGTTTCTGTCTCTCTTGACCAGCCTTGCCTTGGAGGAGCAAATACTGTGAGTGTCTGGTTTCGGGGATAATAGTCCATCTTTATTGAGTTAAATCGCCTTCATGTGTGAACTTGCTTAATCTATGCAACCACCCTGGGAGGCACGTGGGATTACTGTTAGATCCCCATTTTATAAGGGAGGAACCGAGGTTCAGAGAGGGTAAGTGAGTTTCCCGAGGCCACACAGTAAATCACAACAGTTCCACAGAATTCCGTCATAGCCTTTCATGCTCTGCTCTTAGCTTTCTTATTTCCTAGGCTGGATGCTCCACGGGGGAAGTGCTTGGCTTTATCGGTCTTTGCATCCCAGCTCCCTGACGTATAGCGTCAGAGTTGACTGAGGGCTCTGCAGTCAAGTTCATTTTGCGGTCTGGTCTCCGCTCCGGCCAACAGCCTGGGCCTGGGCCGTGGCAGCGGCTGCAGAGAGGCAGAGGCAGGAAGGCTCATTAGGTGCTGAGCACTGCCGGTTACCTGTGCCACGTGGGGCGTAGACGCAGGCCATCCCTGGGAAGGAAGACCTGGCTCCCACGCAGGTGGCAGGCAAATTCCATTGCCTCTCATTAGGCAGCCGAACTGATGGCCGGCTGAGCCTGCAGATCTGTCCAGGGACTGGTGGACACTCCAGCTTGCTCCCAGAGCAGCCTGGGAAGCCAGCCCCCTTTGGGGTGGCACAGATGGCAAGCCCAAACGACAAAGTAAACTCCAATATGTCTTGGAGACACTGTCAGCCTGCAGCTTATTTGTCATGTCATGGCAGCCTTGTGGATCAAGGGCACCCTCCCTGCCCACCCTGCTCCCTCCCCCGTGTGAGGATTATTTACAGGAAACTGATTTTTATGGGGTTGGGGGGGGGGGGTGCACGGTGACGGAGGGTTTCCAGAATGGACACTGGTCATTTTCTTTTGCCTTTGGGAAGTGAATGATGCTCATAGCAAACACTTACCCAGCATTTAGAGTATCAGCCCCTGTTCTGAGCACTTTACCTAAACTGTCCCTTCTGCCCTGACAGAAGAGGTGGGGGCGTCCTTAATCCCACTTACAGCTCCAGAAACCAAGGCACAGACAACTGAGTTCACTTACCGAAGTCACACAGCTTAAGTGGGTTGGCTCTGCACCTGCTCTTAACCTCCACGCTCGGGTCCCTCAGTTGTAGAAACAGAAATGGAGGCGTGAAAAGCTTCCTCCAAGAACACAGTGAAGATTCAGTGAGATACAGCCTGAGATGCCGTGGAGGGGGCTGGGGAGGCAGGGAGAGGAGACTGGTTTGGAAAGGTCCACCCTCTGGTGTACCTGTGGGTGGAGGAGTGGTCGGGACAGGCCGGGGGGCACTCGGTGAGAGAGGGGTCCTGAGAGCCCCACCCACCCGCAGTCAGGAGCAGCCCCGGGAGACCAGAGCATAGCCCGGCTTGGAGAGGAGTGGATTCCGTGAAACCCCACAAGCAGCAGGAGTTCAAATGAGGGCGACAGAAGCAGAGGGAGCTCCGCGGTGGGGCTGCCTTCGTCTCGGCTTCCCGAGGGAGGGAGAGAGAGAACGCGCAGGGGCCTGGGCTGGGTGCCCAAGACACGTGTCCTTTGAAAGCATTTACTTATCTTTCTGATTTAGCTTTAAGGATGCCCCAGAACTCACCGCCTGCGGGCACAGGTAAGCAATGAAAAGCCAGGCAGAATATAAAGAGCAGATTAGGCGATCCATGGGATCGAGCCCGAGCTGTTGGCAGAGTCCCTGTGTAAATTCCGTGTGGGTTGGTTTGATTGAGGACATCTGGAATGTCGTGAGCTCGGTGGCTATGAAAGTCACACCGTTTCATTCCTCAGTCCCCCTTATGGGTTATGGGCAGCTCCTTTCCAAGCAGCCCCCTGTGCGGGGTGGGGGAGGCAGGGGGTCAACTTGTCCCAGCCTCGTTCAGACTTTGGAGGTGTCCGTGACCAGCAGAGGCACCTTCGCCTGCTCCGGTGCCTGCGAAGAGGGGAGACGTCACTGGGTGCTGTGGAGGATCTTCCTTTTGTGTGCGTGCCGGCTTGCAGGTGTGCACACACACGCGCACCACACGCGTGTGCACATACGTGCACTTACAACAGGCTTCCAACTAGAATTTGCATTGTGAAAACGCAGACCCAGCTTAGTGCCCAGAGTTGAGTGTAGGCCTCTCAGCGAGCCACTTATTAAACCCTGAGGCCCCACTTCCTGCCAGTCACTCTGCTTCATTCGGGGCCATAAAAGTCACAGAAGACAGGTCCTGCCTTTGGCCCAGGGCGCTCTCCTTCCGTGTACAAGGCCAGGACTCAGCTTCGGGTGTGCATAAGCCTGAAGGTCCTTGGAGTTGGCCTGAGAGCCAGGAATTGTGCTCCCCATTAAAGCACAGTCTGTATGGTGACTTGGGGGCAGCCAGCGTTAACAGATTCCACGGGGCCTCTGGCTTGTTGGTACGAGACATTGGTTCTCTTCTGAATGTTGCTGGAAATAACAGGGCAGCTGTCCAGCCTCTCTGTGCTGGGTTAATAGGTAGAAAGTGTTCCAGCCGGCAGAGGAAGGGGACAGTTTTCAGGAGCTATGCCCATGCCTTTGCCCTCAGACGTGTGTGTCCGTGAGAGGATGTGATTTGAGTTTGGTGAGTGTTTTGGCCGAAATCACTGGAAAAGTAATTGGAATCTCTTACGAAGGAGGAAAGGAAGGAGGAAAGGATGTTCAAGGGTAGTTGCTGATTGATACCAAAAACAAAGGAGCTGCGGGATGCTTAGCAACTTCCGGCTCTGCAACTTGTCATCTGGTTCTTTCTCTGGGACAAGTGGCCTGTCGTGGGGCGTGGGATGGTGACTCTCAGATCAGATGGTTTCATTTTAAAGTGCTGGACCCACATAACAGCTCTGCCCCTAAGACAAGCCCCTCACTCCCTTTGAGCTTCAGGTCAGTCTCTGTTAAGTGGGGATTGTAGGAAGGACGAATTAAGGCACTTGTAGTGCATCTTTTCTTCTCAGCTGTGAGATACACAAGGATGATAAAATCCCGATTTCTTTAACGCAGGAAGTTTTTATTGAGCATCTATTTTGCCTGTGCTGGTGTCATGGACACAATCCCACCCATGAAGGTGCCGCCTCCCTGTGAGCTCTCCTCGAACAACTGGTCCTCAGCATCCCTGCCCACGAGCCAGCTCGTCCCTGGTGAATGAGAAGCCAGCTGAGCGGGGGTGGGCCAGGGGCCTGGCGAGGGCAGGACAGGGACTCTGGGGGCTCATAGGCGGGATGGCAGTCATCGTTTGCCCATGAAGTGTTCTTAAGCTTAGAGTTTTATTTTTAACTCCAAGGTTGGACATATCAGTGACCGTTTCTTCTCTGCTCACACGGACTGGGAAGGAACTCTGTTTCCTACAGCGCTGGCCCTCTGGGTCCCTTGGTGCTTCATGGAAGAGGTAGTTAGTCACACAGGCTTGGCGTCTACTCTGCTACGAGGCTCCTGTGGTTGCTTTCTATACACACATGCACACACGGCCTCCCTTTCCTTCTGGAACAATATCGTTATCAACCTGGATGCCATCCAGGCCTGGGGTGAAGGCTTACTAGAACCGACAGGGCAGAGGGAGTGAGCGAGAGAGAGAAAACAAACATCTCAGGTCCCGTTAGGGACCATCTGAGAAAGAAATGCGGTAACACAGAGGAAAGCTTCCGGAGACAAACACGTAGAACACATCCCCCTAGATTGGTATGACTTCCCACCCATTAGCACTTTCCTTTGGTCCCTTCAGTTGGAAACCATCTTTCTGTCCTGAAAAATAGCCTCTCTGCTTTTATTTCCAAACTTCAAAGATGACTTTTGAAATAAAGTTTTCCAGTAAAATTCCAAAGGTTTTACACATGTGTGAAAGGAGGGGTCTGGCTGTTAAAATGTGTTTCCTCTGCCCCGTGGTCCCCTTAACCACAAAAGCCCTGCAGCTGCCTCCACTTTGTTCTCTTAAATATTCTACCAGCTTGCCTCACCACCCTGCAGCAGGCCGCTTTGGTCTCTTCCCTTCAGCCCCTCCAAGTCTTATTCAGTAGAGCCTGGCGGGGCAAAATTGGCCTTTAGTCTCCCCGTCCCCCTCCACCCCGCCCCCGTCCCTCTGATCGCTGGAGGAGACCTTCCCTATCTGGGCACTGTTCACAGCTCTTCAGCTGGCCCCAGGAACTCCAGTCTCTAACTGGAGGCCACTGTGGCCCCAGGCTGGGCCAGTGGAATGGTGGGCCCTGGTGAAAAGAATTTCCCATTCCAGAGTAAAGATGAGTTTTCAGTGGCTGGCGGTGTGGCCGTGGTGGGTTTTCAACCTCTCTTCATGTCTTCCGTCCCACAAAAAACCCAACTGAATCATTGGAATGGGGGGCATTTTTGAACTTCGAGTGCACTGTGTTACGGCTCTGAGGTCATGGGTGATTCTAGAACAATAAACTTGGACAGGTCATCTTGAACGTCTCTTCCGAACACAATAATTAGACCATAGGTGCTTTTGTAGGATAATTCTCCACCATATTCCCAAGTGCCCAAGTTTAAAAACCGCTCTTCAGCACACAATTCTCCCACGAAATGTAGGAACATAAAAAGTGAAACATTTGGGTGAACTTTGAGAACTAATGATTCTATAAATAAGAACTGACGTCATTTATAAAGTTATTTAAATAAATGTTGTCACTAAAATAAATTCCTCCGTATATGACGTCACCATTAATAATAATTTTAACCGTGAGTTCTGTTTATGTAGAAAAGAATTGGGCCAGGACCCAAGGTTTTTCTAAGCAGGCTGTCAGTGTGCTTGGCCGAGGTTCCCATTTTTGCCCCTGCAAACCACCCCCACCCCGCCCCCCACCTCAGGATGTTCAAAACGTTGGCAGGAACCTGGCTGAATATAAAGACACCTTCAGAACCAGGAAGGAAACAGATCAGCTCTGTTCAGGCCACCTCGCCTCTGTCTGAGAAGGCTTTTTCTTTCAGCAGAGGCCAGTTTGCTCACCATTGATCACCAGTGCTGTCCAAACACCAGTCCTTAAAGCTGTGTTAGTGATTGTTTCATCAGCAGCTTCCCTGCAGGCTGCTCCATCCAGAGTCCCCTCCCCCCCCTTCCTTCCTTCCTCCTTCCCTCCCTTCTTCCCTTCCTCCCTCCCTTCCTTCCTCCCTTCCTTCCTCCAGGCCTTCTTCCTTCCTTCCTTCCATACCTCAAGTGCAGGGGGCTCCCTCTCGGCAGTCCACACTCTCCCCTCGCCCCTTCATTTTCTTCCTCCTTTCTCACGCCCTCTTCCATTCCATCACCAGCACTGGCCTCCTTGGTGGAGTCCATTTTGAAGAGTAAGAAACCATCACCTCCAGAAGGTTCCCGCTTTTTCAGGAAAAAAGCAGAGAGCAGCCCAGCTGGGCTGAAATTCAGGTGTTGGGTGTCAGTTGGGCCTACTTGCTGGCCGAACGCCCCACACCTGGAATCGCACTTTGTCCTTGAGCAAAATGACAAGGTAGTTCATGTCCTGATCTTCAGGATTTCCACCAACAGTGGGCACCATGAATGTTGTGTTCTCAAGTACAGGGGAGGGCCTGCTGCAGGGGTAGGGACGCAGCTCCCTCTGTGTGTGCCTTCTCTGTGTTTATCACACCTCAGATGGCCCCCTGGGGGTCTTCGTGAAAATAGAGAAGTGTCACGTCTCCTAGATGGCGGGGTGGGGGGGGGGGGGAAGGTGTGCTGGAACAGCTCCCCTAGCTCCTGGCCATTTGGGATTTTACAAGCGGGGCATTTAAAGCCACCTTGTGTTTTCTCAACCTTAGGTGAACATGAAGTCACAGTTTGGTGTTTGTCCAACAGCCTGGCCAGAATCAAGCTGAGAGCGCCAGTCAGCAGGCTAGCCCCTCTCTCCACCAAAAACTAAACGAGAAAAACAAGCCAAAAAAAGGTGTGCTTTCAAGGTGTTCCTGCCAGAGACAATTTGGAAACTCTTTCATAATAAAGACTGAGCAGACTATTAATGACACTTGTCCTCTGGACCCCCATACCCCCCCCCCCCCCCCACCACCACCACCAGCAGCCCTGAACATTCTCTCCCTGAGAGGCAGCCTTTGACTTTGGCATCAGGGGTCCCTTCCAGGCCTCTGCTGAAATGGTTTTTCCATTGACCCAGTAAATGATTACACAGCAGTCAGGAGGCCCATAGTCAACACCTGGCTCTGTTACAGGCCCACTGGGCTGCATAGAGCAGGCCCATAAACCTCTCTGAGCTCCGGTGTCGTCATGGCGACCGCGGAACAGGGTCAGCCTCTGGGGCACAGGGTAGAAACTAGGATAAAGGAGATAATGGGTGTGCGATCCAGAAGGGAAGTTACTCCACAGGTCTTCCAACTTGGGGAGTGTGAGTTCTCTCATTTCTAAGCGGCCCTCACTCCACACTGGCCGATAGCTTTGTCTACCTGCAGGGTTTCTGTTTCCCCTTCTGGTTTTTGGTTTGGGGTTTTTTAATTCATGTAATATTTCCCCTTTCCTGGGGCTTTAAAGTATTTTTAAGAACATGCCCCTGCTTTCCCGTTGAACCTTGCGTTTCATGAGGTGCCCCCTAATTCCTGCCTGCATTGCTTCCTCCCCAGCAGCTGCAGTGGCTCTGAAAGCCTCGTGGTGGAGAAATCACTTACACATGTCTTTTTAAGCTGTTAGGTTCCACTGAAATGTATCTTTCGTACTTTGTTCTGACCAAAGGGTCCCTTTGAAAAACTCAGGGCAGATTTTCAAGTGGCTGGAAGTCATTACCCAGGGAAGCCCAGAAAGGTTGAAGGATCCAGTACAAGTTAGAAATGGGCTCCTTAGCTTCAAAATATAAAGAGCTCAACTTGAGTTAGTCAGAGAGAGGAAAAAAAGAAAGCCTTCTGTCTGGATTCCAGAAAAGACCATCATAAGCTAGTTGAAGATTACCTTTCTTTCCTACTGTTGAGGGTAAAAGCGATTCAAAACCCTGAGGACTCCAGGGGCACTTGGGTGGCTTAGTCAGTTGAGTGTCTGACTTTGGCTCAGGTCATGATCTCGCCGTTCATGGGTTTGAGCCCCGTGTCAGGCTCTATGCTGACAGCTCAGAGCCTGGAACCTGCTCGGTATTCTGTGTCTCCCTGTCTTTCTGCCCCTCCCCTGTTCATTCTCGTTCTCTCTCTCTCTTTCTCTCTCAAAAATAAAAGACAGAAAGACAGAAAGAAAGAAAGGAGAGAGAGAAAGAGAGAAAAAACCCTGAGGACTGCAGAAACTCACTGCAGATATAAAGATAGACCAACGACCTTTCTGGGTATCTTGCCCATGGAAGATCTGAACCAAGAGATACCTGTGGTTGGGTTACATAATACGTGATTAATAATCACTTAGTGGAGAGCCTGGTTGTGCTTTGGCATTGGTATTTCTTGACATCTTGTCTTAAATTATGTAGGAGTGTCAAAATCCTGAGCTTCTAAGCTAGACGTGCTGGCCTCCCTTTGGACTGGAAGCATGGCTCCCTTGCCTCTCACCGCCATGAGACAGGGTGACCCCCATTTGCCTCTCTGGGTTGTGATGTGGTCTAGCATAGTGCCTGGCTTTTGCCAAGTGACAGCAGTGGCCAGTACTGTGGTACTGCCTGGCCCTGCCACAGTTAGTCCTTATGGGCAAACAGAGACCTGTTTGTGCATAAATCTTCAGGAAACTGTAGCCCTGAGACCCTCATGGAAGCACTCTCTGGCTCCAGGCACAGGCTGGGGCTTCTCATGGTGCCATTGAGCCAGAGTCTCGAGGTTTGGGGCTAGGGATTTTTGTATTTTTCAGGAGCATCCCAGGTCATTCTGACACATTCGGAAGTCTGAGGACCTGTGGTTTGGAGAGAGAGGATGTGTCTTCTGGAATGTGGGGGCCAGCTTTGAAGACACCATCTTTATTTTTATTTATTTTTTTTAATATTACTTACTGTTGACCTGGTTTCCGTACAATACCCAGTGCTCATCCCAACAAGTGCCCTCCTCAATGCCCATCACCCACTTTCCCCTCTTCCCCACCCCCCATCAACTCTGTTTGTTCTCAGTATCCAAGAATCTCTTATGGTTTGCCTCCATCCCTCTCTGTAACTTTTTTCCTCCCTTCCCTTCCCCTATGGTCTTCTGTCAAGTTTCTCAAGATCCGCATATGAGTGAAAACATATGGTATCTTTCTCTGACTTATTTCACTTAGCAAAATACCCTCCAGTTCCATCCACATTGCTGCAAATGGCTGGATTTCATTCTTTCTCATTGCCAAGTAGTATTCCATTGTATATATAAACCACATCTTCTTTATCCATTCATCAGTTGATGGACATTTAGGCTCTTTTCCATAATTTGGCTATTGTTGAAAGTGCTGCCATAAACATTGGGGTACGTGTGCCCCTATGCATCAGCACTCCTGTAGTGCTAAATTCCTAGTAGTGCTATTTCTGGGTCATAAGTTAATTATATTTTTAATTTTCTGAGGAACCTCCACACTGTTTTCCAGAGCGACTGCACCAGTTTGCATTCCCACCGACAGTGCAAGAGGGTTCCCGTTTCTCCACATCCTCCCCAGCATCTATTGTCTCCTGATTTGTTCATTTTAGCCACTCTGACCGGTGTGAGGTGGTATCTCAGTGTTGTTTTGATTTGTATTTCCCTGATGAGGAGTGACGTTGAGCATCTTTTCATGTGTCTGTTGGCCGTCTGGATGTCTTCTTTGGAAAAGTGTCTATTCATGTCTTCTGCCCATTTCTTCACTGGATTATTTGTTTTTCGGGGGTAGAGTTTGGGGAGTTCCTTATAAGGGTTTTGGATACTAGCCCTTTATCCAATATGTCATTTGCAAATATCTTTTCCCATTCCGTCGGTTGCCTTTTAGTTTTGTTGATTGTTTCCTTTGCAGTGCAGAAGCTTTTTATCTTGATGAGGTCCCAATAGTTCATTTTTGCTTTTAATTCCCTTGCCTTTGGAGATGTGTTGAGTAAGAAATTGCTGCGGCTTAGGTCAAAAAGGTTTTTTCCTGCTTTCTCCTCAAAGGTTTTGATGCTTTCCTGTCTCACATTCAGGTGAAGACACCGTCTTCAAAGTGCTAACAAAGACCACGCTTACCAGTGCCTGCCTTACCCCCCTCGCTTGTCTGGACCGGCCCCTCTCCCACAGGGGCACCATCTCCAGAGACGTGATTGCTCTCCAGAGAGAGGGCTCCTGTGCTCAGGGCTTGTTTTCCGTGGGCTGGCTCCCCAGGTGGAGGTGCCCTGCCTGAGAAGCAGGGTCTCCTGCCATTTGCGTTACCTGTCTGGACTTTTCACTTGGGGGCTCCTATTTGAAACCACTGGGTTTTTTTTTCCTGCCTGTGGCATCTACAGTGTCATATACGCGTCTCAGCTGCTCTAGAGGATGCCTGCCAGTCTCTCTGAGAGGCCCCAGCAGTCCCCCAAACGAATCTGCCACCGCACGGTCTCTAACCCTGGCACGCCCCCACCTCGCTGCGTGTGCTCTCAGTGGCTCTGTTCACACCTCCCTGAGGGGGCAAAGTGAGGCTGTGCCCCTGCAAGTGCTCCCTGCACATGAGGCAGGTCCTGGGTGGAGGCAGCCTGGGGCCTCGGGCGACCAGGGCTTCAGCTCCCACTTTGCTGGAAATGTCCCCGTGGAAGTCGTGAGCACTTGGGCCCCAGTGTCTCCACCTGGAAAAGGAAGGCATTCCAGAGGATAGGCCACCAAACTAAACCTCTGGCTTGGACCTTCCCGGGTCCTTGGATTTGTTTATCAAATCTCAACGCACCCCATCTCAACGCAGACCACATTGATAGTTGTGCCAGTTAGTAGGAGATTAGAGTGACGCGGAGCAGGCGATGTCAGGGCCAGAGGGGCGGGCATCCCCCGTGTCCAGGACTGTGGTCCAGAGAGGATCGAGAGGCTCTGTGGTGTCGTGGGAGGGAGGCAGCTCCTCGGTTCAACTCTGCTTCTGCGTCTTGCTGCCGTGTGCTCCTGGCAGGTTGCCTCAGTGCCCTCAGCCGGAGCGTCCTGTGTAAAATTGGAGGGGGCTGGGGGTGACGAGAATGAGTAACGATACATAACTCAGGATTGTCATGAGAAATCCATCAAGACACAGAAAGCCCCTAGACCAGGGCCTGGCACAGAGTAGGAGTTAAACTAACTGTGAGCCGCCACCACCGCCCCCCCTCTTTGGGATTTAAAGTACTGATGACAGGTGCAGGAGGGGATAGGGGACAAGTCCCTACTGTCCCAGGCCCCGGGATCAGACATCCAGGTGGGTGGTAGAGCTTTTCACTGGGATCCGGGAAACAGAAGCAGGAAGCTTGTAAGGGGAGAGAGATCCACTCTTTCTTCTCTGTCGGGGGGGGGGGGGGGGGGGGGGGGGGGGGGGGGCGGGACGGGAACAATGCCTCACTGCCTGTTGTGTTGCGTCCCCAGTGGACGCGCCAATGCACGTGGCCGGCAGAGAGTCCCCCGCGATTCCGCCCGCTGGCTGGTTCGGGGCTCATCAGGGACTGCGTCTATTGTCTTCCAATCACACTGCCACGGAGTAGTTTGCATAAAGTCCCAAGTTTGTAATTAAAACAATTGAGAAACAATTTTCGCTATATAAAAAAAAAAAAAAAAGCTGAACAGGAAGTGTCTTTTAAGCAGATGTTGTGCTGTGAGCCATGTAGAAATATTATTTTACCATCCACCCAAAACGGTTATCTCAAGACTTGAAAACTAAGGGAACATCTTTTCTACTAACCCAGCGTTTTTTAGCGCCCAATATCATTTCACATTTAAAGGTGACAGCAATATCTTTAACGTTTTTCTATTGGATTAATAACATTTAATGTTCAAAGCAATAAAGTGAAATGTTTTCGTGAGGGTGCTTTAGATCGCTAGTGGAAAATTCAAGTGGGGAAAAAAAATTTTTTTAAAAAGACCACACACACAAAGTAATAGACGTCGAGAGCCATAAACTGGAAAGGGAGCCCGGGCATGGAGGTGGTCTCGAGGAGCTTGTGGGTGTGTGAGGCTGGGGTCCCCGCCGGCCGGGCGCCAGGAGGGGCTCCGTGCTCTTGGCAGTGAGCGCTGGGAGCCCTCGCCCCGTCCCCCAGCCATTCATCTCCACCCAGCAGCGGAATATGACAATGTTAGCATTTTTCATTTCCCTGACGTTACCATTAATAAAGCGATGATCCAAAAGGGGCTTTGCTGAGTCTGTTCTTTATGCTACCATCACTCACGACTAGATAATTTCACACAGGATCGTTTTAAAATTAAATGACGATAAAAACGCTCTGCTGTTCTGTGTTCACCAGTTCATAGAAGTCTATCAAGTCATTAATGTGTCATGACAAACTGCTCGATGGATACAAGAGTAATTAATTATTTGAATAAATAACAAGTTGAACTTGGGGCTTTGAACCACAATGACATACGCATCCCATTAAGGGCGTCTTGGAACCTTTTCAGGGCACTGGTATGAAGAGTTAAAATGCAGGCCAGGGTCTCGGAAATGATGAAAAACAACTTCGTAAACACAGGGTAATATTTTACAAGGAGAGAGCCAAAATGTCACATTTCAGCGCCCACATGTTGTTCGGCGTTAAAAGTTCTCTGGCAGCGGCCATCTCAGGATCCCGCTTGATCAGTGATGATTTCAGAGAACAATTACACAGATTTTCATAATCACCATTAATCTCTGCATATTTTTCAAGATAATTACAGCAATTATTATTGAGATTTCTCTTTTATATGCCCATTGTGGGAAGGAACAAGTGCTTATTACACCGGATAGTTCAAAGGACCCTGGATTAAAATTCTTTGTCATCTCTGCGCTCGCTATTTCAACCCGTGTTGCCTCTGAAAGTTCATCAGCTCTAGAAATTAGAGTCCTATTAGCAGGCTCTATTATTAAATCTCAAGGCTGAGCTTGGGTCGTGGTTAGAGTGGATGGTTGAATTGTTCGCTCGTGGGGCTGCTGGGTTCGGTTGGAATTACTGTCAGGTGGCAGGAGACGTCTGTGACAGGTGTAGTCAGAGACGGGTGGCAGCCTTATACCTATTTCCGTGATAGACTTACAAAGTGAACTAACAACCAATATTTAGAGAATACATTTTTGTGACATGCCCTTTAAAGGTTAATATTAAATCTGAGATCTGGGTAATTTATGGCATTGTACTTCACAGACACGCCAGGTTTAACGGAAGGGAGCACACTCCCTGGGATTTCCACGTCAAGGTGGGTGTCCGCTCAGGCATCGTTTCTCAGAGCTTCCTCTTCAGATCACCGCTGTCCAGAGAGCCCGTCCGCAGGACGGGAGTTTGTGGAAGGTGATAAACTGCTTTCAAGAGAAGCCGTTTCCTGGGGCGAAGTTTCTCGAAAACGATGCTGTTTGGAAAACGCACCGCGGTGTAGATCCGGTGTGCGTGCTCCTGCGCCCCATCCCAGCCACGGGCATTCAATTCTAGTCTCCTGTCATTCCATGCCCTGCCGTGGGGGCCGGCGGAGCCTGCCCACCTCCACCGGTAGAGGTCTAGCTAACGTGAGACGGTAGAGATCTAGCTACGTGAGGCGGACGACGGCCAGGCCTTGGCTGCTGAACTGGGAAGTTCAGGATTTGAGCTTTCTGTTGAGGGAGAAAAACGCAAGACCTAAAAGTGCCCCTTTTTTCCCTTCCAGCTAAGTTCTGGCCTGGTCTGAATGCACGCAAGCAGCGCGGTCTTGTGTAAGTTCAAGTTCGGTTTAGACTGCCATCAGGCTCTGCGTGGAGGTCCCGTTTTATTGGGCCCGTCCCTGTCCGCCACTGTGCCTGGTCTCGGAACCACCCAGCAGCTTAGGGAGGCTGAAGCCTGGAGCCGCTCAGGCAGCCTCTCCCACGGTGGCTGCGCCTCGGGGCCCTCGTCCCAGAGTGTCTCCTTCCCTGGGGGATGCCCAGGCCCTGGGGAATTTGATCCCGCTAATCAAGGTCAGAAGAGCTCGGTGCGGTGGTTCCAAAATGCCACATTTTGCGCCATTTCTCTTTAACCTATAGGCAAGCTCTTTTCAAATCTTAAATAAAATGTCTAATGGGGTCCTACCTGTCCTCTTTGGGGGATATTCGAGCCCACTATCCTGTTGATAAAGTGCGTGGGAGCTCAGACCATTAAAAGCTTACCTACGAAGTGGAATCATGACATCGGAGAACGAACGGCAGAGGCGAGTCTATCTGCCTTGGCTGTAAGGGTGTCCCCTGGGAGAGTGCCCCGAAGATGCCGCGGGCGGTGGCTCCCAGACCTCTTCCACCTCCACACGCCTGCCACCCGCTCTCTCCGCTTCTGGATTACAGTCCGCTTCCATTTGTCGGTCACGTTTTCATTTCTTGGAGGACATCCCCGCCTCATCCTTCGCACAGCGGGAAGGCGGCGGACTTGGAGCGAGCATCCCCGTTCCTGCCCCAGCCCTGCCACTCACCAGCTGTGTGGCCCTGATAAGTCCCTTCCCTTCCGCGTTCCAGGTCGCTTTGGCAGGGTGGGCATGGCAGCACCTCACAGGGCCATCCGGAGGTTCAAACGGGGCTGTGTGCAATGCCCTGGCCCACTCCTCTGTCCCCCGGGCGGGCACACCTGGGGCAGCGCTCTCCAGAGAGCGGTGGGTCCGGAGCGGCTTCAGACGTACCGAAACCTGGGACACCTTCTCTCCTTGCTCTTTGGTTCCAGCAAAGGGAAGGGGAGGCATCTGACCAGAACCCGTTACAAGGCTTTGTGAGTAGAATCTGGTCGAGGGCTGGAGAAGTCAGCAAGAAACCAGCTGTTACCTCCAGGGGGGTTGAGAACTGTATCTTCTGGGGCTTCATCCCGGTCTCAAATCACCGATACGTATTTAATATGATGCTTCTGTGAGACGGAAGAATGTCCAACTAGGAGGGATTTTAGACTTCATGTAGCCCAAGGCTGCACCTCAGACCCACCCGGGAGCGTTGAAAAACCTGCTACCCGGGGCCCACAGCTCAGAGCGAGCAAATCAGAACCTCCTGGGGAAGGAACAGCAGGTGGCATTTTTTTTTTTTTAAGTCGCAGATGAGCACCGGCTGAGACATCTGGCCCAGCCCATTCACTCTCCGATGAGGACACCGAGATGTGACCGCCACGCACGTGGGCCTCCTCACTACAAGGCTGGTTTTCTTTTCACTGTCACTGCGTCAACAGACACTGTCCCCTTCTCAGGGCATCCCGTCAGGAGATTTGAGATGTTGGCATGACCCAGCTGGGATCCCCTGCCTATGGTGCTGTTCGCCGGGTTTCTTTACTGTAAAATTAGCGTGTTTCCTTTTGTGGCGGATATGTAATTAGTGGGAAGTATTTGGGGGCTACGTGAATAGCTCCCTCCTCATCAGATAATCCACCAATTTTTGTAACTCTGTCATTCCTTCGATAGGAGTTGGCATTTTATTGTAAGGAAGAGCTTCCCCTTATCCCCAGTTTGTGCGGGTTGGGTGTGCACTGGTGCGTTCTTATTCATTGTCGTCATTACTTTGACACTCAAATTGTTCGACTGGCCAGCAGGAGCCCCTTCCCACTGGCTCCCGGATCCTTCTGCAGACTTTCCCTGATTCTTTGAGGATACCTTTCTTTCTGGTACAACAGCATGTCCCAGACTTGTCCCTTCCCCGCCTCCCTTCCATCAGCCACTTCTCCACAAAGAGCCCCTGTTTCTTCCGGAGGAGAACACCAGAACCCAAAATCTGGGCACTAGGTGTGGCTCACGGCTCCTGGGCTGTCAGCGGATAGAGATATACCTACAGTTGTGTATGTTGGGAGTGCGTGTGCATACATCTAAGTGCACAAGTGTATAAACACATATGTAACTATGTATGTTTATGTATCTGTATCTACTTCTTAACATCAAGCTTATGCTGTCACCTCCAGGTTTGATCCAGCGCCATTCTAACCCCCTGGCCGATTTATCTTCCTCAGCCCGAGCATCCGATGTCAGCAGTCCTCAGTCCCCTGTCGTGGGCCTGCCCTCTTTCCACCGTGTGTTTTTCCCAGAATGTCTCATCTTCTCTCGTGCCTCAGTCACCAGCAGGCTGGAACCCCCCAGTCCTCCCCAGCCCTCACTTCTGTATTTCCATCTGGGCGGTCCTTACCGACCAATGTTGCATCTTGCTCGTGACGTCCCAACCACATTCACCAGTTTCTCTCTTGGGTTGTCTTGCAAGCCTCTCAAATCCAACACAGCCAAAAGGGCCCCCACCAGCTTACCCTGCACTCCTCTCCCGGTCCCCCGGCCCCCTATTCTCCCGATGGCCAAGCTGGAATCTCGGGGTCACCCTCGCCTCCTCCCCCTTTCACTGCTGCAGCCAGTTGCCAAGTCTCTTGGTCCTGCGTCTGAATACCTCTCGATCTGTCCCCACTACTCCCTTCTTACTCTCACAGTCCTAGATGCCACCACCGGCATCCCGCACCTCTTTTCCTGCCAAGAACCTCCTCCCTCATGGTCCTGCCTCCAGCCTCACTCCCTCTAATCCATGCTTCTCTCCACAGTCAAAAAAAGACTTTCCTAAAACAAAACATGACCATGTCTCTCTCCAGCTCAAAAACCCTTCAGTGGCTCCCCAGGGACCTCATGGTGACATGCAGGCCACTTAAAATGGCAGTCAGGGCTCCTTATGAGCTGGCCATTGGTGGTCTCTCCACTCTCCTGTTCAGCTGTTAAAAAGACCAAGATACGTCTGTCGCTACCAACATGGGAATGCAGATAGCTATTGAAAAAAAGGCAAAATTCAGAACAGTTAGCTCTGCGGTGATACTGTTTTTATGAAAAACACAGGCACATGCAAGACAAAATTCTGTATTTCTTCTCTACGTATGCAAACGGGTCCGTACGTGCATGTATTCCGCACATGCAAACAGGTTGGGAAGACCCCATGGGCCGTGCATAGACCACATCCAGGGCTAGCCCTGAGGAGGGTGTGGGATCAGGGCTCTGAATTCAAGGGGTGCTTTAACTCAGCTATACTTTTGGAACTGTTTGTTCAGAAAATGTATTCATCTGGGGTGCCTGGGTGCTATGTGCGGTTGGTTAAGGATCTGATTCTTGGCTTCAGCTCAGGTTGTGATCTCAGGATTGTGAGATGCAGCCCTGCCTGGAGCCCCACGCCGAGCGTGGAGCCTGCTTAAGATTCTCTCTCTGCTCCTCCCCTCTTCTCCTCCCCCACTTGCTCGCGCTCTCTCTCTCAAAATTAAAATGTATTCCTTTATTGAGGGGGTTAAAAAAATACGACTTAAAAATATACAGGTCTTCCCCGTCTCCCTGTGGGGTTACGTCCCAATAAACCCATCGCGGGTTGAAAATGCATTTACTATACCTGCCCTACCGGCGTCATAGCCTAGCCTAGCCTACCTGAGACGTGCTCAGAACACTTAAGGTGGCCTACAGTTGGGCAAGAGGGTCTAAAAACCTACTATATGCTGCTAAAGTGTTGGCTATCTCTTGTAATGTGTTGAATACTGTACTGAAAGTGACAAACAGGATGGCTATTCGGGGACAGCATGGCCGTTGGCTCGTGGTCACCTGGCTGCCTGGGACCTGCCGCCCTGCACCACGAAGGGACCGTTCCGCTCGTCGCTAGCTCAGGATAGGATCAAAATTCAACATTTGAAATCTGGCCTCCACCAAAAGCACGTCCCTTTGTACCATCATAAAGTGGAAAACTCGTAAGTGGAACCGTCTTAAGTCGGGACTGCCCGTGTACGAGTCGGTCTTGAGAAGATGGGGAGGCGTGTGTTCCTGCCCATGCGGCCGAGCCCTGCCCGCATGCCCCGCACCTGACGTTCCGGCGCTCAGCAGCTAGAGGCCAGGCTGTCCCGCGTCCGCACTTGGCCCCCATCCCCAACTCGCCGTGGCCTGAACTGCTTGTTCAGACCGTGCCTGTGTTCCGGAGGACTGTGGTCGCTCCCAGGGGCAGCAGACCTTCGCTGGCCCTCCATCTGCTTCTTCTCTGCCTTTACAGAGCCCCTTTTGTTACGCTCCAGCTCGCTTAGGAGTTTCTGTCCCGCACTGGGGACATTTACCCCGTGGCTCCTCAACTGTCCAGGAGCCTTTTGCTCATGGGGAAAAGTGTCACTTAGTTGGATTTTATCTTTACCTTGAGCAAAACTAGTAGGTCTCTGCCCAAGCCACTAAATACTCGTGAAAATTTAAAAAGCATTTCTGGGGGCGCCTGGGTGGCTCAGTCGGTCGAGTGTCAGACTCTTGGTTTCGGCTCAGGTCATGATCTCACGGTTCGTGGGTTGGAGCCCCAAATCAGGCTCCGAGCTGGCAGTGCAGAGCCGGCTTGGGATATTCATTCATTCATTCATTCATTCTCTCTCTCTCTCTCTTTCTCCCTCTCTCTTTCTCCCTCTCTCTTTCTCCCTCTCTCTTTCTCCCCCTCTCCCCGCTCCTCCCCTGCTCACTCTCTCTGTCTCTCTCTAAATAAATAAACTTAAAAAATTGAAAAGCATTTCTGCAGCAGAGGGAGGAAGATGTCCTTGTGCACAGGCCTAGAGTTTCCCGTGGCTGTGGAGTGCACGTGGCCCAACCTCTCTGGACTCCTGCCCTCTAGGCTCCCTCTGCTCAGGCCCCAGCTCCCGGGCCCCCGAGGGGCAGCTCTGGAAGTGGGGGCACAGATGTTGGAGGGCTCTCACTTTCCTCCCAGGGATGTGGGGGGATGAAGTGGGCCACATGACTAAAGTGACACTTACTGGTAGGTGTTGTTCTGTGTGGGGGACAGGGAGGCCGAGAAATGAAGGGGGGAGACTTCCTAATTGCCCCCACTCAGTAGAACCTCAGAGAATATTCATTTGTCAGGTGAAGCCACCTTTACGTTGAAGAATATGCTATTTTTCATGGACCTGGCACCCAGGGGCAATTTTCTTTACTTCACTTTTGGGACTCTTTCCTGGGGGACGTGAAGCAGCCTGGGCCCAGCTTGGGCCTTGCTCCTACTTGAGCTTGACCTATAATGCCAGAGATGGCATACCCCAGGGAGAGCCATGGTCGGGGGGTGGGGGGCACTGAGGTACTCCAGGGCGGGCACTGCCTCCGCACCTCCAGAAGCCTCTGGATTGGGACTCACACCCCCGGATTACAGAACTTAATGTGGCTGCACGTAACGTGTTGATGTAAAAGGTCGAAAACCATAGAGGTCTACTCTCTTGGAAGGGCATTCTCCCCAACTGCAGTGGCGATGATGGTCATGGTGACCGTTATCGAGCACGTACTTTGTGCCTGGGGCTTTATCTCCTTTAAGCTTCACAGCGATCCAGGTATGATCCTTTCCTTCTACAGTTGAGGAAAGAGAGGCACAGAGAGATTAAACCCTTGTCCTGAGTCCGAGGTGGACCGGCCTGAATCACGCCTCTGCAGAAGCGGGGGGCTGTTGGTATCTGCGAATCACTGGTAACTACCGCGTGCTCCGTGCCCACTGCAAGTGGGGCCGTGCTCTGCCCTCTCTCCCCTGCGGGTTCATCCCCAGAGCAGTGCTGCAGAGTGGGCGTGGTTAGTCCTCTCCCTTGTGACTTGGGCCCAGTGACTTGCCCAGCGCATCCCACAGCCAGCAAGTGGCTGAGCCCAGCTCAGGGCTCACACATGTCTGACTCTGGCACCCACTCCCTCCTCCCTCAGGAGGTCACTGTGGCTAATAAGTCAGTTCTTTGGGCTTATGAATAACTGGAAAAACAAATTGCTTTGGGGATCCAGAACGAGGTGGTCGGCCTTATGTGGACTCACTTGGAATGTCACTGAGCAGACAGTCCTGGAGGTGTCTACAGATACCTTCCAGGGAATATCCCCAAAGTGAAATCACCAAGAAGACAGAACAGGCTTGGCGTTTGGGTGTGCAAATGAATTTTGAGGACCGGCCTTGAGATCTTGAGGTGTTGGCATCTTTCCCGTCACAAATTGTAAAGGACTCTTGAATCCACTGGGAAGGAGAGAAGAAAGGGTCAGGTTGCTGATTACTTACAAGCAGGTACCCGGGATTAAAGGCCTTGCACCATTCCAGCTGCATTTACCTTTATTCGGAAAATGACCACCTGCCAATAAGCCACCTCGTTCGCCATCGTCTGTGCAAGTACTTCTGAGCTGTTGTGACTCCAGTTCACGTTACAGGGCTTTACCTATAAGCGGACAATACTTGAGATGCTGGGAATGGAGTCTTTTCCTTTAAATATCACATTTTTTGCCACGTGATTTTATGACCCTTCGTCAAGCATGGTGAAATTAACACATGCATTGATTAGAGCACTTCCTCGGTGAGGTGTCTGTGAGGGAAGGGGTGGGCAGCCCCGAGCAGCTGTGGGTACCCCAAGGCAATGGGGTGGCCGTGGTTCTGGAGCCCTCGGGAACTGGTCGGCGGTGGGTTTGCATAGAGCCCGCAGAAGTCCGATGGTGTGTGATTGGAGGAGAGAGTCAAGGGACGGCTCTGAGGGAGTGCCTTCTCGAGTGAAGCGATAGTCCCCGTGCGAAGGGAAGGTCCAGGAACTCTAAGCCTGTCCCATCCCCAGCCAGAGTTCCTGCAGTGTCCTAGCTAGGCTGCCTGTGTAAGCAGGAGTCTGATTCTACGTCCAAACAAATACGGTGTGCAAATTGGACTTACTTCCCCCAAGAATAGCAAAGTCAGGTATTCGGGTCAGTCGGGGGGGAAAAAATTCCCCCCTTCTCCTTCTTTAAAATAGGGGGTGGTATTAATACGGTAGCAGATTAGAGCTTTATTTGTTTAAACCTTGCAGATTCTGTAAGCATTCACAATCCTCTTGACTTGTAGTGCCTGATTGTAAAAAGAACAGTTGAATGAGCTCATTGTTTCCTGGGTTTTTTTCTTTAATGTATTTTACAAACACTCCGGTGACAGGCCTGACACGCTGATTTCTATGTACTCGCACTTCAGTCTGGGATTACAGCATTAATAACAGAGTTCCGTGCATCATGCCATTTTTAAGCATGATCGTTATGATAAAGGGCATATACTTAATTACAGGCCTGCTTAATTACAGCTCTGTTGAAGCTCGTTTGTTTAGGAGAATGCTAATTGCACTACGGAGCCCGCGGCACATCCTGGCTTTCATGTGCTGTATGCTGCTCCGTGCCGTGGATCAGCATTTTGTTAAAACTGCCACCAAAAATAAAATTAAAAAAAAAAAAAGAAGAAGGAAACACAGTCCTGGTACTAAAAGGAAGCCTGTCTGGCGCGTGGCTGTAGGTCGGGGCGGAAACCACCATTTGCGGGCCGGGGGCCTCGCTTCTCTTGTGACCGGGGTCCCTGTCACCCTCACACAGCCTCCTGAGAGCTGCGTCTTTCCCCCCATCTCACAGGGTAGCCGAGGCTCAGAGTGGTGGGGCGGCCTGCCAGGCCACACATCCACACCTGCTGAGTTGGAGGTAAGGCCCAGGCAGTTGAACTGCCAGGCCCACCCTCCCGCCGCAGCCCTACAGTGACACAGCCACTGTAAGCTGTACTCTGTACTCGAATCCTGGCACCTGACTGCTCTCGGCCTCGGCTTCCTTTTTTTTTCTTTGTAGTGTTTTAATTGTTTATTTTTGAGAGAGAGAGTGGGGGGAAGGGCAGAGAGAGGGAGACAGAGGATCCGAAGATGTCGGCACAGAGCCCGATGGGGGCTCGGACTCCTGAACTGCAAGATCATGACCTAAGGCGAAGTCAGATGCTCAACCGACTGAGCCTCCAGGCGCCCTGCGGCTTCCTTGAGTATAACTTGCAAGCGACCCGTGTTGAGGCTTAAGTTACTTGCTACGTGTTCACCACCCAATATGGAGGAGGTTCCTATCCTCTTGCGTCGTTTGTAGAACTGGGAGCAGTTCTGTTACCTCCAGGGTTTGGCGGTGGGTGGGGAAGGGGGCTTTGTCGTGTCCCTGGGAGCCAAGGGGCCTAGAGAGGGGACTGCCGCGTGCCCCAGGAATGCCACCTTTGGTGCCAGCAAGAAAAGGACAGGCGTTGTCCCTGCTTCTGGGTTGTGGCCACGGACTGGCCAGGCGGTGCCTGCCTGAGATCCCCCACCCAGACCCCGGCTGCCTGGGAGGGCAGCCTGGGGGATCCGAACAGTGGCTCTATGAGAGCAGGGACCCCCTCGCTCACAGCTCTCACTCCAGCTCCCCCACGTGTCTCTCTGAGTAGACTCAGCAATAGACTGAGCGAGTGTCACAGTCTCTGAGCACTAAAGAAAAGTGAAGACAAAACACTGGCTTCAGCTAGGGGAGAAAGAAAGGAAGGAAGTAACGTGGCTCCCCCATGAGTAGCCAGGATGGAGATGATTTATGAACACTCTTTTGGAACACATGAAAAATGTGTGCCATTGATTTTAAGAATTATGTTTGGCAAATCTCTAGATATTTTAAAATATGGAATGGCTGCCCAGATAAAGAGTAGAAATGGATGTTACGGAATTAGAAGGGGATTCAGCAGTCCCACAGGTCAGCTTTCTCCCCAACACATAAAATCCCGCCCTCACTCCCCAGCACGTGGCCTCTGCCTGGACCCTGGTCAGCCAGCTCTGCTGTTCCTCCCTTTCGTCCTTGCCCCATCCCTCTAGCCCTCGCCCTGTGGTAGCTCTGAAAATACGTGCAGACATTTGGTTACGATCACCTTCGAGTCTTCTCTGGACCAGGATCCCCATCTTTCTGCACTTCCCCATGTGCTGGCACAGTGCTGGGTTCTAGAGGGTGAACAAAAATGGACAGGGATGACACCTTCCTGGAGCATGAGACCTGATGGTTTCCTCCCCTCTCCTCACGTGGTCTGACTTCAGGTCCCTCACCATCCTGGGACTCCTTGTAGGCCACCTGAGAGGACCCTTTGAGAGATCAGTCCCCATACTGAACTCACAGTCAAGCCCAGAGCAGACCAAGATGGCGGCTGTCTCACCAGCACCAGGACTGTCGCACCATAACTTACCCATGGCACCCCTCCTGCCTGGTTGAATACCAAATCACGTTACCGACTTGTTCAGCTACAAACCAGTCTCTTTTCATGTCTTCTGTTGTGATTTCACATGTCCTTCATCCCATCTAACACAGTAGGTTTTTTAGACCTAAAGTACAGGACTTACTGGCATTGACCTTCAGTAAATTCCATCGTTAAATTTAGCCCAGGATCCCAATTTTTTGAGATCTTTATTGGATTTCTCTCTGTTACCCAGTTCATAGACTCTCCTCCCAGATCTCTCCATCAGCCACATCCTAGATAAGCCTACTAGGCATGTCTTCACTGAACTAATTGATAACGCCCTGGGCACCCCCCGGAGAGGTCAGTTGAGGTCGGTGTCAATCTGTTAATCGGCTTCTTGAACATCTAGTCCAGCTAGTTATGGATTCCCCTCCCCTTAACGTTGTCCAGCCATATTTATCTGTCTTGTCCACACAGGTAACGTGAGAAATTTTGCCAAGTACTTTGCTAAAATCCACATTCTTTCGGCCTACTCAAACCTTTGATATACTAGATTTTTTAAATAAATGAAATTTGGCTGGCAGACCGTTGAGCAAAGTTTTATTGGCTCCCCTTTTAAGGGGCTCCCCTCATGGCGACAGCATCCTGTTCCTCTCGCCATCTCCGTCCAGGAACTTCAGCCCACAGGATCCTATCAACTTGCTTTCTCTTTCCTGCAAGCCCGTTAAAAGTCTGTTTTCTGGAACATGAGAAGCATCCAGCCGTGCCCATCTTTGTATCGTGAACTCTAAAGTGGAAATTTATCCCAAAGTTCCCATCTCTCTCCCTTCACCAGTCAGCTCCCCTTGGCAGTCAGACTGGATCTAAGTGGTCCTTCCTCCCCACCATCTCCTCTGCCACCGAGCCCGTCAGCAGGGCACCAGCCATGGGGCGAGCCAGGCCAGCATAGCTCTGAAGGCTACGGCTGCCTCTTCTCACACAGTCTCGGGGTGCCTCTTCCCTCCCTTTCTTCTGTCCACAAGGGCTGCCTTTAGTGTGGCCCCATAAAGACGTCGCTTCTGGTCTTCTGCCTTCAGCCTCCTCGAGAAATTTGCTCTGTGAGGAAATTGCCTTTGACTCTAATCGAGGACCAGAAGGAGTACCTTCATCAAACACCTTGATGTTCACATGGGGGACTGGCCCATGGCCCCAACATATCCCCCCCATTCTCCAGGTCTGGAAGTAAGGTCTCCACCTGGGGAAGGGCGTGGTGGGGGAAGGGCCTGAGGGCGTGGTGGGGGAGGCGCCTCTGAATGAAACTCCCTCCAGGCAGCTGAGAGACCTACCCACTTCCTCTGGTCTGTCTCAGAAGCTAAGACGGGCCTTTTGGAAATGCTGTGCGTGCGTGTGTGCCTCCCTGTCCTAACCTGAGAAGGAGTAATGCGACATTCCAGGAGGCCAGGCCACCATGGTCCGGAGAGCCAGATCTTCTAGATCTTTCTTTTCAAAGGCATGACCGTCAGTTGGAAGGAGAGAGAAAAACACACTGCTGTGGGGAATAGAGGGAAAGTGCTGAGTGCTGGGGGATGACTCTGGAGGGGGGAAGTGCTTTGGAAGAAGAGACAGGTGGTGGCTGCTCAACATTGTGAATGGACCAGATGCCGCTGATTGTTCCCTCTAAAATGATTAATTTTATATTCTGTGAATTTCACCTCAACGAAATTTACTGAATTTTTACTAATGTGCTAAAAATTTTTTTAAAAGCCCAAGTACTCCTCCTCCCTGCTTAAATCTTCCCAGTTACTAGGGGAAGATGGCAGTCAGCAGCTCACCAAGCCCCCCCCAGGGGCTTAGGTACGTGCCCTGTGGGGCCAGCCACCGAGCCCCTCCGGGCCCTGCCCTGTGCCAGGGATGCGGGGATGCAGAGGGGACTCTCGTGGACTGCCAGGAGAGGAGATGTGGCCCCGGCCAGGTCCCCGGGGAGGAGGGGGAGCGCCCCTGGGACGGCCCACCGCTGGAGGGGCACTCAGAAGGGCAGCCAGGGGTCAGCACGAGAGGGGAGGGGAGAGGGCGTTCTGTGATGGGCTCGCAGGCCCTCACGTGCCAGTGAGGACCCCCACCTTAGGAATCCCCCCGTTTGGGGAGCTGATGTGCTCCCAGCTTGGGACCTCCCTGCCTCGCCCCTGCGCCCACTGCTCCCCAGGCCTCTCGTTTCCGGGGGTGATCAGGCCATTGCACGTCACCCCATCTCCAGAACACACATTCTCTAAACACACATGGGCCTTCAGATGCAAGCACTGTCATCAGCGAGGGGGAGTTCTTCACCTGGCTTCTCGGAAGCCCCCACACGCCAATAAGCCTCGTGAATGAATGATCAGGGCTTCTCCGCTCGGGGATGTGTGCTGAAGATGGGCTCGCTGAAGACTACACCGGGCCCTGGGTCAGCGTGCTTCCTGCGTGGGGTGCGTGGGGCGAGCAAAGGGAGCTCGGCCTTGGACCCCGCTGCCTAACAGGCGGAAAGAAACGGCAAGAGGTGTGTGTGTGCAGACGTGTGTACAGAGAGCAGAGTGACGTGGCCCTGGCGGGGGACAGCAGTGGGAATTTAAAGGAGAGGCAAAGTAGACCGTGGCTTTCACCTTGACTTGGGACGGCCAGAAGCAGGGCGACGCGTGGCCAGTGATCGGGGAGGCCTGGGGAAGGGCGGGTCTGACTGAACTATTCTCGCACACACCCACTTCCTGGCCCGGGTCCGATCAGGAGGAGCTCGTAGAAGGGCCACCTGGAGACTTAGGGAGAGCATGACAATGGTCGTCAAAACCTTGAAGAGGCCCTGGTCTGGAAGAGGCAGATGTGTTCTCAGAAATTCCATTTAAACCTAATGGAAGGGTCAGAGGATTTGAGTCACTGCTTGCTACCTGTGTGCCCTCAGCAGGACCCAGTCTGTGACATGATGGCAAGTGCTAAGTGCTACGTGCCCACCCGCCTCTGTGGCACTGAGACGGGGGCAGGGGCTCAGGGGTCAGAGAGCCATCGGGGGTGAACCTTGGCTCACAGCCGGAGTTGGGAAGATGGTGGCAGTTGCTGGGTAGGGATCGTGGCCTCTTCTTGGATTTTGGGTGGGACCCTGTCCTGTCCTCTAGAAAGCATGTGGCCTTTCAGGGGTCATCTGTTCACTGATGGGTTCTCGCGGCTATACACAAGCATGCACGCATATGTGCGCTGATGTCACCTGTCACGTCCGAATGTGTGACGTACTCAGAAGATGACTGTGGGCTTCTTCCCATCACCCCTTTCTGGGGGAAGTGTCACACTGTTCCTGGCCCTTAGCTGGAGCTCCTCCAGGCAGCCCCAGCGGCTTGTGGGGACCCCACAATGGGAGAAGACCCCCCCCCCCCCCACCGACCATGGAAGTCTCTATCTGAGCCAGGGGGCAGGGGGACAGGCCTTGGACAGCAACCTTAGAAAGAAAGGAAGCTTCCGGTGGTGCAGCAGCTGGGGCCAGCTGTGCTATTTCCTTTTCTTCAGACTTCCCAGAGAAGGCTTCATTCTTTTCCTCTCCAAAATAAATTACGAACATAGAGTAAAATGATCCTCTTGGCGATCAGACCTCTCTGACTCTGTCCCAGACTTCTCTCTTTTTCTCCTGCTTTTCTTCTTTTCGCTCCGGCGACTCTTCCTCCTTAGGACTGAAAGAAATTGCCACCTGTATGCCAGGGAAGCCCCATGTGGATGCTGGGGGAAGCCACTTCCCAGGGAGCCCACTCACCACGTCTTCTCCACGTCCTCCTCGGCCACAGTGCGCCTCAGGACCATTGCCGGCAGGGCCAGGGGGAGGGAACCGCACCACAGACCCTGGTGTTTCTGTTTGCTTGGGACCCATTCCCATTCTGCTGTCCCCTGAAGACAGCAGTCCATCTAAAAAAGCCCAGGCCCGGGGCACCTGGGTGGCTCAGTCGGTTAAGCGGCCGACTTCGGCTCAGGTCATGATCTCGCGGTCCATGAGTTCGAGCCCCGCGTCAGGCTCTGTGCTGACAGCTCAGAGCCTGGAGCCTGTTTCAGATTCTGTGTCTCCCTGTCTCTCTGATCCTCCCCCGTTCATGCTCTGTCTCTGTCTCAAAAATAAATAAATGTTAAAAAAAAAAAAAAAAAAAGTTAAAAAAAAATTAAAAAAAATAAAAAAGCCCAGGCCCAGGGGACGGAGACTGAACCACAGTGGCCACGCTGCCCCCACCCTGCTCCGTGCCGGCCACCACATGTGCCTCCAGTGCACACGCACCCTTCTTCACAGGCCCTGCCATCCTCCTTTTAAAATGTAACTTAAGCTCCCTGAAACCCACAGGCAGGATTCAAACCTAGTCCTTCTGACGCCCAAGTCACTCTTTCCTCCAAGCTGGACCTTTCCTGTGGGCCCGGCAGCCTGGAGGGTTGTGCCACTCTCAGCTGAGAGAACGTCCGCTGCCCACCTCGCAGAGCACAGCTGTGTCCCCTCCCCGCCTGCCTGAGCCTCTGTTCCTGCCACCAGCCCCTTGGTGGCCCCCGCTGCTTATAGATCAGAGGCCTGACTCCTAGGTGGCCTCTAGGCCCTTCTCTGCCCCCACGGCTCTGGTCTGTGCCTCTGTGTGGTGCTCTGGGGGCGTGTGAGGTGTTGGCCTTCTGCACCGGGTGTGTGTCCTAGGTGCAGGGGTGGTACCTGTGCCCGCGTCAGCTTGTACTTCGTCAGCATCTCAAGTCCCTGAACGTGACCGGTGTCTGCAATGCCGTTTCCTCTCTTCTTTTGCAGCAATGGATGGTGTGCCTTTTATGATCTCAGAGAAGTTTTCTTGTGTTCCAGAAAGTGTAAGTGTTCTGCATGATCTCCCTTCTGTCCTGTCACCCCCAGCCCGCCTGTGTTCCCTCTACTCATCACACAGGGCCCCCCCGGCAGCCCTCACACCCCGGTCCTCCCTCGTGTTGTCCCAACTTCCTCTCTGGGCCCCTTCAGCTACGGCTGCACGTAGCAGGTGCTTGGAGAGTTAGGGAAAAGCAGGCACGAGGGGCGGGGAAGGAGCGAGGCAGACAAGTGGAAAACCTCAGATTCGGCCATGGCCAAGCCTTTTTTTTTTTTTTTTTTTCCCAAATGTGACCATAAATAGGGCTCATTGTGAATGTTCTTGGTTTCCAAGCTCAACTTCTTAAATTTTTTTTTTAAACGTTTATCCATTTTTGAGAGAGGGAGGGACAGAGGGTCCAAAGGTCAGGACAGCGCAGAGCCCGATGTGGGGCTCAAACTCGGAAACTAGGAGATCACGACCTGAGCTGAAGTCAGATGCTTAACCGACTGAGCCACCCAGGCGCCCCCAGATTCAACTTCATTTTTGTTTTTTTTTATTTAACCGTGACGACATTTTACAGAAAGAAGGCTGCCTGGTTTTTTCATGGTCATTGCCGGATGCTGGGATAACCACACTCTCTGCTCTGGATTGGAGGGAGGCCTCGGAATGGCAGGGCCGGCCGGCTAGTGTGTGTGCCTGCGGCTGTGCTCTCCCGCTCACTGTGGGCCCCCAGGAGCCCCATGCTATGCACCGGCCAGCTGGGGCCCCTGAGCTATCTCCGATGACAGGGGGCCTGAGGGGGCTGGTTGGGGGCCTGAAGGCCCGATCCCAGACTGAGGAGCCCACCCCATCTGACACTCCTGGGACCCTGTCAGATGGTGCCCCCCACCTTGGGTGCAGAGCCCCCGCCCTCAACTGTTACAGGCCTGGCCCGTGCAGGCTCGACAGACTTGTTTCAGGGCTTTTTAAATCCTTTTTGCAGAACTTTGCTTCGAGTAGCTAATAACCGTGAGGGCCCCAGTTTGGGCACCAGCTAAAGAATCCTTCAGTGTATTTCTTGGATCCAGCTTAAAACCACCCGGCTTGCGATTTGACCTGCTCTGTAGTTTCCATTTTCATGAAATATAATAGGCCTCCTCTGAACCCTTCTGGTAAGCAGCTTAATCTTGAAAAATGCTCGTGACGTGACATGCGGAGCATGAGTAACTTCAGCCGACGCCACTTGGCCGCGTTGCCATGGCAACGCTGGCGCCTCTCCCGCCCCGCTCCCTCGGAGAGGCTGTTGTGTCCTGCGCACCGGCTCCAATCGGGAAAGTTTAGTGGGGCAGTTAGAGCCTAATGATGCAACAGCTGGACCTCTGCTGGATGGCGGGCAAGCAGCCCCGTTCTTGCCACTCGGGCTGGCAGCGGGAGAGAGCCAGGCTGTTTTGTGGCTACTGGCAGCGCAGCCCCGGGAGCGGAGTGCCGACTTCGGTGGCCCTGCCCCAAGATCGCCCTCGCCAGCTCGCTGCTGCCCGGCGCTGCCGACTCAGCACGTGCCCGAGGCCCGGTGGCTTGGGCCAAGCCCCGTGCCGCACACCCCCTGTGCTCTGTCCTTTAACCTCCCCCGCCAGCCCAGCCAGGACGGCCCCGCCACCCTGCTCCGAACAGGAGAGGAGGCCCCACCTCTGGGCTGTGGCTGGGAACCACGAAGGCCTGGGCTTTTGTCTGAGACTCCGGTTTCACCTGTTCGTCCCGGCTGCCTGTTTTCGGTCCCCCCGCCCCTCGGGAATATGAAATGCCCAATGTGCCCAGAGAGGGCTCAGAGCAGGGGCCCCAGGGACCAGGTCCCCTCTCACCATGCGTTCAGCCCAGGCTTCTCCGGGCTTCCAGCTGACCCTTGTTGCCATGTGCATTTGATCTTTCATGTCGTCTGTTGAAAAGCCAGAGTTCTCAGAAAAAGTTCCCATCTTCATGAACTTCTAGAAACGCCCATTAAAACGCAGTGTTACCAGTTTTCACCACGACTGATCATTTCTCATTTCTCAAATGATAATTGATGGGCACGTCCTTCATTCCCCTTGCATTTCCAGAGGCCTAGAACTCCCTCCGGCTCCTTCCCTGGATGTCAAGGAGTCCCAGACAAGAGACTGACCATCCTACCTCCTGGAACTGCTTAGACCCATCCCACCACGTAGATGGAGCAGTCAGGGTGGCATGTGGTGAAGCCCTGTGCCCCTCCGGCCCCCCAGCTGTGGAAGGAGCAAACCGGCTTTTGACATGGGCATGGAGAAGAGGCGGAAGTGATCAGTGACAGTCACTGTCTTTTAGGAGGGCTGTGACCTTGCTGGGTGCTGTCGATAGATGCCCAGGCAGGGTCCCTGCCAGCAGGGGCCAGCCCTGTTGTCGACCGGGTTTTCTGCAATATGTGCTCCCGTCGCTCACCCTGTACCCTCAGTGATCACTAGAGTCCTGGTGGGTTTCCACTGAAAGAGAATAGAGAAAACGCTAGATCACATAGGGTGGTTTGAGATGTCACCGTCGTCATGCATAAAAGCGAATGTGAAACAGCATTTTCCAGCCGTTTAAAAGGATGCCTTGATCTGTGTTTACAGATGCAGCCCTTTGATCTCTTGGGAATCACCATCAAATCGCTGGCAGAAATTGAAAAAGAGGTAAGCAAGCTGCCAGAGTTGGGGGCAGGTGGGGCCCGGGTCTGCGGTCCCAGGATCTGGCGGGGGCGGGGGGGTACCTAGGTGTGGGGGGGCCTCCAAGGAAAACACTTCCGTGTCGCTCAGATTTATTCCTTAGAAAAAGAAACTCACTTTTAACGTGTTTTTTGCTTCAAATCACATATGACCAACACCTCCTTGTGTTCTCTAAGCCGGAAGGTTTTAAGTGGCAGATGAAACAATTCGGCCTCAATGTTTTAAAATGCTTCCATTTTTAAAAGGTGGAGGTTGGGGGATAGGCCCGGAGTCTCCTTTCCCTCTCCTCCTCCTGCTTATTTGTCATGAGGAGGGGTTTGGGGAAACATCCGAGGAGCCTCTTCCAGGTTTAGAGCAAGGATCAGGATACATTCCGTTATGCCTGATAAGCGAGGCCCCATTCGGCTGCCTGGTTCCACATGGTTTGGATGTTTTCCTAATAAAAGAGAAACAAATCCAAGACGCCAGCCCACGTGACAACTCTGAGGAACGAGAGCCGAGAGGAGGGAAGGAGCCTGGGGTCAGACCCGCCGGTCAGTGTTTTCCCTGTTTGCGTAAGACATCACTGGAGTGTGTGTGTCGTCTCTTATGTGTAGACGGTCGTTAGGCAGAGTCACATGCTTGCATCCGGCTCTCCTCTGAGAGGCACATTTGTCTCCAAGATGGAAATGGTAGAACCATTTCAATATTCTCAGTTCCTTTGGGTTTTCTCCTGTATACCCAGCTAGCAGAAGCAGGTTGCATTATTGAAAGATGGCTGAAATCAAGGAAAATTGAATCAATGTAGTACAACAAATTTCTAAAGCTGTCATAGCAAAAACAAGACAAAAAAAGTCCCCCTTTGTCTTTGATTCTCACTAAATCATAAAAACCAACCTGATTGTCATCTATAGATTTGGGGGGAGGGGGCGGGAGCTGGGCAGTGAACTTGGGGAAAAGAATGGCTGGCCACCACATTGGAGATGCATAGGCTCCGTGTATATATGTGGGGCCCCGTGCACCCCCTTCTCAAAAGCAAGCAGCCCCAGACGGTTCTGCCTGCCGCCTGTTCGCAAACCGCCTTCGCCTGGGGCCCTGCGCAGGGTGGCACCAGTGAGCGTGTGCGGAAGGTGGCTCACTCTTTCAAGGTGGCTTTCAAGGTGGCTTTCAAGGTGGCTCACTCTGGCTGCAGGGGTAAATCAGGGGCACGGCCTGTGACCCCTTTAGGACGGACAAGGTCACACAGACGTCTCACCCGGCTCCACGCTGACCGGGGGCAAGCGGTCCCCTCTCTGTTTGAAGCTGGGATAACAGTAGAAAGCATGCCATGGGGTTTTCAGGAACACTTCACGAATATATGCGAACGCCAGGGCCTGGCACCACGGACGGGGCTGAGGGTGCGGAGGTATTGTGTGCTGGACCAAGGAGGCAGCGTCTGAATGTCGTGTTTTCTCCTGCCTCGGGCCTCCTGTGCCACAGCCATAGCCCCCTTTATTTCAGCACCTGCTCTGTGCTCACCTTCAGCTCAGGGCTGTACGTACATTCCCACTGGTTCCCACCCCCAGAAATTGAGACTCTGGAGGTGAAGGGTCTTGCCCAAGATTGAGACCCAGCAGTTACACTCCAAACCCTGCCCCTTATGACTTAAAGTCTGTGGTTTCACATCCCTTGAAGGGGCTGATGGGGACAACGGTGCAAGGGAGGCCGGTCGACCTGGCGCTGGCTGGGCCTGTGAGTCACCGGGAAGGGGTAAAGTAGGCGGAGCCTGTGTGAGGCTCGGTGCGGGTGGCAGAACCCACCAGAAACCACCAGAAACCTGAATTCTCATGCTGAGGATGAAAATCTGACCCAAACACGTGTCTTGTTAGAAGGTGTTGTCTTGACGTCCGGTGCTCTGAGCAGAGGCTGGCGGGGGAAGAAAGAGTTCTGGACTCGGCCGCCCCGGGCTTAGATCTGAGCAGCGCCACTTAGCTGTTCTAAACCTCCGTCTTCCCCCCCGTAAACTGGGAGAGTAATAAAAAATCCTCACTGCCAGCACTTACGGGGTTTGACCGAGATGGTCGTGTACAGGGCTTAGGACGATGCCCAGCATGCGGCTGCCGTGGTCTCAGTCACGCTGGTTGTGACTCTTCCCTATTACCGTCCACAGGAAGGGGGGCGAGCAGCGTAAATCCATCCCGTGTCAGCACGGCACGCCGCTCTGCCGCTGGAGGCTAAGCAGTGACGTCCCGCGTGACCACGCCAAGCTTGATTTCTTGTTTAAGTGATGGGTTAAAAATACTCGTCTGTGTTCTGCGTTGAAGGAAATTAAAGTGGAGTTAAAATGAGGGGAGATGGGGGAGGTTGGAAACGTTAAATAGGATATAAAACCGTCGCAAACACCACCACAGTCAAGAATGCTGTGGTTTTTTCGTTTAATCTGAGGATTTAGAAGTTACTTACCCAGGCCATCCGCGTGCATTTCATGGTGATTAGTATGTTGATATCACACTCTGGTGAACGGGCTGCTGCTTTGGCAACAATGGCAGAGAATTTTCTCCATAAACAATCATGAACTTGCTCCTTTTCGCCCCTGAACTAAGCATAGCTCACGGAGTCGGAGGCCGAGGAGAGAAGCTGGGCCCCCAGCCCCCTGGCCCCGGCTCTTGGCTCCGAGGGTTGGGCCTGCGTCACTGGGTGTCCCTTTGGTCAGGAAGATTTTGCAACTTTCCATTCCTGGCAAATCTGGCTGCCCCTGGGGGCTACCCATCCCGAATACCTCCCCGATCTCTTGGGCAGGGAGAGGCCGGCATCCATGGAGGCTGCTTTGTGCTGGCATGTGCTGTCCTCCTTCACTCTCCACACCCTGTGCAGACAGGCGCTGTTGCCCCCGTGCAGAGCAGAAACCTGGGCTCAGTGGTCCCAGCTGTGAAGGAAGTTCAAGTGCAGTCCCTGATGGCAACACATCGTTCTGTCTGTCCAGAACCGGGATGGGTCTGCTTTCCTGCTGACCTTAACTTTACGTACCCTGCTCTGCCTGGGGGTGTTTCTGAATTTAAGCCTGTGCCCTATCACCATCATTTGGCCGCAGGGATAGTTCACTCCATGAAGGAGCCCCCTCACCCTGGCAGCTTTGAGCTGGGTGGTTAGGGACCAAAGGGAATACCCCAGCAGCCAGCGCAAGCAGGGACCCGCAGTGCACCCCAGCCTGCCACACCCGAGAAGCACCCCAGTAAGAGATGGAGAGAGACCAGGTGTCACCCCAGTTGTGAGTGGGCAGTGCACCTCCAGCCTCCCCTCCCCCCAGAAGCAGGCGAGCTTCAGGGAAAGTGTGACGCTGGGCCCTGGCCAGGCCAGCAGGAAGACGCATGAGGCCCCCCCCGGCAGTGTGGCTAACAGTGTGGACTAGAGCCACCCGCCACGTTGGTGGGCAGATACCGGGTGTTTGCAGGGACGTATGTGGACCGTGTACACGGTGGAGGCAACGTGGTTGGGTGGAGAGGGCACAGTTTGCGAGTTTGGATACCTGGGGTAGCATGCCAAATCTTTGCATCAACGTGACCCTGGGGCAGGGCCCCTGGCTTCCCCCACCCCAGCCCGAGCGCTGGTCCCGCATCCGTGGTGATTGTGGCGTATGCAGCACTTGGTTAAGTTTCTTGAAAGACCCCCAAGAATGGTCATGTTTAAGGTCGCGGCTAAAACCTGTGTAGATGCCATCGAGCAGAAATGGGGGGGAGGGGGCGGAATTCTTCACAAACAGGAAACCCGCACGACTCAGAACTACTCTCAGCTGTGGGTGTTGACAGTGGACGAAGCGGTGCTTACTAAAGAAATTCTCACTTGAGTGCCATCACTCTCCTGGTGCTCAGTGGTGACACCAGCCTCCTTCCTGCCCAGCCTGTTGTCCAGCAGCCATATTCCCTGCCGTCCACGTCCGTGCCCGGCCGGGAGCAGGGCCTCTGCTGTGTAAATTAGTCCAAAGCATGAGAAAGTGAGTTGTTGCTCCTCTCCCCTCAGCCACAGGAGGTGATCGGTGGCAGTGATGGGGAGGTTTTCTGGCCCAGGCCCCTCCCCGTGGGGCTGAGCAGCAGGAGAGTGGTGGTGGCCCTGGGGGACCGTGTCCCAGTGAAAGCCTTACTGTCCTTCCCACTGCCCGGACAAAAGGTTGTCTCTGTTTAGGAGTCAGGAAAAGTGTAATTTTGCAGCCAATCCCTGTGATGAAGCATCTTCTCTCGGAGAAGATGGACATATAAATATTCTCTGTCTCTGCTGCTCTTTATGTCCCTTGTAAGCAGTTGACCCACTTCACCATCTGATGGATTCCCCGTCACAGCCAGGCAGACGCGTCCCAGCTCCACAGTCCAGGCAACAGCCCCTAAAATGATCCCGGTGTCTCTGTTCCCCTTACCATTACTCTGCATCCTTCCTCCCCACCCACTGCCCCACCTGCCCCGTGGCCCCGGCCATCCCCAGTCTCGCCCCTCCAGCAGACCCTCCAGCCCTCGTCTCAAGAAATAACGGCCAAGAGACAGCGGCCTTGATTGTAGATTTCACGCTGCATGCATAACAACCTGCAAGCCTTTGACAACTAGGAGCCAGCAATTCCTATGATGAAGTGGCATCCAGCACCCGTCCTGCCTTCCAGCTCAGTGTAAAGCCATTTCCCCACCTGCTGCCGACCTCCCGCAGGAAACCACGATGCTCACCCTCCCTTCAGTGGGCGCCACGCTGAAAACTGAGCACGACGAGGGAAGCTTTATCAGCCCACCGTGCTTCCTTGTAGGGCGCACAGCCTCCATTTTCACCCGACTTTAAAGCTGAAAGACACGGGAGAGTCTAATTAGTAAAGGGACGATCTAATATTAATCACTCCCTTAAAATTGACAAGGGAGGCAGTTCATTTAACCACTTAATTGCTACAGGTTTTTATGGGCTGCTGTCTGCAGACGTATTTAATGAAGAAGTTATAAATCTAAGGGAGCTTAAAATTTTAATTTTATACCTAAATATTTTCCTTGTTCTCATGTTTGTAGTCAACCCTCAAGAGTGTAGTCACGTGGAATGTTCTTTAAATGAACATATTTGCTAACTGGCGTCATTTCAGTTTTTAAAACATTGGTTCCAGCAATTAGGCATTTTTCTCAGTTCCCAAATGACTAGAGAAATTCGTCTTGATTATAATTGCTCTTAGCCACGCATATCTAATTTGTGTCTTTTTAAGTGTTAATTAGTAAACAGTTTGAGCTGACATCTTTATGTGTTTGTGTGTTGAAAAATGGGGCTCATTGCTTATTTAGCTTGGGGCCGATTCCACTAGCATTTACGTCACGACATTGAGGTGAAATTAATGGAAACACGTGTGGCAGCGCAAGGTAAAAAGAATTTTCGAATTCAACTTTTGGGCATCCACTTTGCATGGGCTTCTACAGGCCCCTTCAAGTAGATGAGAGTAGATTTGGGACCTGCATATGTGGGAAGAAAGCGAGGCGGAAGATTTTTGTGTCAGTAATGAAATGGCAGAGTCCCAATTTTATAAAAGCAAAATGTTCACGTCCCAGCACAATTGTTCATTCTTTCTACTTTTGGAAAGCTTTCATTGTGCTTATTAACGGTAAAGGATTTTGTGGAGGGAGAGGTTGCAAACTCTGCGGTGTGGTCCCTTTGCACCATCTAGTGGTCAGGTCTGGAACTGCAACAGGAAATAAGCTGCCTTCTGTCTGGATGGAAGGTTTTCACCCCCCAGAATCTTTTTATTTCTCAGTGAGGAAGCGGATACGTTTTGGGAAAGAAATTTTCCTGATTTACTTATTAAATAAAATTTAGTTAAATAAACAGAAGTTAGCCTGTTCTTCCTCCCTTTTTCATTATTGCACCTAGCTGCCACCCACATTCTTACTGAGTTGAGATAATTCCAGCCCCAAACAAAGAAACCTAATAAATTAGTTTAATGGTTGGCCTTTCTGAAGGCTCACGAGAAGTGTTAGGCTTCTTCTGAAATATGGGACGTAGCTTGGGGACCGCCACTTCATAGACTCTCCGGGAGTCTGACCACAAAGCTTAAGAACCAGTTTGAGGCCACAGACGAGATTAGTTCCCTCCCCCATTAATTGTAGCAGATGTCTTGGACAGTTGATCATCTTAAGCAGCTACCCTGCCAGTCAGAATCTGTTTTTTAATATTTAGGGTGTTCCGCTTGAGTTCAAAGGTAGGTCGTACATGTTTATAAAACTGCAAACGTCACAGAAACACGTAAAGTAAAAGGTGGACGCACACGCGTGAGGTAGGTCACACCGTGCGTGATCCTCGGTACCTGGCTTTGTACTTGGCACAACCTTCCACATCATTCTGCACAGACCTACCTCATTCTTTTTAATGACTACATGTGGTTCCCTTTTATGATTATGCCATAATTTATTTAAGCAATCCACTATTGATTGACTTTTGAGTTGTTTCCAATTATTCACTCTTACGCTGCTGCAGTATATTTCTTTGTACATGTGTCTTTTCTCCCCTGGGTCTTTCTTTAGAAGAATATATATTACCAATTTGTCTTCCAAAAAGGGTGTGCGCATTGAAACCTCCCCACCCCACCCCACCCCGTAGTGTATGAGGGGGTACCTGCCCCCCCACATTCTCTAACTATAGCTGAGCAGCACCAGGATTTAAAGGTGAACATTCTTTCATATGGTTATTGCCTATTTGTAGTTATTTTGTGAATCTCTTCTGTTTGTGCCCTTGCCCAATTTTTTTCTGTTGGCTTAATTTTTTTTTTTTTTCATTTGTTTTTAAGAATTCTTTATGCCCTTGGGACACCTGGGTGGCTCAGTCAGTTGAGCGTCCGACGCTTGATTTCAGCTCAGGTCTTGATCCCAGGGTTGTGGGATCGAGCCCCCCATCAGGCTCCGCACGGAGCCTGCTTGGGAGTCTCTCCCTCTCCCTCTCTCTCAAATAAAATTAAAAAAGAAGGAATTCTTCGTGTTCTTTATAACCACTTTCTGTCGTATGTTCAAACACACACAGTTTAACTGGTGGTTTTTCTTCTTGTTAATGATGTGCTCTGCCACATAATAGTTTTCATTTTTTCATGGGCACTTTTGTTTTTGTTTTAATGTTTTATTTATTTTGGGTTTTGTGTCATAGATTATAAAAATAATCAGTCCTATTTTCTTCCACTCTCGTATTTTAATATATTAAAATACTAAATTCTTTTCAACAACTTAATCCATCTGAAATTTATTAGAGGATAAGAATAAGGACCAGCTTTATTTTCTCCTATAGCATTAGCCAATTTTCTGAATACTGATTGCTTTCTTCGGTGAATTTTTTTTTTTTGAGAGAGAGAGCGAGCGAGCAAAAGAGAATGCAAGCAGGGGAGAGGGACAGAGGGAGAGGAAGAGAGAGAATCTCAAGAATCTTAAGCAGGCTCTGTGCTGGCAGAGCCGGACACAGGGCTCGATCTCACAACCATGAGATCCTGACCTGAGCTAAAATCAAGAGTCAGATGCTTAACCAACTGAGCGACCCAGGCGCCCCCCTCCCCCCCGACTCCAGTGAATTTTAAATCCTGGCTTCCTCCTATTGTTTCGTTATGTAAGTGGATCAGTGGACCTTTCTTTTGACCCTGTTCTCTTTATAGTATTGCCACCCTGTTCTGAATCTTATAACTTTATAATAAGCTTTAATATATGATAGAGGTTTCCCTTTATGACCCCCAAATGGTCCTAATTATATTCACGTGCTTATTCTTCCAACTTAACTTTAGAATCTTTGGGGGGCGGGGGAGGTTCCAAAAACTCTGTTCTAGTGTTTACTGTAACTGAATTCACTACACAGATGAACGGAGGAGTGATCGGCGTTTTAGATGAAGAGGCTCCGTCCAGAGAGCAAAGTAGAATAGTTGTTCTTTGTAGAGATCCTGCACGCTTCTTTCTAGGTCATTCCAGGTGTTTTATGTTTTTGTGGCTCTTGTGAATGGCTCTTTCCTTACATTTTATGTCCCCGACATTTGTGTATCAAGAAGCTGCTGGCTTCTCACCAACTTCTTCTGTTGTCTCTGCTGGTTTTTCAGCTGCTTTCCTCTGGTGTCCCTGTCCCTGGCAGGCAGTTGTCACCTGCGAATACCCATGTGGCCTCCTTCCCTGGGTCTGTCCCTTCTCCTGCAGGCCTCTGCCAGGGACCTCGGCCACTGGGCCTCCTTGTCTTACCTGTGGGTTAACAGAAGTTTCTAATTTCAACAACCCATAATGCTGCTTGCTGTGGCTTGCTCGTATAGACGTCTTTTTTTTTTTTTTTTTTAATCTTGTTAAAGAATTAGCCGTCTATTTCTGCTTTTCTCAATGTTTTTTACCAGGAATGGATGGTGGCTTTTGATAAATGTCTTTTAATCATCTATTGAGATGATCATATATTTTCTCTACAGCATATTAATATGCTGGATGATGTTCATAGAGTTCCTAATTCTGAGAGTCTCTGCGCCCCCAGCCGCCACCGCCCCTTTGGTTCCACAGGCAGCGTTGTCCCCCCCCCCCCCCCGCCCCGCCCCCCACGGCAGCGTCCTCTCCCATAGCATTTCCCCCACCCCCACCCCAGCCCACCTAGCAGCAGCCACCACCCAGACAGCTCCCACAGGGGCCCGGGGCATTCATCGTAGAAGTAAGAGAAGCAGGCTGAGCCCGTGGAAATGAAGCTGATGCGGAGAGAGCGTTCAGCAGACAGAATCACCTGTCCCGGTTGCCCCCGTGGGGCATATGCTTGTTCCAACTGAGGTCAAGGTGAATACGTGGTCTCCTGCCAAGTCCTTCACGAAAGGATTTTCCTCTCCATGGTTTGAGAACTCTCATCCCCCAAGTTTTAAAGTAATCTCCCCCTCCCCCCAAACTGAACTCTTACAAGGTTGCCCGTCATGTAGGTAAAAAGCATGAAGACAGAAAGATCAGGGAGAGCACTTTCCCAGAGCGACCACACAGCCTCTCGTCTTCCAGTGCTAGAAAGTGGTATTGTTTTTTTGTGGTTTTTTTTTGTTTTTTTTTTTTATTTTTTAATATATGAAATTTACTGTCAAATTGGTTTCCATACAACACCCAGTGCTCATCCCAAAAGGTGCCCTCCTCAATACCCATCACCCACCCTGCCCTCCCTCCCACCCCCCATCAACCCTCAGTTTGTTCTCAGTTTTTAACAGTCTCTTATGCTTTGGCTCTCTCCCACTCTAACCTCTTTTTTTTTTTTTTTTTCGTCCCCTCCCCCATGGGTTTCTGTTATGTTTCTCAGGATCCACATAAGAGTGAAACCATATGGTATCTGTCTTTCTCTGTATGGCTTATTTCACTTAGCATCACACTCTCCAGTTCCATCCATGTTGCTACAAAAGGCCATATTTCATTTTTTCTCATTGCCACGTAGTATTCCATTGTGTATATAAACCACAATTTCTTTATCCATTCATCAGTTGATGGACATTTAGGCTCTTTCCATAATTTGGCTATTGTTGAGAGTGCCGCTATAAACATTGGGGTACAGGTGCCCCTATGCATCAGTACTCCTGTATCCCTTGGATAAATTCCTAGCAGTGCTATTGCTGGGTCATAGGGTAGGTCTATTTTTAATTTTCTGAGGAACCTCCACACTGCTTTCCAGAGTGGCTGCACCAATTTGCATTCCCACCAACAGTGCAAGAGGGTTCCTGTTTCTCCACATCCTCTCCAGCATCTATAGTCTCCTGATTTCTTCATTTTGGCCACTCTGACTGGCGTGAGGTGGTATCTGAGTGTGGTTTTGATTTGTATTTCCCTGATAAGGAGCGACGTTGAACATCTTTTCATGTGCCTGTTGCCCATCCGGATGTCTTCTTTAGAGAAGTGTCTATTCATGTTTTCTGCCCATTTCTTCACTGGGTTATTTGTTTTTCGGGTGTGGAGTTTGATGAGCTCTTTATAGATTTTGGATACTAGCCCTTTGTCCGATGTGTCATTTGCAAATATCTTTTCCCATTCCGTTGGTTGCCTTTTAGTTTTGTTGGTTGTTTCCTTTGCTGTGCAGAAGCTTTTTATCTTCATAAGGTCCCAGTAATTCACTTTTGCTTTTAATTCCCTTGCCTTTGGGGATGTGCCGAGTAAGAGATTGCTACGGCTGAGGTCAGAGAGGTCTTTTCCTGCTTTCTCCTCTAAGGTTTTGATGGTTTCCTGTCTCACATTCAGGTCCTTTATCCATTTTGAGTTTATTTTTGTGAATGGTGTGAGAAAGTGGTCTAGTTTCAACCTTCTGCATGTTGCTGTCCAGTTCTCCCAGCACCATTTGTTAAAGAGACTGTCTTTTTTCCATTGGATGTTCTTTCCTGCTTTGTCAAAGATGAGTTGGCCATACGTTTGTGGGTCTAGTTCTGGGGTTTCTATTCTATTCCATTGGTCTATGTGTCTGTTTTTATGCCAATACCATGCTGTCTTGATGATGACAGCTTTGTAGTAGAGGCTAAAGTCTGGGATTGTGATGCCTCCTGCTTTGGTCTTCTTCTTCAAAATTACTTTGGCTATTCGGGGCCTTTTGTGGTTCCATATGAATTTTAGGATTGCTTGTTCTAGTTTCGAGAAGAATGCTGGTGCAATTTTGATTGGGATTGCATTGAATGTGTAGATAGCTTTGGGTAGTATTGACATTTTGACAATATTTATTCTTCCAATCCATGAGCAGGGAATGTCTTTCCATTTCTTTATATCTTCTTCAATTACCTGCATAAGCTTTCGAAAGTGGTATTGTTTTAAATACTTCCTACAAGTCGCTTAGGAGGGAGGAAAGCCTGGGGAGGGAAAACGCAAATAGCTGCTTTTTTAGGTAAGATCCGGGTGAACCCTGAAATGGTGGCCCAGTGAGGGGGAAGCCCCCACGGCTGCCCGCAGACACAGAAATGGCATTTTCAGCAGCAAAGGCACTGTCCTTCCACGGAAGAGCAGACAGGCTGGTCACACAGGCGCCCACCAGGCCACCAGCCCCGAGGTGAGGTGGGGGAGGGGCAGGGACGGAAGACGCCTTCTGTGTCCTTGTTAATCACACAGCAACCCTCGGTTCCACCACAAAATGTGCTCTCCCCCCATTTTCCTAAAAATTGCATGGCCTTCTCAGTCTTTCATTTTCATACTTGTAAATAGTCATGGCTACAAGAATTATTTCACTTTCTTGCTTCCTTTGTCCCCATCACCCCCACACACTCACAACATCAATCACAGCGATAACACAGCAGTTGCCACTGCCTGGCTGGGCAGTTCATAGGGAGGGGTGGGGAGTGTGGCAAACCGGAAAATGCACGCTTCTTGAAAAGCAGCAGCCTGCAGTCACAAAAACGAACATCCAGAGTTGCCGTAGCCCCCGTTTGTCTAATAAATGCTGGAAAATGTTGGCATTTTATGCATTCTCTCAACTTCTCAGTGTTTATTTTTAAATACCCCACGAGCCAATAATGTGTGAACCTCCAGCTTGTACACAGTGTGTGCACAGAGATGCCAACACAAATCACACTTAGACTCATAATCTTGCATTCACAGGGGTGGTGTGGACAAGCACCAGGCTCAGGACTTCACATGCATGAGTTAAATACCACATGATAGGGTGCATCCCACCATCCTGCTCAGAGGGCTGTAGGAATTCAGAAAACCCACACTGGACTGACTGCTGCTTCCACAAAGGACTGAAAATCAGAATGACCTCTGACCTGCCTGAGAATATAGCCCCTGAGCTACCTACCTTCTCTCCTTTGCACTAGGCTGTTCCCAGAGACCTGCTCTGTCCCTGTACTCACCCATCCTATTCCATCCATCCACCCATCTATCCATTATTCATCCATCCACCCAGCCACCCATCCATCCACCCACCCACCTCTTCTGGACCACAACCTCCCCAGGCTCTGGAGCTACAGAAATGGCTGTGGCCCATCCTGACCGTGCACCGAGGGATATGGGAAGTGTTGTGGAGGCCCAGGGGTTGTGAATTCTCCCCAGGGGAGAAGGGAACATGTCTCAGAACAAGTGCCCCTTTAGCTGGGCCTTTAAGGACAGTAGGGTTTAGCTATTCACGGGAGACAGTGTCCTAGTGTTCAGAAAGGCACCAAGGTATGACTGGGCCCCGGCCCATTCAGGACTTGCTTCTGGGCAGTAGGGGAGGAGAGGTCCAAGAGCTTTCATGGGGAAAGGTCTCAGCAGAAACCATTCAAACCTCACTCCGGAAGAGGGGGGATCCTGGGGCTGTGTGATGGGGCAGGGATATGGGAGTTAATGTTCCACTCTTCAGAGCTCTCCGACGCTCCTCCTCCTCCGTTGGCGTCCAGCTGGAAGGTGCTTTGTGAGCTGAGGGTGCCTCTGGAGTGGGGGGGGCTCTCCTGGCACTGAGCCCAGGGAGGCAGGCTGCTTAGGGCAGTGAGTGGATACCGCCATCCCCTCCTGGGAGTCCCAGGCTTAGAGAGGGAAAGGGGGGAGGTCTGGGTGCTGAGGATGAGAGGGATCTGGATGCCCCAGAGTGGAAAGATGCAAGGGCTGAATCAGTGGAAGGTTGCACATTAATGAATTCAGCAGCTGCTTTCAGAGCCCCCCTCTGGCTGGTACTGTGCCGGGTACAGTGCCCAGGCAGACATGGCTCCTGCTGGAGCAGGTGCATCTTGGAGGGGTTCTTCTTCAGACCATCATTTAGGAGAGACGCAGCAATGGGCCTGGGTGGGCTCAGGGCCCCGACTTGGGGTTGCTCCTCTCTCAGAGCCCAGGAACCCAACAGAAAAGCCAGAATGGACACAGCAGTGGCTTCCCCAAGGGCTTGCGGGAGCCACACGGACCCCTCTGTGGAGTTGATGTGGGACCAGAGCATCTATACCCGACCATGGTGGTGGTTAAAAATGCCTCCCTGCAGCGCCCCAAGCCCCGGTGGCATCAGAAAGGCTGCTCAGCCTCTCAGAGCCCCGGTTTGCTCACCTTTAGTGGAATGACAGCAGTACCAGCTTCCTGGGACACAAGGATTTGGTCCCAGCTCGCTGACTCAGGACGTGGTAGCTCCTGCCGCGCCCATCACCTTACTAGTGACCACAGGGGTCACGGTTGTAATCCATGAGCCCTGAGCTCCAGGCCTGTTCTCCAGCTCTAGGGTGTTCTAGAACCTCAAGAATGGGGAGGGAAGTCCTGGTATCCCCACCCTCCCCTGTGCCCTCAGGCCGCACAAGGACAGCCCTCCTCCAGATAAAGCAGTTCCACATGCTTGTCGGGACCCCAGCGCTTCCCCTGCCTTCCCCCAGTTTTTCAGAGATCTCTGTAGAACCATAGTCCGAGTGAAAAACAAGGACTCCCGTGGGAGAAAAAATAAGAGACCACAAAGTGTCACAAGCCTTGGGCTTGGTTCTCAGTCTCCCCTTCAGGAGCTTGAAGGGGTGGACATATTCGGATTAGCTGGACAGGCCTCCCCGGTACCCAGACGAGCTGCCCTATGGGGACGTGAGGCCCTTCTGTGCCCGCTCCTCACAGGGGCACTGGCTTTGACCTCGCACGGGGCGGCTGGGTGCCAGCAGCCAGGCTTCTGGAGACAGAAGGGGACTCAAGCCCTTCAGTGAGGGGTAGAGGCTTCCATCGCTGATATTCTGAGAGGGGTTGAACCGTGGGCACTAAGAGTGAAGGCCTGGGCTGTGAGGAATGAGAGCAGGTGCCAGGACAGGCTTGGGAGGGCAGGGCCACTAAGAACCTCATCCACCTTCCTGTCTGTACGGGGCCAGGCCTGTGTGAACGAGCCTTAAGTGAACCGGACTTCCTGTTGACCTGAATCTTGGCCCCTTCACTTCTCCTCCACCCGCCTCCACCTGGCCAGGCCTCCGAGGCCCAGCCTGGCCCCTCCGGGCCTGTTCTCAGTGCGCCCTTCCAGCTCTTCCATGATCCACCCCAGTGCCAACTTACACTGGCTCATCGGTTCACATTTGCCAGTCTGCCCCCACCTCCGAACTGCACCTGCACGAGAGGAGGGGGGAGACGCTTGTCTGACGCCAGTTGCCCCACCAGCCCTGCACCTGTCCGTAGGGGCTACTGTGGGCCTGGTCCAGCTTTGCCCTGTCTCTCTCTGGACCTTTGGGAAGTCTGATCCTCCCCTGGGCCTCAGCTTCCATATCTGCACTAAGGCACTAGAAATAATCCCTTACTATCTTTTCTCCTCTGGAGCCTTTGATTTGATTGATCATTACTGGATTCAGGGAGGAAGGGTATATACTTGCCCTTTTTTCCCTCCGCAGATCTTCCTCAACTTACAATGGGGCTTTCCTCCCAGTAAATCCATTGTAAGCTGAAAACACCGTGCGTGGAAAATGCACTTAATACACTTCACTTACCGAATGAACATCCTCGCGTAGCCTGGCCTACCTTAAACTCCCAAGATACACACAGTAGCCCACAGTTGGGCAGAAGCATCTAACACAAAGCCTGTGTTGTAATAAGCTGTTGACGATCTCCTGCAATTTGTTGGATACTGTACTGAAAGTGACACGCAAGTTGGTTGTATGGGGACAGCATGGCTGTCAGCGTATCGGTTGCTGAGCCCCGTGGCTGAGGGGCTGCCGGGGAGCTCTAGCTGCCAAACATCAGACGCCAGGACGGGCTTGGGAGGAGTTTCGTTCAGCACATCACTGGCTGGGAAGATATCAAAATTCAAAATCTGAGGTATGGTCTCCACTGAACGTGTATCGCTTTTGCACCTTCTTAACGTCAAAAACATCCAAGTCGAAACGTCGACATCGTAAAGTGGGGACTGTATTATATGCGGTAAAAGTTTTCAGGCAGTGATTCTCCGCCTGCCTAACCAGTAAGATCTCCTGGTGCTTCTGGAAAATGCTGATGCCAACAGGCCAGGCCAGTTGAACCAGAACCGTCCCACCGGGGGCAGGGCCCGGGGATCGGTGGCTTTGGTTAAAAACCTTGATTCTGATGCATCAGGAGGACTGGTTTTTTCATTCTCAGGGTGCTTTCACACGAATTGTCCCTGGTGTTTCTCACATCTCTGTGACCAGGTGAGGGTTTGATCGCCTCCTTTCTGCCAGCGAGGCTGCAGCTAAGCAACTTAGCCTCCACGGTGCAGCTAGAAGCCAAGGTCGGCATGTCCCATTTACCAGGATGATGCCCTTGCTATGGCAAAAGGCTTTTGGAAGCTGGGGCGCACGCACTGTAGCTAGAGAGGCCCGATGCCTCAGCTGCAAGGTCTCCCAGACAGAGGCACACGGTGCCTGGGCCCCCGGAATGCCCCAAATCGAGCCCCTGACAGTGACGTCTCTTTTCCTGGAGAGACTGCCAGGCCCGGTTGCTGTGATGGCCTGTGTCCACCAGAGGGCGCCATGACCTGGCGCTGCTCAGCTGGGCTCCCGGCTCTGCGAACCCAAATGCTTTTTAATTGAAAATTTTTTTAATTCAAAAAGGATTTGCTGTTTGTACGCGAGTGCAGGTTTTCCTTATGCAGGAGACTAATGTCTTGAGTAAACAGATCCGGGCCCAAATCCACCTTCAAAGGTACTCGCTGTTTGCCCAAGGGAGTGAAAGACCTTCCAGAAGCGGCCCTAGTCTCTTGGGCAAACACTTTGGGGCCAGCAATCCCCGGCAGAAGACAGTGTCTGTGGGAAGGGTTATCCGCAGCCTAAGGGGGATTATGTCTGGGGACATATGTTGAAATTTCATTTGGGGAGTTAGAGAAAACAAGAGGTGGGGGGGAGTAATGCTTTTCTCCAGCCAAGATAACCTAAAAAGGGAAAGCTCCCAAGGGTAAGATTGGGGGGGGGGGGGGGGGGTGCGGGGACAGCAATCTGTGCGCTGCACCAGGAGCCCTGGCCCGCTGGTGGGGGGAGGGGCGCGCGCGGGCTGTGAATCAGGAAAAGGCAGTGTGTGCACCCGGGACGACTTCTTCGTTCGCGAGGTGCCTTCCGTCCGCCGCCCCAGGCGGATACCTCCCAGACGTGGCCCTAGAGCAGCCAGAGTGGGAGGCCTCTCCTGAGCCTTGCCATCTCGGCCCTCTGCCTACCCGCACCCACACGCATTCCCACGTCCCGCTTTTGGGTCACAGAATTGCCTGAACTAGTCCCCAGAACAGCAGCAGGCCACCTGGCAGTTGGGTGACAATGTAGGATCCTGGGCTCTGCCCCAGACCTTCAGAGTCAGGACATGCGTTCTACCAGGACCTCCAGGGGATCTCCATGTGTTCAGGGTTCATCAGCCTGCCAGTCTCTTGCTCTGGGTGCCCTCTCTCCCCGCCCCTGAGGGGTAGCCACGCCGGCCAGTCCACACTGGCACCTTGGCCCACCCAGAACTGCTCCTACGGAGGCCACTAGGTGTTTTCAGCCCCCCCAGCCCCGGCCAGTGCCGCTCTGGCGCTCGTGCCTGCCCTCTGCTCCCCTCGCGGACCCACACCTCCGGGTCCCCCACCCCCACGAGCAGGGCCCGTCCTCATCTTCTGACCCTGTGTGCTTCTCTTGGAGCATCTCCACATCTGTCACTCCAGCTGCCCTTCCCCCCGAGTGCTTCTAATCCCCGACCTTTTATCCCTGGTTCCACGTCTCCCCAGCCGGGCTCCTTCCCTTCGGTGCTGCTGGGGACCACCCTCGGCCACTGGCCGAAATGCACTCCTGCCCTCCCACAACCTGCCCCTCCTCCTGTGTTGCCCCCTTTGGTTAATGGCGCTGGCACGCACATGCTCTGGCCCCGTGCCCAGCACCGGGCGGAGGCGGTGGGTGCTGGTGGAGTCGAGGAGGGAACCTTCCCTGTTGTGATGCACGCGAGCAGCCACCAGGTGGCGGTATTGTCCCAGGCTTCGCCCAAAGGCGGCCTTGTCCGGGGCTGCTCTGCTGGGCCAGCCTCCTGGGGCAGGAGTCCAGCCACGGCCTGTGCCCTGGTCATCAGGGAGCCCAAACGCGAGCGGGTTGGGAGCTGCTTTAATAGCTTTTTCCAAGTAGCCAACAGATGTGCGGTGAGTGCCTGCTTGGCGCCAGGGCCGCACGGGCCCCTAACCTGCTGTAGCTCACGCCGTCTTCCCAGTTGGCCCTGGGAGTAGATTGTGACCCCACTGACTTTTGTGAGGTTTAACTGACATATACCACGAGCTTCAGGTGTCCAACATAACGAACCCATATTTATGTAGATGGCAAAAGAATCACAATGAGTCAACATCTGTCACCATGGTGACAAATTTTTGTGATGAGAACCTTTAAGATTTATTCTTAGCAACTTCCAAATAAGCAACACAGGATCAACCATAGTCGCCACGCTGTGTGTCACATCTCCTTATTTTACAACTGGAATTTGTACCTTTTGACCCCCTTCGCCCATCCACACGCCCTCCCCTGGCGAGTACCGGTCCGTTCTCTGTACCTGTTAAGTATGGGGTGTTGTGTTTTTGTTTTGTTTTGTTTTCTAGATTGCACAGATCAGTGAGGTCACATGGTATCTTTCTCTGACTTACTTCACTTCACACGATGCCCCCAGGGTCCAGCCCTGCTGTTGCAAACGGCAAGATTTCGTTGTTTTTTTTTTTTTACGGCTGAATCATATCCCGTGGCACATACACGCCACATCCGTATCCCTTCATCTGTCAGCGGCCACGGAGGCGGTCTCTGGCGTGGCTGCTCTAGATGGTGCTGCCGTGGACGTGGTGCTGCAGGTATCTTGCTGAGTTAGAGTGAAGTGGAATCGCCGAGTCCTAGGGGAGTCCTAGGTTCAGGGTTCTCGGGGTCCTCCAGGTGGCGGCACCAGTATGTGTTCCCAGCAGGGCACAAGGGTTCCCTTTTCTCCACAGCCTCGCCAGCCCTTTCTTTTTAATCTTTATTTTGGGGACAATGGGAGAGAGAGAGAATCCCAAGCAGGCCCCGCGCCATCCGCACAGAGCCCGACGCGGGGCTCGAACCGGCAAACCGTGAGATATGATCTGAGCCGAAATCAAGAGTCAGAGGAGCCTCAACCGACCGAGCCACCCAAGCACCCCAGCACGTATTTCTTAACGTGACCCCACTTTAGAGATAGGTTCACTAAGGTGCAGAGAGGGGCAGAGACCTGCCTGAGGTCACCCTCCAAAGCCCTTCCCTCTCGCCCCTTCTGGCAACAGACCTTTGTAGGGACCACAGTCACAGCTGCGGTGTAGGCCCTGTGGCTCCGGGCTCAGGAGCCACTCGAGGCTCTTCAACACAGGGATAGGATGGGGCCAGTGCAGATCTGTGTCCGTCTGTCCTGGGTCAGCCCTTGGGGCCCTTCGGCAGGGGTGGCCTGCTGGACTGCCTACCCACCCTTTCTACTTGAGGGAAAAAGCCTCAGAGGTCTACTCCCCCTCATTCAGGACTGACCCCTAAAGCCGTCAGCGCTTAGCTGTTCTCTGTGCGGTGGGCAGTCACTTGGGGGCAGGGGGCCAGGCCAGGCTTCCTGTCAGCCTCCCCAGTGTCCCCGAGGAAATAGCCTCAGCTGGTGGCCAAGTTCAGCCAGGACAACTCCACTTTGCACTGTTTTACACAGACAAGCCCTTTTTTAGGGCAATTCTGCTCAGAAGTGTTTAGATATTATTTAAAATGTTTACAGGGCGCCTGGGTGGCTCAGTTAAGCCCCAACCTCAGCTCAGGTCATAAGCTCACGATTTTTGAGTTCGAACCCCGCATAGGGCTCTCTGCTGTCAGCATGGAACCTGCTTCAGATCCTCTGTCTCCCTCTCTCTCTCTGGCCCTCCCCTGCTTGCTCTCTCAAAAATAAACATTTAAAAAATAAAACGTTTAACGAGCACTGACCTGATCCAAACTCCACACTCCTAAACCCCCAGGACCACAGGGCTGCTTTGGCACATAACGGGCCGGGCCGCTCGCCACAGGCCCACTCCCAGCCTCTGAAGCTCAGGCCGGCAGGCCCGTGTCTGCTGGAGGGCACTCCTCCTCGCCTGTGTCGCTCTTCTGCCTGGCACGCCCCCCCCCCATTTCAATGCCCACCGGGTCTTCGGGGGGAACCACGGGGGCTCCCCGACCCCCAGCAGAGGTACTTGCCTCTCTGAGTCTCCATTAGACTCCGAGCCCACCTATACATGCTCCTGGGATCTAGGGTCAGGTAAGCTTCCGTCTTAAGCATGAGGTGGCACAGGGCACAGATGTGCCCCTCCGGGTGCCACCCTGGCCCAGGCTGGGTCGCCGGTGTGGGCGCTGCCCCCCGGGAGCCTCGGCTTTCATCGGCTAACCAGGACAGTCACCCACCCTCCAGGGAGCAGCTCTGGGAACTCAGAGAGGTACAGGGACGTGTGGGGTGCTGCCCCTTCCCCGCGCCGCTCGGGTGTGTCAGCAGCCGTGCCCAGAGAACACGGAGTCAGAGGGCCCCCGGGCAGTTGCGGGATGGCGTGTACCTCGCGTGACCCTCTCCTGCAGGCAGCCTGGCCCGGGGGCAGCGCGTGGCTTCGGGCGCTGCAGCCCCTGGACCAGGACTCCGTCCCCACACCCTGGGCGGTCAGAGCGCCGTCTGCGCGCGCACACGCACGCACGCTGGCACCACGCGTGGGCGCACGCTCGGCAAGGTGGCACCGGGGCCTCCGCGGGCCGGGCCGAGGCCTCCCTGCGGCGTCCTCGCGCACTGACCACGCTTCTCTGTCCGCTCCCTCCCGCAGTATGAGTACAGCTTCCGCACGGAGCAGAGCGCCGCGGCCCGGCTCCCGCCCAGCCCCACGCGATGTCAGCAGATCCCCCAGTCCTGAGGCCCGGCCGCCACCCCGCCACCCCGCCCCCTCGGGGAGAAGACGCAGCCGCCCGACTACTGAGCGCCCCTCCCTCGCCCAGTCCAGTCCCTCCTGCCCGCCCTCACCCCCCCCCCCCCCCGGGGGCTCGCCTGGGAGACTCCGGGCGGCTGAGCGGTTACCTCCTCGGCCATCGGCTTGCCTGACGGGACACCCCCGCCTCCCCGGGGACACTGTTCATAATCTCGACTAATCTGTGTTTGCTGTAGTGACCAGCAGCTCCTGGCGTGTCTGTGTGACGACCAGCCTCCTACAGGCGACCCCACCCACCGCGGGAGCCACCCGAGGGCCCCACGCAATTGCGGAGCTTCCCGGTGACCCGCTGGCTCCCTGTCCTCCTGACTGTTGCCTGCCGCTAAGCTCGCACGTTCCTCCTGGAAGCCTGAGGCGGGTGGCAGCGGGGCACAGCCCCCCCCCCCCCGGGGCTCCCCCCGCACCCCAGAGCTGACAGCGACAAGCACCCTGAGCGTTTCACGGCAACCCTGAGGACACGAGGGAGGAAGCGGCCCCAGGCCCCACCGGTGGCCACCCCTTCACACTCGGCCCCCAACCGACACACTGGACACGCAGAGGTCGGGGCACAGCCGCCCGGCTGCCCCCACAGCGGACGTCCCCGCTGGGCGAGAAGGCCGAGGGACCTGGTGCTTGCTTGGAGGGGAGTTTTGCTGCCCGGGACACTGTGCTCACCCACCACCCGCCCTGTTCCTCCCAAAGGGCTCATCTCTGCAACGCCCACATGCCCTGACCCAGAGACGGGCCCTCCCTGGGCTGCGGGAAAAAGACCCCGTGGGCTGGTGTCCAGCCGCAGAGGGACGCGGGCACGTGGTCACCCAGCTTCGCAGAGCCAGGCTGCATCTCGATGGGGTCTGCCCACAGCAGGAGTCGTTTGTAAAAAGTCCGTCTGAGCCAGGTCACTGAACTGGGGCCATGACTGGCCAGTGGCCACACTGGCATCTCCCACAATGCCGGCTGCCAAGCTCAGCCCCACACGGGTTCCCATGAGAACAGGGCTGCAGCCACCCCTGGGGGGCTCAGGCCCCCACCTCGACGGCCTGCCTGGTCTAGTTACCAGGGTCTGTCTCGATTCCACAGAATGTTGGGATCTCCCACCTCGGAGGTCACTAGAGGGCAGGAGCTTTGGATGGGAGGCTTGACGTGCATGGGGGGGGGGGGGGGGGGGGGGAGCGGGTTGAGGCCTGGAGAGCAGGGAGGTGCCCCCCCACATGAAGGTAGCACAGGAGAGCCACAGCCAAGGACGCTCCCCGCCTACCCGTGGCTCCTGGGATGGCACGTGGTGGCTGGGGCAGAACTGGCCAACAGTGTGGAGGGTGGCCGCCGGCTCAGAGGTGGGGGTGGGGCAAAAATACCTCCTGTACCTGCCGTCAGCAACGCCAACTCCAGAACCTCTACCCTCACCGCTGTCGCCCCGGATCTTCAAGGCGATACCTCCTGATTTCTGTGCATTAGAGAAGTGGGCACCTCTCCCTCCCTCCGCCCAGACCCGGGACGTCCTTGGTGGAGCTGGCCTTCCTGTGCCTCCCACACAGCAAAGCGGCAGGAAAATGCAAGCAGTGCGTGGAACCCCCGGGGTCCAGGAAGCCAAGGGCTATGGTGCTCACCCAGGAAGGAGAGAGCTTCGAACTGGTCTCAGATGTACACGCCGAGATAAGCTAGTTGCGTTTCTGGGGAAACTGGAGGAGTCCCGTGGGGCCCAGAGAACCTGTGTCTCCTGCTGCCTTTTGGACGGGTGGCTGGTCCAAAACCGCGTGACCCCAAGCCCAACACAGAGGGGCGACCAATTCCTTCTGTACCGTTCACTTGGTGCGTGCGCTTTGTTCACGGCCTGACTGGAACATTACCATCTGACAGGCAGCGCCCAGCAGCCCTTCTCCCTTGACCGACAGCCAGGGGTTTTAGCGGCTCTCAGGGCCGAAGATGACCACGTGGGAGCCCAAGCGTGGGTGCAAGAAGGCGGAGCTGGGCAGGGAGGGTGGCTGTCCCCCCCCCCCCCAACTCCGGGGCCATCCTGCAGTTACGGGATGGGGCTGCGGGGCCACCAGGGAGAGGCCAGACCGGTGTGGATGCAGGCGGCCTGGGGTGACGACCTCCACTGCATGGTAGACATAAGCTACGTGTAACGGTGACTGTCACCCTAAACCATTAGGACAATTAGGCAGTGACCGTGTTAGGGAAAGGTTGGCGTCTGTGGTAGATTTTAGGCTGCTCCCAGCCCTCTTTGCCTCTTGGGGGGGTGGGGGGGGGCACGTGCAGACAGGACAGCCCGGACCCCTGGCACACCACTGGAACAGAGCGACCTTTTCTTTCTGGGAGGGCGCATTGCCTCACAAACCCAGGGAAGGACAAGGGTTCTTGCAAGTGTGAAGGGCAGGGGCCGGGCCCTCCATCCCCCAGCGCTCCCCGCCGCTCCCCCAGAGACCAACGAGAGCACAGGCCTCCCTGCTGCCTTCTCTCTTCCATCTGAAAATCCATTCTCTCTCCAAAACCCTTGGAAACGGCATAGTGGTAATAAGGGGTAAGCAGGTTGCAACGTGTTCATTTGCAAATTTTTATCAAGGCTTTTCCTGCCCCGAGTCCCGGAACCAATATGGGCCACACGCCCCTGCCACCTGGAGAGCTGGGACCAGGTCAGGACCCCCGCCCGCCCCGGCTTCCTTGCTGGCAGTTCTGACCTCCGCACAGTTGGCCACCAGGAGCCCCTGACATTTGCTTCCCCACCCCCCACCCCCCGTGCTGTTCAGAAAGGCAGCGCGGCGGGCGACAAGGACTAACACAGACTAAGCACCTGCTCCGTGCCCGGCAGTGGCACATTTCTCCTCTTTAAGCACAGTTTGTCCCGTTTTTCTCCCTTGAAAAACACCCAGAAGTGGATGTTCGTTGCTCCCGGTTAGAGATGAAGAAGCGGAGACCAGTCCGCGGCACAAAGCTGGCAAGTGGCAGAGACCGGATTTGGGCCCGAGGCTCGTCGGAGCCCAGAGCCACCGTGCCGGCTGGTCCAGCATAAGCACACGCCTCACAGCCCCTTTTGGTTCCGGTCCCGTAACGGACCTCCCAGCGCCGCCAGCCACGCTGGTTCCGGCGCGATAGCGTCGCCGCTGCGCCATGGTGCTCGGCAGGGGGCGAGAGCCCAGCTGCCCCCCCCCCCCCCGCTCCACCCCGACGAGGGCTCCCCCGAGATCCAGGGAGCCCGAGAGCAAAGCAGGGCCTCGACCCGGCAGCCGCGTGCCCACGGGGGTGCGGGAGCCGAGCTCCGACTCCGCTCGCTGCCGGCCCTGCCGCCGGGCCCGGAGGCGGCGGCCCCTCCTCCTTCGCCCGTCCGGATGCCGCCCCACAGCGGCCGTCACCGCCGGGAGACGGGGCTTCTGTTCTCCCCGCGACGGGCGTGTGGGCTGCCATGGGACGCTGGGGCCACGGCCGGGGCCGCTGTGCCCTCGCCATGGGAACGACGTCCTTACCGTATTTATTTGAGGTGACTCTGTACTTGGCGAAGGGAAGTTTCACTGTGTGATTGTCTGTCTTAATATAATTTGTTAAATAAACGTTTTAACCTTTTCCCGGCTTGCTGCTGTGGCGCTACCTGAGCGAGGTCGGCGTCCCTCGGGGAGGCTCCAGCATCTTCCCCGGCTCCTCCCAGATGCTGGCGGCGGGGGGGGGGGGGGGGGGGGGGGGGGGGGGGGGGGGGGGGGGGGGGGGGTGGGGGCAGACAGCCACCTCCCGGCCTTCCCACCCGCTAGAAAGAAGCCGTGGGCTTCTCTGCCCCTGTTTAGTTTAGAGACCTGGTTACGAACCGGAGGAGTTCACGAGGGCCTAGAAAGCCCTGCCGTTCTCTGGGAACAACCCTCAGGAATGCTCCTTGGAGGCAGAAACCCCAGTTGCCACAAAAGCACCTGAAACCCGTGCGCGTCAACAGGTCGCCGACAAGAATGCGCTTTCATGTGCGGCTTGCCCGGGGCCCCGTCTGCGAGGGGTTCGGGGCGGCCGGGCTGCCGGAGAGGACACGCGGCCCCCGTGGTTTCGGTCCTGTCCCGACGGCTCACCGGCTGGCGAGACGCCACTGCGAACGCCGGCGAAGGGACCAGAGGCCCGCGGGACACGGCCCAGGGCTCCGTGCGAGGGCCGTCACTTCAGATCTCACTATCAAAGCTCTTTCCTTCCTTTGTAAGTAACCTTTGCATTTTTGGGCTTGACGTGACAACCTGAGCTGTCACTGCCTCCAGCCCTGTTTACGGCAGACTCAGAATGGGGCCCACCTTTAGCTCACCTCTCATCAGGGCCATGAGAGTCCCCCAAGTGTCCGTGCCTCCAGCCTAGGACCCCCACCTCTGGCATCTCGCAAGAGCGAGGAAAAGCAGCCCAGAGAATTCCACGAGAAATCCACAAGGAACACTCAACGCAGGGTCTGAAGAGCTGGATTCAGATTCTGGCTCTGCCACTGCCTGACCACGTGGACGTCACTGGTTACCCAGCACCTGCAGGAGAGGGTGCGTCCCTCCCGGCTTACCCTGGGAAGATGGGAGGAAGGGCTCTTAGCGTCAGCAGAGACCACGTGACTTGCCAGGTCTCTCTTCGGGGGCCAGGGTTGGGTGTTGCCATCCACAGCCTAGTGCCGGGTCACCCAGGAAGTTCAAGTGGTGGCCTCGGACTGACATCCAGGGCACAGAGTCCGTTTGCAAGAGGCCTCATGCACTGCTCAGACAGACAGACGGATTCCCCAGAGCCGGGAGTGGGAGGCAGCTCACAGACCTTAGGGCGGCAAGAAACCAACACCTACACGCGACAGCCTAGGCCAGGGAGGGGTGAGTGGCCAGACCCAGAGGAAACTTGGAACCCAGAGCAGGATGCAGCCAGGCGGCACCTGTTTCTGCCTCATCTGAGCATCCGCTTCTAGTTCTCTCACACTCGGGCCCTCCTTCTCACGCGCTCTGTCCACCAGTATGCACGGCACATGCGTCTTTGTGTGTATACACAGCCACTCGAGCTTACGTGTCTCCGTTCAGAAGATCCAGAGGCCAGAGTCCCAGGACAGACTCTGGTTGGCCAGCCTGGGTCACGTGACCCTTTCTGCCCCCAGCGACTCTGGCCTGGGGCGGGGAGGGAGTGTGTGATCACAAAGTATCTGGAACAGGTCTAATTTATTTAGACCCTCATCAGGCATCTGCTGCAGGGGAGCCCGAGGCTGTGCGGGGAGGGGTAGCACCTCTTCCCCGGGGAGACAGAAAAGCACTCCATCAGCAGCTCTGTGCCATGGGGAGAAGCCACTGGGGTGGGTGGAGGGGCATGCATCCACCTATCCGTCTGTTCTCTCAAACCACGTTGTAAGAGCACCTTCCACACGTAGGTGAGAGTGTGGGCACCGGGCAGTCAGCAGTGACCCAACACCACAGAGGTCCCCCTCCTGGATCCATCCCGCTTACCCCCTGCCATGTCTCTCCCACTTCTCCCCTGCTTCTGCCTGTTGTCGTTGTTTCCTAGCCACCCTGGCTCATCCCTAAAGCTCTGGGCTCCCTGAGCCCCACCCTGACCTTTCTCTCCCCTTCTGCACCACCCCCCGCCCCCAGACCGCTGGGGCAGCCCGTGTCTTTAACTGTGCTCGGCTTTGCTGCCGGCCCCGCCTGCGAGGCCCCACCCGGGTGTTACCCCTTGACGTCAGCACATCCCAAGCTGCTCCCCTTCTCCTGACTCCCGGTCCTGGAACAGGCCCCGCCATCTCCCACACCTGGAGGCCCCCCCGCTGCTGCCACCACCACCTGGAGCCGCCTGTGATCACCCCGTTTCCAGCTGGACAGCTCCCCCCTCTACATGTGCATTCAAACTCAGCCACTGTTTCCTCTTCCTGCTGCTCCTTTTTAAATTCTGCCCCTTGACGCTTTTCACCTGGATTACAGCATCAGCCCCTTAGCCGGTCCCCTGCCCCCAGCATCTTCCCCTCCCAGCCACCTTCCTCATAGCCATCTGTCGGGATGCCTCCACTTACAGTGCCCGCCCCCCAAGAATGAAATCAGAGTCCCTCAGGTTTCCCAACACCATCCTTCCAGGTCTGACCCTGCCTCCTGTCCCAGCCTCACCTCCTGCAAACCTCCCTGATGGATTTTGCATGGTTCTTCACACCCTAAACTCTGTACTTCCTTGCTTTTGCATATGCTGTGCCCCCTATCTGGGATGCTTGTCCCTCATTTTTCTGTCTGGTCAAGTCTTGTTCATCCTCGAAGCCTCTGCCCAGACACCTCCTCTGTGATGTCGTGCTTGACCCCCTGGAGGCAAAGCTAACATTCCTCCCCTTCAAGCCACTCCATACCTCGCACACTGGAACCACTGACCCATGGGCAACACTGCAGCCCTCTAGTCCTTTCATTAGACGACCTGCTCCTAAAGGAGGGGGAACAGGTCTCGTTTATGACACCTTCCTCCGTAGCCCCATGTATACGCACCCAACACAGGCCTTGAATGAAAACAGGCAAGAGCAAATGCTCAGTGAATGACTAACTCAAAGTGGGTAGGGCGACAGGTGGGCTGGACTCCACTGCTGAGCAGCCCAAGAAGAATGGGCCCCGGTGGCCCTTGCCGCGAGGTTTGTGACCTCGGACACAAGGTCTGTGATGACCAGCAGCAGCCCTCCCTGGACAAGTCCCGATGCTGGCCCCAAAGCGACGAGAGACAAGAGAACTGGGCCCTCACCTGGCCCACCTCTGAAGCCACGGCACCCAACAAGATCCATGATGGGGGTGCAGCAGGCAGGTAACGGCCATGGGCTGCTAGATGTCCCCCTCAAGCCCCACTCAAGGGGCTGCCAGAGAAAGAAAGACGATCCATGGGTCACAGGAGCCAACACTAAAGCTAGGGGGGCTTGGGTCTAGGGGAAAGCAGCAGAGCAGAGGGCAAGATGGCCCCTGCCACCGACGAGAGGCAGTGTGGGGGCGGGGGGCAATTTGCTGGCTGTGCTCGTTCATCTCCACCCCCCCACCCACACACACACAGGCACGCGCGTTGCGCCGGGTGGCTCATGTCATCCCTTCTACCAAAACAGCAGCGTGGCTGACCCCTAAGCTCCCTCCCTCCCTTCTCCTCACACCTTGGGCCAAGTAAGTGCAACCAGAGACACGGGTCTTGGGAAGAGTGGTGCCAAGCAGAGGTCTTGGCCCTTTCCCTTTGGGTCTGGATCTCCTGAAGGGGAAGGGCACGCAGGTGGACGTGGGCACAGTTGAACAGCCGAGACACATCCGTCCCTCCTCCCTCGTCACTCTCGGGAGGGGGCACAGGACTCACAACCTTAACTGCACAGCGGAACCACCTAGAGAGTTTTTAAGACTTCCTGTGCCCAGACCACACCCAGATCAGTGAAATCAGAATCTCCAATGGAGGGACGCAAGAGTCCGTCATTTTTCAGTCTCCCCGGGTGATGCCAGCGTGCAGCCGAGTTTAAGAATCACCAAGCTAAATTCTGGGCTTTCCCAGATGCATGTTGCTTCCCTCAAATACACGTTACCAGCGATGGGGCTTAGAGTCCAAAGGAATAAATCCACAGGAGAGAAACAGACCCCAGAAGAGCTGGTCCACCAAAAGGAACACAAGAAGCTGACCAACCAAAAACAGAAGAAGAACGAACAGACCGGAGAGAACGTGCGTTTAGTATGAACAAAAACTAGCCCCCAGGAGAAGAGGACACTGGAAACATTAGGGGCTCATTCAAAACAACTTGCTTCTGCCCATCAGTCCTGAAATGCTGATAGGCCAAAGAGGAAAGAAACCGATATGTCAGCAATTGCACTTGAAGATTTTACTACACCTCTCCCAGAAACCAGCCAAGTTCATATAACACAAGCAAATACGAGGCCAGCATGATCCGGATACAAAAACCGGGCAAAGACACCACAAGAAAATTACGGGCCAGTATCCCTGGTCAACACAGATGCAAAAAATCCTTAATAAAATATTAGCAAGCTGATTTCGATAGTGCACTAAAAGGATCATAGACTGTGATCGAGTGGAATTATTCGAGGAATGCAAAGACGGTTTGACATCCGCAAAGCAGCCCATGCTACACCACATCAATGAAATCAGGCTAAAATATATGCAGAGAAAGCATTGGACAAAATTCGACATCCATTTGTGATAAAAAGCTTTTAAAGTGGGTATAAAGGGAACGTACCTATATGTTCCTGTACCTATATATTCTCTATAACATAATAAAGGCTTTACAGGACAAGCCCACAGCTAACATACTCAATGGTGAAAAGCTTTCAGCTTAGAGGGAAAGCTTTTAAGATCAGGAATCAGACAAGGAGTCCCACTCTCTCACCACTTTTATTCCATATAGTATCAGAAGTCCTAGCCAGGGCAATTAGGCAATAAAAATAAAATACATCCAAATTCGGAAGAAAGAAGTTGTCATATTTGCACACAACGTGATAGGATATAGAGAAAATCCTAAATTCTCCACCAAAAAACTGTTAGAATAAATGAATTCAGTGAAGTAGCAGAATATAAAAATCAGTTGCATTTCTATACACTAATAATGAGCTATCGCAATGAGAAATTAAGAAAGCAATCCAATTTGTAATTACATCAAGAAGAATAAAATACCTAGGAATAAATTTAACCAAAGAGGTGAAAGACCAATACACCGAAAACTATAAGACACTGATAAAAGAAATTGAAGAAGACACAAATAAATGGAAAGATACTGCATGTTCATGAATTGGAAGAATTAATAATATTAAAATGTCTCTGTTTCCCAAAGCAATCTCCAGATTTAATGCACCCCCTATCAAAATTCCAATGGCATTTTTCACAGAACTAGAAGAAAGGATCCTAAAATTTGGATGGAACCACAAAAGACCCAAGTAGCCACAGCAATATTGAGAAAAAAGAACAAAGTTGAAGGCATCACGCTCCCTGATTTCAAACTATATTAAAAATCTATAGTAATCAAAACAGCATGATATTGACACAAACCAGATACATAGATCAACAGAACAGAAGAGAAAACCCAGAAATAAACCCATGCATACAATGACCAATTAACTTAGGTCAAAGGACCAATAACATACAATGGGGAATGTACAGTCTTTTCAATAAATGGTGTTGGGAAAACTCGTCAGCCCCATGCGAAAGAATGAACCCGGACCCCTTTCTTACACCATGCTGAATTAAAGACTTAAGTGTAAGACCTGAAACCACGGAACTTCTAGAATACAGCAAAGGCGGTAAGCACCTGGACATCAATCTTAGCAAGGTTTTTGATTGGACTCCAAAAGCAAAGGCCACAAAAGCAAAAATAAACAGGCGGGACTACATAAACTAAGAAGCTCATGCACAGCAGAAGAAATCATCAACAAAATGAAGAGGCCACCTGCTAAGTGGGAGAAAATGTTTGCAAGTCCTATATCTCCTAAGGTGCTAATATCCTAAATGTACAACTCAAAGGCAAAAACATAAATGAAACGATCTGATTAAAAAATAGAGGACCTGAGGGGCGCCTGGGTGGCGCAGTCGGTTAGGCGTCCGACTTCAGCCAGGTCACGATCTCGCGGTCCGTGAGTTCAAGCCCCGCGTCAGGCTCTGGGCTGATGGCTCGGAGCCTGGAGCCTGTTTCCGATTCTGTGTCTCCCTCTCTCTCTGCCCCTCCCCCGTTCATGCTCTGTCTCTCTCTGTCCCAAAAATAAATTAAAAACGTTGAAAAAAAAATTAAAAAAAAAAAAATAGAGGACCTGAATAGACATTTTTCTAGAGAAGACATCCAGATGGTCAACAGACACATGAAAAGATGCTCAACATCGCCCTCGAGAGGGAAATGCAAGTCAAAACCACAGTGAGATACCACCTCACACCTGTTAGAATGGCTAGTCTCAAAAAGACGAGAAATAACAAGTGTTAGAGAGGGGTAGGAAAAACCCCGTGCACTGTTGATGAGAACGTAAATTGGCACAGCCGCTATGGAAAACAGTAAGGGGGGTTCCTCAAAAAATTAAAAATAGAACTCCCTTGTGACCCATCAATTCCACTGCGGGGTATTTATCTGAAGACAATGAAAGCACTAACGTGGGAAGATACCTGCACCCCTAGATTTATTGCAGCATCATTTACAATGGGCAAGCCATGGCAACAGCCTAAGTTTCCATCAGTGGATGGATGGATAAAGACGCGGTGTGTAAATACACCTTAATAGTATGCCACCGTAAAGAAGAAAATCTTGCCATTTGTGACAACACGGATGGAACTTGAGAGCACTGTGCCAAGTGAAATAAGCCAGACAAAGACAAACACTGTATGATCTCATTTATAGGTACCATATTTTAAAAAAGAAAAAAGTTCGCAGATACAGGGAACACGTTGGCACATGCTAGAGGCAGGGGGTGGGAGCAGGAGAAAACGGGTCAAAAGTACACGCTTGTAGTGATAAGAGAGTTAATCGCGGGGATGTAGTATACAGACAGCATGGTGACTATAGTTAATACCGTTTTGCCTCTTGAAAGTGGCTAAGAGAATAGATCTTAAAGGTCCTCTTACAAGAAAAATGGTTAATTATGTATGGGTGATGGATATTAACTAGATTTATTGTGGTGACTATTTCGCAAGATATACAGCTATTGAATCATTATATTGTAAACCTGAAACTAATATGTTATATGCCAATTATACCTGAATTAAAAAATACACATGAGCGGGGCACCTGGGTAGCTCAGTCAGTTAAACCTCCGACTCCTAGTTTCAGTTCAGGTCATGATCTCATGGTTTGTGAGTTCAAGCCTTGCACTGGGCTCTAGACTGCCAATGCAGAGCCTGCTTGGGATGGATTCATTGATTCATTCATTCATTCATTCATTCTCTCTCTCTCTCCCCCCGCCCCTCCCCCTCACACCATCTCTCAAAAAAATTTTTTTTTTCCCAAATACACATGAGCAGACACATAAAAAATTCAAATAGCCTAATTACGAAGCACAGCACTTTCAACCCAACATAGAGTCCATATCCCCTTAAAATTTGCTATGTACTAAGCCACCGGAGAAGTCTCAACAAATTCCAAAGCACCAACATCATACCTAAGATCACCTCTGATTTGGGTGATAGGATTAGAAGTGTGTAAAATGGGAGCTCCTTAACATCACATACAAGACAAAACACACAACTGAGTAAGAGAAAACCATAAGGGAAATTACTGAGATCTCATCATGGAACGATAATGAAATACCTACCCAGGTCAGAACCTTCAGGACACAGCTGAAGCAGTAAATAGAACAAAACTTAGTCTAAATTTATCCCAAACCAAGAAAGATCGAAAACAAACAACCTCAACTGTCCACTGAAGAAGGTAGGAAAAGAGCAGTCAGTCAAGGCAAAGAAACAGAAAGTAATGACTAGTGAGGGTAGAATCAATGAAATAGAGAAAACATACAGAAATGTGAACAGCGTTTTCTCTGAAAAGAGCAAAAGACAAATTTCTGCAAAGAGAGACGATACAAATGAAAATCAAAACGAGAAATAACCACGGACATAACAGATTCACAAGTTTTTTTATTAGGAACCCTATGTTACATATCTGAAAAAATGTAAGATGTCAGAGTGACATAAGAATTCTAGAAAAAAAATATGTCAATTATATATCAACTTAAAAAGAGAATGTCTGGGGGCGCCTGGGTGGCAAACATTAGAACATCAACTCCAAACCCTGGTGAGCATGTGGCTGTGCTGCGCAAGAGGGAGAAGTCTCACTGGATGTGGCTTCAGGGGACAGGGTTTGGATCCACGAGTGGACGCAGCAGGAAAGCACATCTCCGTGTGCCCGGAGTTGTCCGGCCACGCAGGGGCTCCCTCACAGACAGTGAGCGCCCCATCACTGCAGAAGCGGAAGCCCGCTTGTGGAGGACACTGAGTGCACGGGGGTGTCTCATCGGTTCTCACTCATCAGGGGGTGGATGACTTCACTAAGGTCAACGGTTTTATGGTGCCGTGTTGCCGTCATTCCATTGCTTTCTTTCACGTGTGCTTTTTTCTTTTTTTCTTTTTGTTACTGAAGGGTAACATTCATACCAAAAAAGTGCCCAAGTCATAAGCGTACTACCTGATGAATACTCACAAACTGAACACACCCATGTAACCAGCCCAGACCAAGAAACAGACTCCACCTGCCTTCGAGGACCCCCCCGCGCCCACCCACCTACCATCCCTCAGAGGCAGAGGAGCACTATCCTGACTTCTAAGCCCACCGATCAGTTTTGTTTTTGACGCCTACGGAAATGGAATCCTAGGGCCCCTGGCTCTTTTGTCCCTGGCCCCTCACCCTCGGCAGGATACCGTGAGGCTCACCCGTGCAACACGTGGCGGGGGTTCATTCACTCTCTTCGGCAGGTAGTAGGTCCGCGGTGTGAATGCACCCGTTTCCCCGCCCCAGTGCCAGCGGGCTCCTGAGTTGTTTGGGTTCGGGGCCTGCCGCGAGCAGCACCGTGGACACTGGGCACGTACACCTGGTACGTGCAGACTCATCGCTGTGGGGATCAGAATCGCCAGGAGCGGAATTGCTGGAGCGCAGAGGCGGCGCGCGTTCGGTGTTGGTAACACTTCCAGACGGTCTCCTAAGACGGAGTCGCGATTTACGCTCCCACCAGCCATGCGCAGAAATTCTAGCTGCTCCGCGCCCTTAACAAAACTTAAGACTTTGCAAAGTTGGCCGTCTCGGTAGATATGAAGTACTATCTGACCGCATTTGAAATTTGCTTTTCCCTATTGACGAATGAGGTTGAGCGCACGTTCATGTGTTTCTTGGTCCCTTGAGTATCTTTTGTGAAGACCTAGTCTCTTGCCCATTTTCTACTGTATTGTCTTTTTCTTACTTTATTTCTTAAGTTCTTCATATGTTCGCAAAATGAATCCTTTAAAATATACATATATATGTGTGTGTATACACACACACACACACATACACACACACACACATATTTGCAAATATCTTCTCCCAACTGTGGCTTGCCTTTCCTCCTTTTTAATGGTGTCTATCGATGAACCGAAGTTATTCTCCTACAAATCAATAGCAAAAAACCTAAACATCTGATTTGAAAACAGGCAGAGGATCTGAATAGACGTTTTTCCAAAGACGACATACAGATGGCCAACACATACATGAAAGGATGCCCAACATCACTCATTACCCGGGAAATGCAAGCCAAAACCACAATGAGATATCACCTCACACCTGTTAAGATGGCTATTATCGAAAAGACAGAAAGAGCAGGCGTTAAAGAGGACAGAAAGAAAAGGGAACGCCTGTGCGCTGCTGGTGAGAATGTAAATTGGTGCAGCCATTATGGAAAACAGTACGGAGGTTCCTCAAAAGTTAAAAATAGAATTACCATATGATCCAGTCATCCCCCTTCTGGGTATTTATCTGAAGAAAATGAAAACACTAACTCGAGAAGATATCTGCACCCTCACGTTCAGCACAGCATTATTTGTAATATGCAAGATGTGAAAACAACCCAAGTGTTCACTGATGGATGAATGGATAAAGGAAATGTGTTATGTGTGTTATACACAAATATGTATACGTAATATATGTTACACACACACACACACACACACACACATATAATGGAATACTATCCGGCCATACAAAGGAATGAAATCTTGCTATTTGGGACAACACAGATAGAACTTAAGGACATTATGCTAAGCGAAATAAGCCAGACAAAGACAAGTACCATATGACGTCACTTATTATGTGGAATCTTGAAAAGCAAACAAAAACCCAGTTCATGGATACAGAAATTAGTAGTTACCAGAGGCGGTGGGGGGAAGGGGTCAAAAGGTACCAATTTCTAGTTGTAAAGTAAGCAAGTTATGGGGACACAATGTACAACATGCTAACTACAGTTAGCAACACCGTGTTGCACGTTTGGAAGTTGCTAAGGAGACTAAACCTTAAAAGTTTTCACCATAAGAAAAAAAACTTTTATGACTACGTATAGTGACAGATGTCCCCTAGCCCTATTGTGATAATTTCACAATACATACAAATACAGAATCACTCTGCTGTATACCTGAAACTGATATATATGTCAAATATACCTCAATGTTAAGAACTATAAAAATTTTAAGACGTTATCAATATAGTCCAATTATCAATCTTTTCCTTATATGGGTCTTGAGAAGCTGCCTATCCTCACAAGCAGATTCAAAAATGGCTTTTATTTCCTGCCAGTACCTTCCCTTGGAGAAGAGCCCTCAAAGACAGGAGAGGACAAGCCCCTGGGGGAGATGACGTGGGTGCTGAGTGTACATGGGGTGGGGGGTGGGGCCTGGGTTGGAGGATGTTCCCAGTGAGGGGGAAGCAAGTGGGCGGTGGGGGCGATCACATCTGTCCACACAGCATCACAAACACCCACGCGCCGGCACCACACCTGACCTGTGTCATCACCACAATCCTGCACTCAGGATTCCCCCATCCGGCAAGTGGGGAGACTGAGGCTCCAGAGAGTGCTGGGAAGCACGCAAGCAAACCAGGGCCAGCTCGGGGTGCCCGATCAGAGAATGCCCAACTCCTGCGCTGGGCCGGCACGCAGCCTGGATGGAGTCCTGCCAGAGGGAAGCGTCCCATCAAGTGGTGGTTACAGCAGGGATACCTCCCTCGGAGGTCAGAGGGGCCCCACTCGGCACGCAGCTCTGCCACCTCCCCCGAATGTGACCCTGGGGCTCCGGGATAACAGCAACTAGCCACCCAGGGCTTTCCCGAGGAAAAAGAACTCAGACCCAGAACTTGCTTGGCCCAGGGCAGGGCACAGTGCCAGGGGCAGTGGAAGGAGCCAAAGGCATTTGGCCACGGGGAGGCCCCACAAGGCAAGAAAGGGGGCCGAATGACCGTGGCCCACCCCAGACCTGTCCACCTAGTGTGGGAGCCTCCAGCCTAGTACACACCGGTGCCCCCCTCAGTGTTCCGTGGCTGAATCTTGCCAGAAGGCCCAGGTACTCTGGAGCTGGCTCTGTCCAGGCTCAGTACTGGCCTCGCTGTATCCATCTCAGCTTCCTGGTGGATAATGAGCCACCGCAGCCTTGTCCAGAGCTGCAGGGCTGGACCCCCACCACCCCGCCGCACAGGCTAGACGCGTTCCCTGGAGGGGCCTCCTGCAGGAGCTAGGACGGCCTCTAGCAGCAGCTCCCGGGGAGGCGGCCCTTTGCGGGGAGGCAAACCCCCCTCTGAGTTCCACTTCCCGGCTGAAGAACCCGGGAAGTCTCTTGCACTTTTCTCTAGCCCGCTTTTCTCTAGCTCCTCTGTAAAATTAGGGCCGCCCTCGAGGCTCCCTCTCAAGGCCGCTGGGCAGGGTCTCAGCAAAGGGCCTAGCCTGGAAGGCCCCCTCTGCCCGCAGCCCCGGGGCGGAGTCGGGCCGCCGGTGCGCACACCCGAGTCCGGCCGCGCGGGGGCGCTCCGCCGCATCTGGCCGGCCCCCTCCGCCTTGCTGACGCTTCCCACCCTTCCAGAAAGAAAGCGGAGCTGCGGGAGTTGGCCTGACTGCCAGAAGGAAAACCGATCCATCGTCTTCGCGCCGCAGACGTTTGGTTGGGTGGCGGCCAGCCCGCAGTGCCAGCCTCGTCTGCACCCCTCAGGGGTCCCACCCGGCTCGCGGGGAGCGGCCCGCGTCGGTTCTGAATCACCCGGATGGAGGACTCGCCCGACCCCGCAGCGCTTGCCCTACCCTGGAATCCGGGGTCTGAGCCAGGGCTGTGGGACGGGAAGCCCCCGGCCCCACCCTCCCTTGAGGGTGGGCTCAGACAAGTCACGTCACAGAGCCTCCACTCGGAGCCTCAACTGCCACATCCCTAAAATGGGAAAGTCCACAGTCCCTGCTTTGAAAAGTTGCTGAGAAGGTTAAGGAGTTGTTGTATCGCCGTCGCCCACCTTCCTGGCCTTAGGCAAGCCACCTGCACCTCCCTCCCTCATCCTCAGTTTCCCTGGCCATAAAACGGGGATACCAGAAGTCCTTACAAGGCCCCTGTAGAGAGGGGATGGCAGCAGCTGCCTGGCACCCCTCGGTTCTCAGGAAAAGCAGCTCCTGGGGTTGTTCTGGAAGCTCAGCAGCCCCCCAGTCTGGCCGCGTGCCTGTGCTCCAGAAGCCCACAGGTTGTCATTTAGGGCCCCAGGCCACTCAGCTGGGGAGCTGCTGGCTTAAGGCACAGGTGGTGCTCCCTCTCGCGCCCGCCTCGAACGGGGTGCTCCCGTGCAGCCCACAGGCGTCTGAGCTGGTCTCTGGGCCCTCCCTGGTTGAGTCGCCAGGCAGAAACACTCCGCTTTTTGACACCATCCAGAAAATGAAAATGTCCCAGGCGTCTAATCCTTCCCTTCCTTCTGGCAACTGAAACTGCCCCGAAACATAACCGAGGTACTGGGTGCAGCGCGGGGTCCATCCTGGAGTCGTGGCCTCCCGCAAAGCCAGCCTTGGGACTTGGGGAGCAAAGCAACGCCTTGGCTCAGACTCTGCCAGGCCAGGCAGGGGGTGACCCCTGACCCCCACCAGCCCACATCACAACACGCTTCCAAACTGGCCCCAACCTGACGGGCATGCGGAGAACCCAGACTTCCTTCCCAACTAGGGCTGCCGCCTGCCCCCATTTCCACCCCCCCCCAAAATATTTGGAATGGTCTTTGACTGAAATGAGATTAATCCTCAGTTCTCTGACAGTGTCTTTGGGCATGTGTTTTTATAACCTCTCTTTCAAATGAGAACCATTTGTCGCCGGGAAGCTGGGGAGGCCCAGCCGCAACTGCTGGGCCAGACATCACCGGCACCTGATTGAATGTCAAGGACAGTGCAAGGGGGCAGGGCTGAGGTGAGGGGCGGGACATAAGCAGTGATTACCTGTCCTTTGCTGGTCTCTGCCCTGTCCCCAGCTCTAGCCAGTGGCAGAAGCCAGAGGATCTGGCTCCAACCCCGCCCGCCCCTCGACCAGCCACATATACTGGAGCTAGTGACTTGACCTCTCTGAACCTTACTTTCCTCCTCTGTAAAATGGGAGTCACGTGCCCAACCCAGCAACTAGAAGGCGGCAGACCCTAGATGCTGAAGGAGGCTTTTGCACAGTCTCGGCCCCCTTGGAACTCCTGGTGGAGAGGCAAAGTACTCCTGGCTGGGGCCTTCCAGGGGGCTGCAAATGTCTGCCGTACGTGTGGCTCGAGCCTCCTCCCCCTTCCAGGCTTAGCCCCGGGCAAGAGGGCATCCCTGCCCAGAACTAAGTTGCTGGAGCTTTAATATGGAGAGGGCTGAGTTTATAGGAACCACAACGCAGCCTCTTTAATTAACTCCCAGCCCTCTGTCGGTGGCCTCCCCCCTCAGCACGGTCTCTCCCCCAAGCCCAGGACCTGTTTGAAGTTTGCAACCCCTCCCACCCCCCTTCCTGCTGGCCCTGCTTGCTGAACCAACTACAGACCCTTCGGGCTCAGCTGGGAGGGATTTACTGGAGAATTTCAATCATGGGTTCTTGGCTCAAACATGTTGCTTCCCCCAAAATCTCCCCACAGGAGCCTGATGCTTGTGGAACCAAGGCTTGAAGGAGGGACTCTGATGACCTCAGAACTCGGAATTCTACCCGGGCCTGTCAGACATCTCCCAGCCCCTCACTTGGAGGAAGGGAGCACAGAAGAGCAAGAAAGACGCAGGTTGCGGAGACGATGCAGAGGTGCGGGAATCCGTTCACTCCTAAGGAGCTGCTTAGAAATCATTCCACCTTCACCGCCACCCCCTACCCCTGCAGGGGCACGTTCGGACAGGTGTCTGCATCTCTGCGGTGTAAGTCCCCGTTGGTCCTGGAGCTGGGGGAAGTCTGGGAAGGAATCGGAGAATCCCGATGGGTAGAATGAGACACCGAAGCCACGGAGACGTGCCATTTTTCTTAAGCTGTGTGGCTTGCCTCCCCCAAGGCGGTCCCTCAGCATTTTTCAGATGAAGGAGCCCACACCCTTCCACGGGAGCCACGCCAAGAAGGTCCTGGGACAGCGGGCCCCATATGCCGCTCATTTTCCTCCCCCGCTGGGCAGGGCTGACTCGTTCCATTTCTCAGACGGAGATCTTTGCGAAAATGATGGATAAGCCACGGCCCCAACTGCTGTGGCCCTGGGGAGAAAAAACATCTTTTGCAGTTTCGAGTAAAGCCTCCCACTTCTCACTTAATAAGTGCTGAAAGCGGCACAAACAGAAAGAGCCCCAGCTTTCCATGACTAACAAGATGACCACATCAGGCGGCCGCGCTGGGGGCTAAGAGCGAGCCGGCCGAGCGTCCCCGGAGTGAGGTGTCCGGTTCCCTCCCAGGATGCTCCGCCAACAGGGCTTTGAAGGCCAGGCCTGCCGGCCGAGCTCCGGCGCTCCGACGAGCGGAGGGGGGCAAGGGCCGGGCCTCCCTCCTGCACGGTGGGCACAGATTGCCCGAGATAAAGGAACCACAGCTTCATCCAACTTGTGCTGATTCGCTCTTTTCAAAAGCCCTTTCAGATGGTTTCACTTCTCCGCGCGCTTTTGTTGAAAGATGTAAAAATTTCAAACCACCACAAAGTAAACATTTCAAAACTCGCTCTTTTCAAAATCAGTCACATTTTCAAAAATCCCTTGAATTCCATCTCTCTGCACCGCCCCCCCCCCTTTTGCTCTCTTTGGATTTGAGTGTTTTTCATTAATTTAGGAGCAGTCCAGGTAAAGCTGGTGTTTGCGAGCCGTGTTTTACGGGCGGGAAGTAGCTTTGTTATTTAAGAGATGTATTAGATAAGTCGGTGTCTTGTCAAAATCAAGCAGGTTTTCTTTATTAGGGTGAAATCGTAATGAACTCATCTGCTTCTAATATTTATAAAGAGAAGAGAGGCCATTAATTCTACTGCTCGTGAATAAAACCATCTGTGATTTCTTTCCATTTGATGGGTTTTGGTTTTAATATACATTTTTCACAAATAAGCGCAGGGATTTTTTGGTGAAAATGTCACATTCAGGATCTCATAAAGAAAGAATGCAAAGAGAGGAAAACGAAATGTTTTGTTAGCTAAGTAATTTCTCACCTTGCAGAGTGGGGAACATTTGAGCCAACTTTAGCACATTAGGTGATAGAATCGCCCGTTCAACGCTAATGCAATCCATGACATGTTACAAGGCAAACCGCGTCCGTTTTGAAGTTTGTTTTCCTTCGGGAATTACACAGTTCATTTAACCTAATCTGTCCTGACACTTGAATTATAATATTATGAGCTTCTTCAGGGAAGTAAAACAGTAGTTGCCTGCTTAAAAGCAAAGCAGAAGTTAATAAAGTGGGCAAAATGTCAAGGAAAAGGGGCTAATCGAATCATGGTGTCATTCTCTAGAGAAAATACAGTCAAGTTGTATTTTTTTTTCCAGTGGAAATCTTGGACGCCTAATGACATATTTCTGTCCAGGAAGAAATCTGAACTCTGAAACCGAACTTGATTAAACCCCAAACTGCAAGACCTTGCCCAATGGGACCACTCGGGGACTTTGACTTCTGGGTGTCAGAGCTTAATTAAAATATTCATCCAGCTGCTCTCCCCTCACCAAGGGGGCCCAGAGGAATTAAACCAATAAGCTTAATTCTATTAGTTCACCTGCCTGTGTACACAGAGATGCAGAAAGACCATTTACTGGTTCAGAAAAAAATCATCAGACCCACCCTGTAAATGCAGCATGGGCCGTCACTGCCTCACCAAACGGTCCCCCAAACAGAGGTCCGCACAGCACTCTGGAGTCGCAACTCCCGACTCCAAACATACACAGCTATTTTTAATCTCTCTTCCGAGAAAATGAAAATGCCAAGCAAGTCCTTATAAGGACTTCTGCGTGTGCTAGGATTTATAGGTCATTTATAATAACATAGAGCATTTACTGGATTCTCTGTGCCACCATGCCGAGCCTTCCCCGTTCAGGTCTCCGGGAAATCTTCATTTCCCTTTCATGAAGTAAACGCCACTCAGTACCCCCATTTGGCAGATGAGAAAACTGAGGCTCAGAATTCTCAGGCCTGAAGGGACCGGAAGCCCAGAATTCTCAGACCAGAGTCTGAGCTCTTAACCCCTAGTAAAGAGGGCTTCACGGACATGTTTATCCTGGAGTTTTAATTTACTTTATATCTGCCACACACACACAGAGGGTACAACGTAAAAGGTATAGGGGACACGAAGGCAAACGTCAGTCTCGTGCTTTCCCTTCCTCAGCGCCCCCTGCTCCGCTCCCCAAGGCTGCCGCTGAGGGCAACTCCCAGTGTCCCCTTCCAGAGTTGAGGCTTATCCCAGCAAGTATGTGCATACTTCCTTTTTTAAAAAAACGCATATGGAGCACAACAGGTACACCACGCTGCAGCTTGCTTTTTTCCTCTCGCAGTGGGTCTTGGGGAGTTCACCATCTCATTCCTGAGACAGCATTCCATTCCATTCAATAGACGTAACAGACTCAACCATGAAGTTGTCCATATTCAGCCAGTTGTGACCAGCAAAAATGGTAACTCAACGTGGTTCTGCTTCATAGGTTTCCCCCCGGTTTCCTGTGATGCACGCTTAGGTGGTTTCCCACCTTGTGCACCTACAAACCGCTGTGCTTAAGTATTACCTGTAGGACAGATTCCTGGGAACACCACTTCCCTGTGATGTGGGCTCGGCAAGTCCCTTCCCTGGGCCTGAAGTCTCCGAGACGAAGCTGCCATACCGGATACTTTCTGAAGCCCCCCGCAGGCCCTATTGTTCTGGAAGGCTGTAATCCCCACATCTGTAATGCCACATCACAGCGATTACCCACCACCACCTCGTGGAACACATCCACGGGCTCAGGGTCCCCCAAATCACTGTGGCAACAAATGTTTTCCACCAAACACTAACTCCCCCCCTGCTGACTGTATTTGTCAGCCAGGGAATGAGACATTTCCCTGTGATCAATACAAATGGGATAGAAATCTATCCCAGGCAGCAACAGCAAGACTTGGTTTTTTAATAAGGGGACCTCCAGAGGATATTGCATTCCTATGACAACAGCCGACAGACCTTGATTTTTAGTGTCAGAACCTGTTTAAATGCAGAGGTCTGTGACTGAGGGCCAGCCGAGCGCTGGGTGGGTGTCTCGGGCTGGAAACAGACTGGTTCTTAAAGGCTGCTGCGAAAACCAGCCGGCTGTCCCGGCCCGCCGCCTGGCCTCAGCCCCCTCGGGCCACCTGTTCACGAAGGCAGCCGGATTTGCCAGCTGGGCTGCAGCGGAGCCGGTGAGGCTGGCCGGCCGGCCAGAGATATCTGCAGCCACAGACCTGGTTATTTACGGCTTGCCGGTGGTCTCGGGTGACCGGGCATCCCTGGGATGACGGCAATTGGCCTTAAACAAGCCCAGGTTCCCCAGGCAAAGGTGGCAGCGAGCACGAGCGACCGTACTGACCGGACTCCTGGCTGTAAATTAATCTGGTAACAGAGGGACTCAAAGAGCCACTCTGAGTTGGTTACGGTTTGAAAAGACTTTGGGAAGGGCCAGGTACACACCGTGCAGGACAAACAAGGATGTTCTGAAGACACGATTGTTGCCCCAACGGTCTAGATGCCTCTGGGTCGCCTCTCCCGATTTTTCTGCCTCTTTTAAAATTATCTGCTGATACAGACCAGGCAGAGAGAGACGGCAGAAAACAGGAAAACAGCTGGCACATAAGGGAGATGGGATCAGCAGTGATTTACTTCCAAGGATCTGATATTTTAAGTTATTGTTATGTGTGTGCAATAAATCATATTTTAAAGCATCTGTTAATAGAGTGTTTTCTGAAAAAAAAATAATTAAAAAAATTCTTTCAAGTGGATGGGTTGTTTTGAGAGGCTGAATCCTTGGGTTATTAAGAGATGTGACAATAGGAATGTGTCAATACATTTTTCCTCTGGGAAATTTTACCACCCAATCTTATCATCTAGAAAAGGTCCCGTCCTTTAAAAAATTGGAAGAAAAGAAGCCTTAGATGGTATTGCTTCAAATACTTTGTTTGAATATATGTAAATGCATTTAGTCCTTTGGCTTTTTAACCACTGAATTCATGTTTAGGAATTTTAAATACCATGATGGGCTCTCTCCGAGTTTCAAAAGGCAACTCTCAAAATTGCATCTACCAAAGCCCTTAAAATCAGGCACAGAGGTCCCCCAAGGAAGGTCTTGGGGGAGGATTACAACATCCCTTCGTGTGACACAGTGCACCCCGCTCGTGGGCACACTCAGACCCTCTGCTGAAAGGAACTAGCTGGGCTGCAGCTTAAAACTAATCTTGTCCACGGCTCCCTGGCAAGAGGTCAGGAGGCGACTCTTTCAGAATATGATCTCCGGCGAGATCTGAGGGGCTCCAAGATATAACAAGTTGTAAAAGGGCAGGGGGGTGGGGGGAGAGAAAGAAAGAAAAGAATAAAAGCAAAATTAAATTTTTACAATTAAGTATATATTTTTTTTCATTTAGTTAATTTCCAGCCGCTCACGTTTATTGCACATTAATTATGCATACAGCTTTTGTGCGGCTTAAAAAGTGAAGAATGAGATCCTTATCCTTTTATGGAGGATCAGGCTGCCTTGCTGGAGGCCCCGCCAGCCAGCCGCTGAAGAAGCTTCGGGTCAGAAGGAGCAGAGGCTGCTCCCCCTCTGCCAGCGGCCAGAGCCAGGGCACTTCACTCCTGGTCCAACACTCAGATCCCCCCACCTCGACCTTCTTAAAAGGGTTTTCTTCAGCAGGGGTGGCGATCAAGGGCCCTAGAAGGTGGCTGCAAGGGTTTATAGGCCAAATCTAGGGAAAAGAGCCCAAACTAGCCCCCTGACTGGCCCCACTTAGTTTGTCTTGACCAATATCTGCGTTCAAACGCACTGGCCCGGGCCCAGGTGTTAAAGTAGAATGCTCACAAGGCCTTTGTGGGGACGGGTATGGGGGACACACTTCCTCCCTCCCAACCCCTGCCCCTGAAACACGCCAAAGGAAGCAGAGGATATGGCGGTCCAAGGTGGGAGTATTCGCGGGCCCCAGCCTCAGTCCCCTCCCCAGGGACCTCAGGAAGGGACGGGCAGGTGGCCCTCTGCCAGAATGCTGTGTGACAGCAGACCAGGGCCACAGTGTCTCTGTGCCCTTCTCTCAGGACCTGCGTGGAAGCTCCTCTGGATGGCAGCGCGTCCTGTGCCTCTCTTCCCGGGAGGGCTCCCCAAACCTGCTGCCCCCCACTTCGGCTTCCCAGCCCAAAACTCACCAAAGAGGGCCCCACCACCCAAGCAGATGTGGGGATTCATCCAGACAGTCCCTGTACCAGCTGCCCAGACTTGGGCAAAGAGCACAGACCCAGAAGCCCAAGGCTCCTAGCGCGAGCAAGGAGAGACCCTCGGGGGCCTAAAGCTGCCCCATTTGGCCACAACCCTTGGGCCCTGCATGGAGCTGGGCTCCCTGCATCAGTGAAAACCTGCCCTTCCTCCTCAGCCTGAGGCCGTGTGCCAGGTCACCCACCTCATCCACCTGGATACCAAGCACCCAGCCTCAGCTAGCCAGGGCGGGGCAGTCACCCTACTTCCCGCACAGGTTTAAGCAGACAGACCGCAGACCCCGGCCCAGCCCCACGTTCACTACTGGGCAATTTGGGTAACAGGACTCCCTCTCTGATCCCAGATTCCTCATCTGAAAATAGGGAGCAGAACTGGACACAGGGCTGTCCTGGGGTCTGGGTGGAATACTGCCTCTGAAGCACCCAGCCCAGGGTGAGCGCCTGCAAAAGGAGAGCTCACAGCTCTGAGAGGCGGAGACCGATTTCACAGCTGAGGAAACGGAGGCTTTTGGAGGGAAGGTACGCTGCCCAGCCGGCAGGACTAGCCCCGTGACCTCAGTGGCCTCTTAGGTTCCGTTCCTCTGCCCTCAGCTCACGAGGGGCTGGACTCTGACTCCTTCTCCAGCCACTGACGGGAAAGACCAGGCGAGAGTAAAGGAAACTCGGGTAATTGGAACCTCTCCCCCTCAGGACAGCTTCTGTGGCTGCTGCTGGTTTGCCGGGCCCGTCCTTCCCCCCGCAGGAAGAAAGGCTGGCACACAGGCTCTTGGCCCCGGCACCCTCCACTTAGAGCCGCAAACCAGCAGCTCTGATACGGGATATCGCCGAAGGAACAAAGACCACAGGAGCGGCCGGGCTGGAGGGCTTGGCAAGCCGGGCCTGCAGGAGCCGGCGGTGACCATCGGGGTCAGGCGTCAGGAGCGCACGAACCGGGGCCCCCAGCGCAGGCACGGCACGGGCTTTGGGACTGGGCTGCCTCCTTCTTTTTTGGTCTTTTAATAAGAAGTGCTCTCCCCATAGCCCTGCAGGAATAAACTGTAAACTGTCCCTCGGCCCTTCTCTTCTAGATTTCCCCCACCCGTCCCGCGGCTCTATGACGGACTTTGAAAATAAAATTGTCATCATAAAGAAATCAACCGTACATAATAATAAACAACATGTTTAACATTTATTAGTCCGCCTTCTGACAAACCGAAACGTGAAAACATGCCAAAATTCTGGTTTCATAAAACAATTTTTCATCAAGTCCTTTCCTTTGACAAAATGCCTCGGTTTTTCATTCCTGGCTGGTGAGATTCACTTCCAATGAGGCACCGTTTCCAGAAACAGGTCTTGGGCCTGATACTCCCAAGTATCTCTGGCTCCATTAGACTTTCTCTGACAACATCCTTTTTCTTCCCCCCCCGCCCCACTTTCCTTTCCAACCCCTTTTCCTTTTCCCAACCCCACTTTTCTTTCCTGTGGTAAAACACACGCAATATAAAATTCACCATCTAACCATTGTTAAGCGTGCAGTTCCCTGGCCTTAAGTACGTTCACGTTGTTGTGCAACCATCCATCTCCAGGACTCTTTTCATCTTGCAAAACTAAAATTCCATACCCATTAAACAACTCCCCATGTCCCCCCCCGCCGCCGTCCCCCCAGCAACCACTAGTCTGCTTTTGTCTACGAATCAATCTGAATTCTCTAGGTACCTCCTGTATGTGGCATCATACAGCATCTGCCTTTTTGTGACTGGCTTATTTCGCTCGCTGTCCTTCAGGTTCAAACGTGCTAGGGCATGCACCAGAACTCCTGCCTCTTTAAAGCTCGATACCGTCCCGTTGTACCAAAACCCTATTTCTAACATCCCACAGCTACTCAGTCACATACGCAAGTAGATGATCACTTTCACAGATGCACATTACAATGCTCCCCTTCGGAGGGGCCACACAGCGCCCAGGAAGACACCCCATCTCACCCCCACCCCAGCCCCGCTTTGACGGCCCTGAGGGGAGCTGGGGATCTGGGGGTACCCCAGTCAGCCCAGGTCTCACAAAGATTCAAACCCAGCACCAGTCTGCCTGCCAAGCCCCTACTGTCCTCACATGCCTCTGTCCTCTGAGCAGGGGCAGGGCCAGAACAGGCTCCTCTGCGATCCGGGGGAAGGGCCTGGGATGGGAGGCGCGGTGGCCTCCGAGGCAGTCAATCAAATCGCTCCCAAGCACCTACTGTGTGCCAGCAGTCCGCTCTCTGAGAGCTCACTGCCTCTGTCACCGCACGTCATTCCACCCTCCTCCTAGCTGCCCCAAACGGGATCGAAATCAAAGGAAGCTTTTGAAATAATCCTGTTCTGCCATGCCTTTTGTTCTTCTGAGGTACCATACGGTCCTTATGTCTAATTATGAAAATCCCACCCTCTCAAACTACCACTAATTTTCATCAAACGGGAAGGGTGTTCCGGTTACAGAGGAAACTACTGTCATCTCAGAAGATGCACACTGGAAATATTTAGGGCTAACACAGGAAACTTACTTTCAAAGTCAGAGCAAAAAATACTTGTAGATCTATGGATCCCAGACGAGGCAAGTACGGCAAAATGTTTACATGTGGTGAATCCAGAAGGCCGGTATACGGGCATCTGTATACTCCTCTTTCAACTCTTCTATGTGTTTGGGTGTTTTCGTAATAAAAAGTCTGGGGGAAAATCCTTCGCTTTCTTCATGCCTCTCCCTTTACTATGTCCCGCTGCACTCACTTCCCACAAATGTGACCCAAAGGTCAATGACGGGACACGAAAAGAACATTCTGCCAGGCAGACGAGCAGGTATGCCCAACCTTCCATCTTGTAATGGAGGCGTCACGTGGCCCTGCCCGAGAGCCGCCCAAAGAGGTGGTTCAGATGGGAGCCTGAAGCCGCAGCAGGGGGACTCTCCCATCATACACCATGCCTAGGAACTCATAAGGACGATGGCCAGGGCTGTCATCGGACACCAAGTATGAGGTAATGTCCACAGTTTTCTCTCCCCACGGCGTGGCCACACTCTGGGCTGTCCCCATCGTCTGTGAAGTGTGTGGCACAGAACCTGTTGCTCATCGGACTCAGAAACCCCTCTACGAGCGCAGGCACCACACCCACCTCACTCGCCGCGGTCTCCGGCCCAGAGCCCGGCACAAACCGGGTGCCTGATGGAATGAACTAAAGCTTACGACTGAGGTTCTCTTTTCACAAGTTACAATAAAGTTGAGGGCCTTCCTCACAGCTGACCACAGACGGGGGTGAGGGGCCGGGAGGGTGGGCATCGGGTACACCTGCTGCCCGTCTTTCTGAGCAGCTGCCGTGGAAGGTAAGCAGGCGGCAGGCCCGAGGAGTCTCGACCGGAACGCCTAAAGAGCAGACAGCTGGGATCAGGGGAGGAGAAAAACAGGTGAGGCCAGAAGATAGGGGTGGTGTCAGACCAGCCGCTAGATCAGTGACAGACGTGACCTGGTCAGAACTGGGGATCCAGGTGAGCCTCCCCAGAGCAGCCTCTGAAACCAAGCACTCTCCCATGCAAAGGCCCTGGGGTGGGACAGCCTTCCTCTGGCCACTCAACGTCTGCCAGCCAGTAAGGGGGACCGGAAGAGGAGGGGGGCCTCCCTGACAAGGAGGAACCACCTAAGAGGGTGTATTTTGTAACCATTAGAGATCACAGACAAGCACGCTGGGCTGGGGGTGGGCCTCCTGGGGCCCCGGGTGGCCAGCAGGCAGCCAAGAAGAACCTAGGGTGCCAGGTTCAATGCTCCCTTCCCTTCCAGAGATGCTGCCCGGGGCAGTCAGGGCTCGGGGATAACAGATTCAGTCCTGTGCTGACCCCGACCAGCAGCAAGCCACCTAGCTCCCGGAGCCTCCCTTTGCTCTTCTGTGAAAGGGGCACAACACTGCTACTGTAGTCAGTGGTCCTTGTCAAAAGACCTGGCACAGTGCCTGGCCCAGAGTGAGCGCTCAATGAGGGGTGAGCGTTATTATCGCGGCCGCTGTTATTGCCGGCCGTGTGCGCTCCCCACGCCAGCGAGCTCTGTGGCTGCTGGGGTTTGCAGAGATGCACTTTACACAACGCTGATCCCCAGGGCCGGGAGACACAGCGTGACGGCAAGTAGGTCTCAACACTGCATCCAAAGCCCCCTCCTCACCCACTGCCTGTGTCCGAGGTCAGCATTCCCAGTCCAGGGGCTGCCATCTCCCTCCACCCCCCCACCCCGACCAGGAGCTAGGATGGCCCGTGTCCCCCCCCCCACCCCGAGGACGCAGGCCAGAGACTTCGGCCTCGCTGTTTGCCACGAAAGAGCAAAACCACTGCAGGGTTCAAAAGGAAAACCTGGTAACTCGTCCCAGACGGTCCGTCCGCTTTATCAAAGCTGATTCCAGGGAGCAGCGTCCCCACCGGGAGAGGCCACAGCCTCATTAGAGAGTTCTGGGAACGTTGAAATGACCTGGCCGCCGCGCGTCCCGGGACAATTAGGACCGTCCCTGGGCCTTCAAAGGCGAGCGCCGTGTGCGTGGGCGCGTATGGGTGTGCGTGGGCGCGTATGGGTGTGCGTGGGCGCGTATGGGTGTGCGTGGGCGCGTATGGGTGTGCGTGTCTTCTTCCTTTAGTGCCTTTTGGCTGTTTTTCTCTTCTCGGGTTTCGCCCCCATCAGCACCGGCTCCGTGCGTGTCCCAGCAGCCCCGTCTCCGACCCCCGGGACACCCCCAGAGGTCCCAGACCTGGCAAAACCTCCCCGGGGAGGTTTTGCCCGCATGTCCTTGGAACAGGCCCCAGGACGCCGCCCTGAGACACCCAGCTCGGCCAAGAGATGGGAACCATGCCAGCTCTCTGGCCAGTTCCTTCTGCTGCAGCTCCCCCATCATGAGTACAGAATGCAAACTATTCCCCCACAGCAAACTCCCGGCTCTGGTTTCCGGATGCCTCCCTCCGATGCTGCAGTCTAAGCCGAGATTCTTCTCCAAATCCCGAAGAGCACCTCCCCCGCCCCTTTCCTGTGGAATGTTTCTTACCCACGTCAGGAGGCATAAGCAGGGACAGTAATACGTTCCTCCGCACCCCTGGACGCTGCCGGGGCCTTAGTTTGAGAGGCGTCGTGCCGTCCGGAGACACGGGCTCGTTTTGGAAATGCCCTCCCCCCCCCCCCAAAATAGATCCAGGCCACGCAACACGGGCCTGCCCAGTCCTGCCAACGCTGCCGCCCATAGCCCAGGCCCCTGGCACCATGGAAGTTTCCTGTAATCGATGACTCCACTTGTGAGACGCAGATTCTGACATCGGGCAATTATTGGAGGGGATCCGCATGTTGCTTTAAGTGAGAAGGCAAATTCTAGATACTTTTGTCATAACACCAGAGGAAGCAGGCGCAATATTTGCAAAATTGGAAACAGCCTTGGGTCTCAGCCCCTCGCTGATGGCACTCAGGTATTAATCCATTAAGGCAATCAAAAGAGCTTAAATAAAAGTCTGAAGCCTGCAATATACATGTCCATGAACAAGCGGTAAAACTTCCTGAAAAGGTGATTTCAAAGCCATATTGCCCACGCTTGGCAAATTGCATATTTAATTATTTTGTCAGTCCCTCTTTCTCCTCTAATCTTTGGGGAAAATGCCCTGAGACATACGAAACCAGTTAGGATAATTAAGGTACGATGGAATTAGGTGTCGGCTGATTTCTCAGAAAGATGCCATCCTCTAACCTGGTAGGAGATGTGTGCAGGCCCCAAAAAGCAGTAACGTCTGTAATGTCTGCCTTTCTATGGAAAGATCAAAGGTCTTTTGCCCCTTTCAGGATGTTTGTAGAATTTGTTTCCCAATTATCCCACATTTGCGCACTGGGACATCCTAGTTAACTCTTTGATGGCACCTCTGGAATTGGGCCGTAATTGACATCAAGCTGCACCTCCAGGCTCCAGGCTGGGGGCCAAGGTTCTGATCTGGAGTCTATGCTCCTAGAGGAAAGAAGATGGATGGAAGATAGAAAGGGGGTAAAGGCTGAGGTTTGGGTCCCTTAGAGCCTGGCTGCCACATTCACTCAGTGATGAAGGACTCTCCATTATTCAGACTTGGCTGAACGCTGGTAAACTCCTCTGCCCTCATTCTGGTATGAATTTGGGCTAGGATTTGGTCTTTGCATAGTTTTGCCATCTTAAGATACAGACACGGAATACACTCAACATGTTATTTTCCCACATCGGGATATTTCTTCTTGTCCAGAAAGAGGTTAAAAAGGGGAAAAGCCATCAAATATTTTGGAAAAGTGAGAAAAAGTCATCAGGATTTGAAGTTTTAGTTATGGCAATTTGAACCTACATGTGATTAGGATAGTATGCCGAGGTATAAAGTCAAATACTAAAAAATTTTAAAGAAAATATGAAGACTTTTCCTAGCACGTATTTCTTTTACTTTTTCACTATTTCTTCTTTTCAGGTCTGTCGGTCTTTCTGGACTCTGCAAATATTTTTTTTCCCCGACTGCTTAGTTCAAATAATTTGTCTTTAACATCTTTGTCTTAGGTTAAGAGAAAGGGAGAAAGAAAAAGACAGACCTAAATCTATTTATATGCCAATACAATGGCCCTCCTGGAAATAATTTTTTGAAAAAGCCCTCAATAATTTGAAAAATGAAATACCATTGGACTCAAGGAATCACATCCTAAGAGCTGCCCCAAGAACTTGTGGTGGTACTTTACCCTTTTCTTACCTTCCATATTATCCCTTAAAAATCCACCTGTGTCCCAGCAGATTTTTAATCAAGGAGATGAACTCCCAGAGCATCAGAGGGAAAAGTTTCCCTTAAGGCAGCTGTTTTCCATATTCTCACAGAGGACCCAGAAATCACAGAGGCAGCCTGTCGGCACTGCCGCGTTCTCTACAAACAACGAACTCAAAAATGACTCGTTTCCCAAGTAATTTTCATTGTGAAGAAGCCCCCTACAAAAACATATACTGAAAGAAAAATAGCACACGGAAATGCATTTTCTACTCTTTGCAACAGTAAAGGGGTGATTACGGTCTCTGGCGTTTCCAAATGCTAACAGCAAGTGCTTCTAACCCGGGTTCCTGCTGCCTTAAAAGGCCCTGGAAGGTTCTGCCTAGGAGGGAACAGGCACCCCAAGCTGGGGAAAGGGCCCTAGAGTTGTCAGATTTAACAAGATGCAAATACATACCAAAAAAAAAAAAAAAAAAAAAAAAAAAAAAAAAAAAAAAGCACCAATTAGTATTTCAGATAAATTAGAAATTTTTTTAGTATAAATGTGTCCCAAATATTACATTGGACACACTTATACTAAAAAATCATTCCTCGTTTTCCGAAATCCCATTTGCAAAGAGCACTCTATTTCACCTAACAACCCCAGCCCTGGGTTCCAAATGGGATACAGGAAGCAGAGCAGAGACATCCGAGTTTTCCCACCCAGAAGCAGAATTGCGTCCATCCAGAAAACACCGTTTAGGGTTTCGTCGGGAACAATGCTTGGCTGCCATCATCCTGCTGTGTGACTCCCACGGACCTGTCTCAGTATCCCGGTTTTCTCATCCAGGAGTTGGGGGTTGGCGTGAGGTCTGAGGTTTGCAGGAAGGAAGCTACTAGCTCTACGCCAGCCCTCAGGGGGCTTGGTAGCATCTCGCCTAGCCCTCCCTACACAAGCCCCCGTGTCCCTGATCAGAGGGAGGAAGCACCAGGCTGCTGATCACCCAGTGAGAAGACAAAGCCTTTGCTTAGGGCACCAGCTGAACATGGACACCCGGGAATTTTAGCTGAACTGTTTTAAAGCGCCAATGTACTCATCGTGGGGAGACCTGGCACTTTGTAGGCCTTCCTAACACTTCACAGTTCGGTGCGGTTTTATTTTGATAAACTGTGGGAATTGGGGGGGGGGGGGTGCAATCATGACAGTTTAGGGGTTTTGACAGCTGAAGGTCTTGACTTCTGGGTCTGGCGGTCCCTGGCCTACGTGGGTCCAGGCCTTCAAGATGTGGGGTTCCCCCAGACCCCTCACTGCTCAGTGAGCTTCGGGAAGTGACCTCAGAGGCTCCTGTTGGAGGCTTGCGATCGGAGAATGCCAGCCCTGCTGGGGTGATCAACGCAAATCATGTCCGTAGGGGAAGAGGGTACGGTTCTTCAAGGCCAACCTTCCACATTCTCTCTCTCTCTGGCCCCAGGCCCCACTTAGGAGCTGCTGTCCTGTTTCTTCTGACAGCGCCTCAGAGGACTGCCCTCCCTTCGGTCCAACTATTCCCTCAGCCAGTTCTTTCTCCTATCCCCCCTAATTCCCTCCTGCTGTAGAAGCTCTTGTGGTCCTGCTGAGCCTCCAGGGGGACAGAGAACAGCTGGTCAGCATCTGGTGCTCTCCATTAGCCAGGGCCCCTGCCCCCTGGGCCTTCCGCTCCCCGGGCGGAATAATCCCGCTTCCTCTAACCTTTTGGCTGGGTCCCGAGCCCCAGGGCTTTCATCATGTCCAGTGCGGCCTCTGATGCCCCTCCAGGCTCCTTAGCCCTCCTATGGCTTCTGCTGGGCCAGGCCAGGCTGACCGGCTAGGGCTGGGTCAGGGGGTGAATGACCCCTGCTCTCCTCCCAGCCCAGAGAAGTTGGGGGGGGGGTGGAGGGGCAGCTGTGTCTAGGGGAAGGAGGCAGAGGTCAGGGCCATGCCAGGTTCTCCCACTGCCAGGTGAGCCAAATTTTTTCGTCTAGAAATTGGGGACCCTATGATCTCCCTCGAAGGTTTGGTGGGAGGACACCAGCAGGGCATATGGGTAGAGCCTTTTGCTTCTGTTCCAGGCCATCCTGAACTCCTCTTCCTCTGTTGGGTGATTTGGGGCCAGTAACCTTGCCTCTCAAACCTGAGCTTCCTCGCCTATCAAGGAGCAGTTAGGAAATTCTGGAGATAAACCTGCAACGTTCTTGGCCCTGCCCCCACAGCAAGAGCTCAGAGATGTTAGGATGTGTGTCGTTGCTGGGTGCTGTGAGCAGCGACAGTATCATTATTTGTCATCCCAGACCAGAAGCGTGCACGTCCCAGAGGCCCAGCCCTGCCTCCCTTCACAGTCCTTGGTTCCGGGTCTGTCGGATTCTGCTGTCACCCCTGGCTGGGAAGCAGGGGTCTGCAAACACAGTGGAGTTAGCTTTCCCACCTCAGTGCTCCCAGAAAGACTTGAGGAATCTCCCCTTTCCAAAAGTTTCCGTGGCCTCAGTGTGGTGCCTCTACAGGCCCTGAGGGTCAGAGAATGGCTGAATCTGGTGGTCCTGTCCCTTCCCTCCCTTGGGGTGAAGTGTATGTGCCCCAAGCCAGCATGGGCACCGAGCCGGCAAGGTCAGTGCTGCTGAACTCCAATGCTCAGCATTTACAGACTTGAACAAAAAAAGCTCACAGAGTTTCTGGCCTCCGTACGGACCTCGGGTTCATGTCCCTCGGGAGACCCAACACTATATAAGGGTCCCAGAAACGCCAGTTGTTCAGGGTCCAGAAGCGGCATAAGCTGTCGGATTTAGGAATGAGCCCTCTGGTCCTCAGGGGTGGTTCGTCCTGGAAGGGGCTGCAGAGCCACGCCCTACCCGCACCGTCTCCCTGGGGCCTCTGTGAGGCTTGGGAGCCAGGAGCTTGGGGTTTGCTCTCCAGCTCTCGTCGAGGTTAGGAAAGAGCCACTGGCAACGTCCCCAGCTCCCCTGCTACATGCCGTCGCATCTGCAGGCACAGCTCTGCACCCAGCACATACCTCACGATTAATTTGGTGATCACAACTTGGAAAGGATCCCGGAGACTAGAACGCTATTTATTAAATGCGAACTTCTAATTACTTCGCGGAATGCCGATGAAACTGCTCCTTAAGTAATCTTTTTTTCTAGTGACTGAGCCGCAACGTATTTTTCTAGCAATTATTTTTAACATCCCCCCAAAGTTGCCCCGAAGATATGCAAAACACATTTCGTACGAATCGCACTTAAGAGAGACAAGCTCTCTTTTCCCTCCATCTCAGTTATTAAGAAAATGGGAAGTCAAATTTGTCGATAATCACATGTCCGCAACAGATCCTACTGGGGGTGGCTCCCCCACAGCAACCAAGGAAGGGAAACCAAGAAATAAACCAGAACACATGCCTTCAATGTCTGTGTGTGTTTGCCGTTCCTGCCAAGGTGTGTCAGTTCCAGGGCGGAATTTTCCTGGCGTCAAATGGCAGCGAGTCCCTGGCTCCCCCCAGGCTCTGCAAGTGGGTTGGATGGAGTTTAGAGCCGTAAGAACTTACCTGCGGGCGTCCCGAGGGGCAGGCTCGTCTCCGAAGCTGGCTGTGCCAGGGCTGGGCGACAGAAGGTGGAGGTGCGGCGTGTGGAGGCCCTTTGTGGACAGGTGCACGGGCCCATCCCTCTCCGAGGCGCTACCTGCGGTTTACTGGACGTTTATTAGAAGCCCACGCAATATCATGGAGCACCTGCAGGCAATAAAACCCCTTACATGTGTGAGGCCTTGAGGAAATTAACGGCTCCTCCCTGGGGATGCATATTTTGTGAAGATGTTTATTACAGATGAAGTGCTCCCGGGGTGGAACATTAACAAGTTGTACAGTGATAAAAGGATTTTTATCCTTTTTCGGTGACAGAAGTAGGAAGAAGGCTTTAACGGAATCCATAAAAGGCCGACTTCCTAATGAATTTTCTTAACTCTTTATTAATAGGGTCAGCTGAGTGGAGTCGGGGTCCTTGGACCGCTGGACAAGGGGGATGGAGACAAACGGGGGGCCGAGGGCCTGGAGGCTGGACAGAGAACGCACAAGAAGGGTCTGGGTTCGAATTCCAGGCGACAAAGACCATCTGAGAGCCGGGTGCATGAGGAATGCATTCGGCCCCAGGAAACTCATTTGGAGGCCCCTCCAGGTGATGGGGTGAGTCAGGCCAAAAGGCAGGTTCCAAACCCCTCTTTTTAACCCCCTGTTCCCCACTCCGGCCTGCAGGCCATTACCAAGATGAAAGCCCAGAGAATGCCTTTGGACCATGACTGCGGAATCTAATTGAATTATATGAACGCAGTTAAACGTCTGCTTCAGAGAGGCAGGGCTCACTTTCAAGACTGGATGCTTCAGGAGTTAATGGGCTATTTGAACAATACAGGCCAAGAGCCGAACACAGGTGGGCTGTGTTAATAACTTTATTTAGACCCGCTTTTTCTTTTCCCTTTGAGGCGCACAAGCCTTCCATTAATGCATTCATTAGAGTTTATGGCCGGGCTCTGGTTTTCTCCTAATGACACTGTCCAGACCCGGCTCCCCGGCTAATTGAGGCCAGCTGCCCGGCTGCCCCGCCCCGGCCTTGGGACCCAGGGTGACCAGGATTAGCTGCTGGAGCTGGACCCGGGCCTGGGCAGGGCTGGGGAAGATAGCGGTTGAGGGAGCGAACCCTGCTGCTCCCCCGCCCCCAGTAGCTACGGGAGAGAAGGGGTCAAGGGAGCCTGTGGGACACCCAGCCCCACCCAGGCACAGAGAAGGAACCCAGATGGGTGAGCTTCTATTCGTTCCAACCCACCCCCCTTGCCATCTCCACTCCGGCCCCCTCCTGGCCCCCCTCCTCCCCATTGCAGTCACACTGATGTTCCAAAAGGCCAATCAGATCCTCTCAGGTCCTGCTGAACAGCCGCTGGGGCTCCCCACTGCCCTCAGAGGAAAGTTCAGACTTTGTCTCGGCATTCGACGTCGCTTCTGTTGTCCCCGGCCTCATCTGTCACATCCTGTGCCCATCCTCTGCTTGTTGTGAACCATAAGCCAGGAATGCCTCCCCTTTATCCCCATGGGCACCCCCCGACCTTCTCTCAAACCTGCCAGACCCAGTTCAAATGCAGCCTCCTCCAGGAAGCCTTCCTTTTCTGCCTGAGTCAGAATCCTATGGATGTGGGTATGTCTTATCATTGGCTCCCTCTGTCCACTAGACCATGAATATCCTGAGGGCAGGGTCCATGTTCATTGTTACTATCAAAAGAACTGTAACACACTAGTTGTTCCCCTTGTCCAGCATTTACCGTATGCCGGGTGCTTTATGAGCATTAGCTCATTGAGCTTCCACAGTACCCTGGGAGATACAGTAATTGTCCCCATTTTACAGATGAAGAAACTGAAGCTCAAGGACAAGAAATCCCTTGCCCGAGGATACCCAGCTCTCTCATTTACCAGACCTCACTTCCCCTCCCTGATGACAGCATCGACATCATGGGACCGTAGCAGCGGGATGCTGGAATTGATCGATACCAGCTTGGAAGTGCTGCTTGTTTATTTTCAGGAATTCATTTTGTGAGCTGGTTGTTAAAAGCAGCCGCTGTTAGAAATTAAATTATATAGGGGCGCCTGGGTGGCTCAGTCGGTGAAGCATCCGACTTCCGCTCAGGTCATGATCTCTCAGTCTGTGAGTTCGAGCCCCGCGTCGGGCTCGGTGCTGACAGCTCAGAGCCTGGAGCCTGCTTCCGATTCTGTGCCTTCCTCTCTCTCTGCCCCTCCCCCACTTGCACTCTCTCCCTCTCTGTCTCAAAAACAAATAAAAACATTAAAAAAAATTTTTTTAAGAAATTAAATTATATAAACTTACAATTAAATAAGTGATCTGAAAATCAAAGGTAATAAATACTCCAAACCCATCGATTCCTATAAATTCACTTCATTTTACTCTCACCGATGCTCTTGACATTGTCTCTGTCCATTGTCTCTGTGTTGTAAAACTACCATATGGTGGTAACTGAACATCCCTTCCCAGCTCCACGTTTGGTGACATCATGTTGGTAGCTTGAAATCAGCCACGGGGTCAAACTTTGTACCGTGGAAATTGGCAAACTGTACAAGTCAGGGTTGGTTGACTTGTTCTCCAGAGAGCCGCTGGTAAGACGTGTACAAACATACCACCAGATTCTAGAGAAGAGTCAATAAAGAATCTAACTAGAGCCCTGAGCACAGGGCCTGGTACCTATTGGGCACCCAGTTAAAAGTTGGTTTGAAGATCATGAGTGGTGGTCATGGCAACAATGCCAACCATGTCATACTCCCCATGTGCCACCCCCCAAACCTCTCTCCACCCCAGTTCTGTCTCCTGAGCTCCAGACCCGCCTCGCCCCAGCTTCCTGGACACCTCCATTAGCATGCTCAGGAGCTCCTTGGAGTTGACACGTCCAGAATGGAATCTCTGACCCACCCCCGGGACTCCCCAGCTCAGTGAATGGCGTCTTCGCCCCCCAGTGGCCAGGCCATCCCTCTTGCCTCCACCCTGTCTGCCAATCCCCACCACCAGCCCTTCACCACTACCTCTTGCCTACACTGGGGTAACTCACCATCAGTGTTTGCCGATCTCACTCCCTCCAGTCCACACCCTTCCAGTGGGCATAAGTCTAACCCTATTACCCAATCACCTGCAGAAGAAGGTCCAAGCTCCTCCCTATCACCTAAGGCTTGCCCCAGCCTCCTGCTGCTAACTACAGGTCCTCATCTCCCACCTCCTCCCTCGGTACATTCTGCTTCCTGCGATGCCAAACCACTTACATTTATTGAGCACATTCTTCTGGATGGCGTTGAGTACTGGGGCTACAAGAGTGAACAAGGCAAAGTCTGAAACTCGCACTTTAGCAGACAAAAAAAAAAGTTAAAAATCATATATATATATATATAGCGGGACACCTGGGTAGCTCAGTCAGTTAAGCATCCAACTTTGGCTCAGGTCATAATCTCGAAGTCTGTGGGTTTGGGCCCCCCTCGAGCTCTGCGCTAACAGCTCAGAGCCTGGAGCCTACTTCGGATTCTCTGTCTCCCTCCCTCTCCCTGCCCCTCCCCTGTTCATGCTCTGTCTCTCTCTCAAAATAATAAACATTAAAAAAAATTTTAAATCATATATATATATCGTATGTGTTAGGATATATATGCACACATATATATGTGTGCATATATATGTGTATATGTGTACATATGTATGTGTATGTATACTGTCAGGTGGCTTTGCTAGCATAGAGGAAAATAAAGCAGGATGAGAACAGAGAGTAATAGAAGGGGTTATTTCCTATAGGGGTAGAGGACAGTCTCGCCAATTGGTGACATTTGGGCAGAGACCAGGAGAAAGTGCAAAGGCCCTGGGTCGGGACCATTAGGGCTATGCAAGGAACAGCTATGGTTAGAATAGAGTGATCAGGTAAATTCAGAGAAACACAGGGCTCATATCACATCAGGCCTTGTTGGGGCCAAGGACTTGGAATTCATCCAGAGTAAGCTAAGAAGCCATTAGCAGATTTTCAGCAGGAGAGTCACAGGATGCATTAGGAGGCAAGTTCAGGTGTCCTGAGGAGACGACGGGGGCTATGCTGGCTCCTCCTTCTGTACCTTGGCTCACGGTATCCTGTCAGCCTGGAATGGCCGGTCCCCACTTCTCCTTATCAAGTTAAGTCTAAATCCAGGGCCACCTCCTCCAGGAAGCCTCTTTGATTTCTCTCCCTGGGTTGGGTCAGGTAGCCCTTTCCCATCTTCTCCTGATGCCCATTCATATCCCCCTCACTGCAGTTACCTCACTGTTTATAAGGTCTCTCTCCTCACCTGTTTCCCCAACAGCCAAACAGCAACTTAATTAAGTACAGGGCCTGGGATTCTTTCACCACAGGGCCAGCATACAACCAAGCCCAAAGGAGATACTTAGTGAACATGTGTTGACATAAACTAAAAGATACAACAATATTAACAGAGTGAATGCCATTCAGCAAAAACTCAAAGAATACCTTTAAAAAAATTTTTTTTAACGTTTATTTATTTTTGAGACAGAGAGAGACAGAGCATGAACGGGGGAGGGCCAGAGAGAGAGGGAGACACAGAATCAGAAGCAGGCTCCAGGCTCTGAGCCATCAACCCAGAGCCCGACGCGGGGCTCGAACTCACGGACCACGAGATCGTGACCTGAGCTGAAGTCGGACGCTCAACCGACTGAGCCACCCAGGCGCCCCAAAGAATACCTTTTAAAGGGAAGCTTCGGAGCACCTGGGTGGCTCAGTCGGTCAGTTAAGCATCCCACAATTGATTTCAGCTCAGGTCGTGATCTCGTGGTTCATGAGATTGAGCCCCACTGCTCTGAGAGTGAGGAGCCTGCTTGGGATTCTCTCTCCTTTTCTCTCTGCGCCTCCTCCATGTTTGTTCTCTCTCTCTCTCTCTCTCTCTCTCTCTCTCTCTCTCTCTCAAATAAACATCTAAAAAAATAAAAGGAATCTCCTACAGGCTGTCAGAGATCTTGCACTGAACAAACAAACATGTTCCTACCCTCTTAAGTCTCCCACTCTAGGGTCTGGAGAACTTCCAGAAGGTAGGTATGGCCAGAGTTGAAGAGAGGGAGGGGGAATGGTGACAGCTGATGCAAAGTTAAATCATACTGCATAGGCTAAAGAATTTGTACTTTATCCTGTAAGCAATGAGAAGCTGTTGAAAGCGTGTGGACTAGCCAAATTTCAGTTCTGGAAAGATGACCCTAAAATGGCACCAGGCCCAGATGGCTTTATGAGCTTTCACAAAGAATAGATACTTCACATGCAATTAATACCTTCCGGGGAATAGGAAAAGATGGAAAGTTTCACTTATAATCCTGTGAAGCTAATACTAATCGGATACCATAATCCAACAAAGACAGCACATAAGCCCTATGGATCAATGTCATCTGAAATGTTGATGGGGAACGGCACCTGGGTGGCTCAGTCAGTTAAATGTCTGACTTTGGCTCAGGTCATAATCTCGTGGTTCATGGGTTCAAGCCCTGCATCGGGCTCCACACTGTAGGTGCAGAGTCTGCTTGAGGGTCTAACTCTCTCCCTCTTTCACTCTGCCCCTCCCTCACTCATGCTTTCTCTCTCTCTCTCTCTCTCTCAAAAATAAATGAACTTAAAACACTTTTGAAATATTGATGGGGAAATATGAAATCCAACACTCTCAAAGAGAATCTAGAACATTAAAAGTATAATACACCATGATCAAATAGCATTTATTCTAGGAATGCACGTCCAAGATTGGATGGTCAACCTGAGGAAAAGCTACTTACAGTGTCCATTACATTCAATGCCCATTCTCAATTTAAATATTGTGGAGACTTCATGCTTGAAAATGAAACACCAGGTTGCTGGCAAGGATGCATCTGTGACATCATCCTGGCTCAGGAGTCTTCCTCCTTTTGTCTTCATGACACAGACACACTCACCCTTCTCTTCATGGTCACCCCCAGGTGTTGAAAGTGGTACTCAGCTTACTAATCCTCGCCTGAAGTTATTCGTGATTCCCAGACCACAGATTTAAACCACCCACTCCAAATAATCATGACCTGCCAGGGAGCTAATGGGAAATATAAATACTGGGAAAGAAAGTATGACCATTTTTTTTTAATTAAAAAAAAATTTTTTTTTTTATTTTAGAGAAAGCCAAGCAGGGGAGAGGGGCAGAGGGAGAGAAGAGAGAATCCGAGGCAGGCTCCATGCTCAGTGCAGAGTCCAACATGGGGCTCAACCCCACAACCCTGAGATCATGACCTGAGCTAAAATCAAGTCAGACACTCAACCAACTAAGCCACCTAGATGCCCCAGTATCACCATTTTCAAATGAAGATGCTGTTTGCTATAAACTCGACACTTAAATAAAAAATTATTAGAACTAAAAACAGAGTTTGGTAAAATAGCAAGTGGTTAGATAAGCAGAAATAGCTTTCTATATTTCAGTGACAAGCAGTTAGAAAATATCATGGAAAAAAATCCCATTTATAGAAGCCATAAAAAGTAGCAAATGGCTACAAATAAATATAACCAGAAATGTGTAAGACCTATACAAATAAAACTAAAAACCTTTATCAAGGGACATAGTACTCTTGAATAACTGGATGGGAAGATTGTTTATCATAAAAATCTACAAAATGCTTATCTTCTCCAAAGTAATCTATGAATTTAACCCATATACAAACAAAAATCAGGAATTTTTTTTAATTAAATAAATCTGGAACTACAAATGTATTAGAATTACCAAACATTTTTTGAAAGAAAGATTTATGAGGAAGGTTTGCTTATACAATAACAAAATATATTGTAAAACTATAGTAAATAAGTCAGGGTGCACCTGGGTGGCTCAGTCAGTTAAGCATCCTCCTCTTGATTTAGGCTCAGGTCATGATCTCATGGTTTGTGAGTTTGAGCCCTGCATTAGGCTCCGTGCCGGCAGCGCAGAGCCTGCTAGGGATTCTCTCTTTCCTCTCTCTCTCTGCCACTCCCCCAGCTCATGCTCACTTGTGCTCTCTCTCTCTCTCTCTCAAAAATAAACAAAAAAAAAATTTTAATAAAAGAAAATAAATCAAGAAGACACTGACAGAGGAAGAGACAAGCATGTCAATGAGACTGATCCAAAAACAATGAGAAGTAAACACAGCGAAATATATAATTCAAATCCGTAAGGAAATAATGGAACTTTTAATAAATAAGTGAAAACATTAGGGAACTATTGGGAAAAAAATAAATTCAATTCCTACCTTCCATGAAAATAAATCCCAGATTTACTAAGGATTTAAGACTTACTTTAGAAAGGAACTTATTTAATTACCACAAGAAAATATTGCTGAGCATTTTTATAATCTTTTTTTTAACGTTTATTCATTTTTGAGACAGAGAGAGACAGGCATGAATAGGGGAAGGTCAGAGAGAGGGAGACACAGAATCTGAAACAGGCTCCAGGCTCCGAGCTGTCAGCACAGAGCCTGACGCAGGGCTCGAACTCACGGACCGCGAGACCATGACCTGAGCCGAAGTCGGACGCCCAACCGACTGAGCCACCCAGGCGCCCCGAGCATTTTCATAATCTTGAGTGTGGGGGAGATCTTTCCAATATGACCCAAAGACCGAAAAACTTTTTTTAAATTGCTATATTTAGCTACATAAAATTATAAAATATTTGCTACATATATAACAGAAAGAAGTAAACAAACTTACATATAAGAATCTCTTACAAATCCAAACATATGATAGAAACAATTCACATAAAAAGAAATTAAAATGGTCTGTGTATGTAAGAAAAAGTGCCAACCTCAGCCATGCTCAAAAACAGCAAATCAATATAACATCGAGACAGCAGGTTTTGCTCGTCAGATTGGTTAAAATTCAAAAGAATAATAACACCCAGTGCTGATGATGATGCAGGGAAAGAGACAGTCTCATGCACAGCTGGTGGGAGAGTCGACTGGTGCAGCCTTCTAGAGGAGGCAACATACACTAATTAACTGGCCTTCTAGGACTTTATCATGAAGAAACAGACAAGCTCCATGCACAAGAGTGTTCAGTGAAGCACTGTTTATAAATAGTGAAAAATCAGATACAAACTCAAAGTTTAGAGAAAAGGCTAAATAAATAGTTACACATGCATCCTAAGCAGCGTTAAAAAGAATGAGGGAGACCTTTGTGTGCTGATACGGAACCACCTACAAGACTATCGTTAAACATGAAAAGTAAATGCCAAGCAGTGTATATAGGGTGTTTGTAGTTGTGAAAAAATGTGTATGTATACGTATATGTAAATGTATATGTATACGTATATGTATACACACACGCATACATGTATAGGCACAAACGTTCTAAAAAGATGTCCCCCAAATTGTTAACAGTGGATTGTTGTGGGGGGTGGGATATAAGCCATTTGTACTTCCAAATTTTTTATCTTGTGATTTTTTTTAATATACAAAAATAAAATGAGAAAGCTATGCCAAATATGTGTGTGTGCATTTTCACGAGAAATTTGTCAAAAATTATCAGTTTACTAAAGCACAAATAACATGATACCGTCTTTTTAAAAAAGAGTGTGTGTGTGTGTGTGTGTGTGTGTGTGTGTGTGTGTGTGTGTGTTGTATGTATCTGGCTTATTCATTACTTCATCTCACCGTTGGGCACAAAGTTGGGGCTTAATAAACATTTGCTGAACAAATCAAAATTTATATTCCTGGAAGATATATGTTCCTATTTTAAATGGTGCTGGTTCCTGGGTGATGGGACTATGAATAATTTTTATTCTATTTGTTGTTTTCCCCTAAAGTTTCATAGGTATTGTGTGCATTACTTTCATAACTTTTTTGATTCAAAAATAGAAGCTAATCATTACTCTAGAAAATTGATAACAGGCTGGTCAATGGGCCAAGTGGTCGAGGTCTGGGGCCACCGTGGAATATGGGGACTGGAGAGGCCAGACGTCCTGGCATAGTCTGCCCAGGGCACAGTCCAATAAAGATCCCTTCCTCACTGTCCTGATTTCCATCCCAAACAAGCATCACACTCACCTGGAAGCTATAAAAACAGTCACACTGCCAAGCCCGGGCCCAAACCGGCCAGCTCTCTGGAGGTGGCCAAGGGCACTGTGGTCTGGGGCTTCCAGAACCAAGTGTGATGCCAGGGCACAGGCTAGCCTGACCATCGGGGTTGGATACTACTGCTTTACTGATATCCCACATTCGAGGCCTCTCATGACCTGGCCTCAGTTTACCACTCCAAAGTCAAATGGCACCCTGTCTCCCTTGAACCACATTCCCCTCTACCCCCATTAAACCTGTCACTCTTCCTGAAACAGGCCCTGCCCCTCACACCTTCACATGGACAACTTCCCGATCTGGGATGTGGCCCCCACTTTGCCTCCTGGCACACTGCTAACCATGGAAGCCGATCTTGAATGCAATTCAGAGATTGCATTGCAAAGGGGGCTGACAAAGGGGGTCTGGAAATAGCCAGCAGCCACACTGCATCCAGAGTCCCGGGGTCTCCAGAACAGCTCACCTTCCCCGGACTCCGATCACCCCTCCCAACCCAATTCTGGGCAGATGGCCTGCAGCCCTGAAACTGCGGCCGGCATGCCGCGTCCATCCTGGGGACAGGATGCTCAGGCACAACGCCTTAGAACCCTCCTCTCTTACAGATGTGGTTACTGACGCCCAGGGAGGCTGGCGCTATCCCGACCACCCCCTCACCCACCACAACTGCTGGCTCCTAGACAATTCTCACACATTAATAAACAACAAACATCCTGCCAGAAAACGCCAATCTTGGGGCCTCTGGGTGGCTCAGTCAGTTAAGCGTCCGACTTCGGTTCAGGTCATGATCTCACGGTTCACGAGTTCGAGCCCCACGTTGGGTTCTGTGCTGGCAGCTCAGAGCCTGGAGCCTGCTTCGGATTCTGTGTCTCCTTCTCTCTCTGCCCCTCCTCCACTCTCAAAAATAAATACACATTTAAAAAATACTTTTAGAAAGCTGCATTTAAAAGAAAACACCAATCTTTCAATCAGTGCGTCGTGGGTGGAGTGAGGGCTTCCTGATCTGCACAGAATCTCTGCTGGCTCAGGGGTCTCGTCCTGGAATTGGGGGTGGGGCCCTGGCTTGGTCCTGGCCCATGGGGGTTCCGGCCGTCCTCCCTTGCCCCTCACCCAGCCCAACACCTACCCCGAGCCTCTCCAGCTAGGCACAGCACCGAACACCCAAGATTTCTGTGTCCTCTTCCCCACATCTCACCCCCCAGCCGGTGAGGGCCGAGCCCTTGGATGTCCTCGTGCAGGACTGGAAGGATGAACGCGATTTGTTGGGAGGAGAAACTGAAGGGCCCTGGATGCTGGGGACGGGGTGAGGTAAACGGGGTGACACTGGACCTGTTTCTGGAGGGCCAGCTTCTCTCACCGTCTCTCTGTTTGGATCTCAGTGAATCTGGTGGCCCCGGGCCCAGCCACTTGGTTGGAAGGGTGTCCTGGAGCACTCGGCATGACAGAGAGCAGACCTCGGCAGCGGGCAGGGCCACAGTGGGCAGCGAAGCCACCCCGGTGACGCACGCCCACAGCAGAAGAGCGCAGCGAGCCCCTGGGGTGAACCTGAACCTGATTCCTTGCAAGACCCCAGCACCCGCCCCAGATGAACACAGGCTAGGAGAGAAGGAAAGACAGAGCAAGTGGTGTCGAGCCCAGCACAGAGGGGCGGGGTCTCACAGGATTCTGTCCTGGGCGACGTGAGCCCTGCCAAAGGCCTGGCCTCTGGACATCAAATCCCACCACTACCCTTGACTGGCTCCTCAGCTGTGTGGCTTCAGGCAAACTCCCATCCTCTCTAACCTCACTTTCCTCCTCTGTTAAATGGGCATAATGCTCCTGCCTCATCACTGGGTGGCTGTGTGGACGAAACGAGAATGTCCACGTAAACGCTCAGCCCAGCACTGGCTCTGAGTGAGCAGTCACCTGGTGACGGGGAGGCCTCGCCAGGGCCATCTGGTCCTCTCCTTGGGCCCCCGACTCCAGGCCCTCACCCACTGGCTGGTCCCCAACAAGCTCCTCTTCCCAAGGCAGTTGGGGCCTTCAGGTGGGAAGCGCCCTTGACTTCTTAGGGCCCCAAACAAGTCCCCCCACCACGGGCCCTGCCTAGCCTGTGGCCGACGCCTTCTGCTGGGCTCTCCCTCCAGGCCTCTTATCTCTCTCTCCATATTCCTGTGGCCCTAACCCTGCTCTGGTCTCCACACTGAAAGGAAAAGTCCTTGGACTCCCTCCAGCAGCATCTGGGCCCTCTTGCTCACCCCTGCGCAGGCACACTCTCAGGAGGGTCCTCGGCACCCCTGCTCCTCACATCTGCCCAGGTTCTGCCCACGCCCCCTCGCCCACCCCCACCTCCAGGCACATCTCTGTCCTGTCCTGGCTTCTTGAGCCAGCCTTCCTTTGAGATTTTTCCTTCTCTTGGCTTCTCTCTCCCTCCACACCCTGCCCCCCACCAACTCTCTGGTCTTCACAAGCAACATGCATCTTGCTCCTTGCTGAATCCTGAGCACAACTGAATGAATAAACAGAGAGAAGCCAGAGCCCGGTGGGAGGGAAAGGGATTGAGAAAGTCACAAAGACAGAGCGAGGCAGGAGAGGCCGTCATGATGGGCAGAGTGGGCGTCACTGTGCAGATAGGGACCCGCAGGAGGCTGAAGACACTAGTGATTGAAGGTAAGGACCACGGAGCCAAACACACTGGATTCTAACGCTGACTCTGCCTCCACTTCCTCGTCTATAAAGTGGGGCTAATAACCCCCCTCAGAAGGCATTTAGGAAGATTAAGCAAGTGTATGATGCCAGTACGCTCCTGGCTGGTGCTTGCTTTAGGTGCCTGAGATCATCTCCTTCTCACCACAAGCCTGGAAGGTCAGATTACCGTCCCCATTTTTCAGATGGGAAAGCCAAGGCCAGAGAGGTTATGTGGTTTGCTCAGGACCACAGGGTTCGATTCAAGAGTGATGGGGATGGGATCTGAACCCAAATGGTCTGACCCCAAAGCCACTGCTCCCAAACACAGCCCAGCAGCCCAGCACAACACAGGTGCTCCAGTAGTGAAGGTGTCTACCCAGCTCGGGGGCTTATTCTCTGGGGCTGCCTAGAGGTGAGGTCAGTAAGGAAGCCCACAGAGGTGAAGTCTTTGGCTGGAAAGTAAGGACCTAACAGGCTAGATGAGAAAGGACAGAGAACTTCACACTCCAGTCTGGGAGTCTGAATGTGAGCCAGTGGCCATAGGGAGCCAGAGCAGGTTCTTGAGTGAGGGAAGCCCTCCAGTATCAGTGGGCGAGGTAGACAGAAGACACTATATCCATGGAGCAGAAGTTTATCCTGTAAGAGGACAAGGCTCAGGCCTGGCTTACCCAACCATTCAACCCTCTGCACCTGCTTAGTGCCTGGCACATGGTAGGCAAACTAGTGATGGATAAATGAATGAAAGAATGAATGAATGAGGTTGCCACATTGAAATGGATTACGCCTTCAACCCGACAGGTTCTCTTCTGGGAATGACGTGTGTACAAGGTTCTTCCACACACCTTTGTTAATAACAACAAAAGACAGACCACGGTCAAAATGTCATCGCAGTGGGCTGGTCAAATAACTCAAGGCCATATACTCAATGGAATACTGTAAAAAGAAGAGCACCTTTCCACAGCAACACGGAAAGATGTTCAGGACCCAGTAAGTGAAAAGGGCGAGGGAGAGGTCACGGTGCAGGGTTTTGTACGTTCGCATCTTACCATCATACGAAACATCCGTGTGCATAGAGAAGCTTGAGAAACCCTGACAGCCGTGGCTCTCTGTGGCAGGTGGAGGTAGGAACTGGGGACCTCGCCCTTCTGTCTACAAAAAACTTTGAGCCACATTGATGGTTATGTATCAAAATCATTAAATTTAAAATATTTTGTGATGGGTTCCAGGGTGAGGCAGGGTCCAGGCAGAAGAGGGTAAAGATGAAGACTGACCTCAGCCCTGCTTTCTGGCTTTGAGGAGCCAAAGCCAAGGCCATGCACGCGGCGCCGGATGCACCACGGAGCGCCCCTCAGGCCCCTACTGAGGGGTGACTGGGGTGGGGGCAGGAGGTGACGAACCGGCAGGGATCACACCTCTCCCCCGCACAAGGGCAGGCTACCCTCCTGTTGGATGCCCCTGATGTGCAGGGGAGGAAACTGAGGCACACAGGAAGCAAGACATTTGCCTGCCGGGTCCCTGGCCTCGGAACGAAGTCAAACTGGTACAGGAACTCCTGTACCAAGTTCAGGATTATTCATCTACTTCACTCGCCCATTCATCCATTCAGTCATTCATTCTCAGATAACCCTTGAGCCCCTGCTCTCTGCCGGACTCTGCACTGGATTCTGGGGACTCATATTTAAATCGCAAGAGGGCGAGGAGAGACACCTAGGGCTGGGATTTGAACGACTCATCAGAATCCATGGATGGGAGACTGGGCAGAGGGAAGAAGTACCAGCAAAGCCTGGGAGGCGGGAGGGGCGCGGTACCACCGGGGACGCAGGCATGGGTGGCCAGCCTCACCCTTCCACTCTTGATTCAGCCTCCAGACAGAGCCGGAGACCCGCCCAATCCATGAACACCCCAAATTGGAAACCTCGGGCTCCATGCCGGCACCCTAGGGGAGGGGCAGGAGAAAAGCAGGAGCTGGGCGACTGGACGGGGCCAGCAGGCGTGTGAAGGCAGGGCAGAGGGCTCAGACCCGTGAACAGAGCAGCTCGCCAATGTGCGCTGCAGCGGTGAGGGGCACAGAGCAGGAGGGCGCTGGTGGGGGTGGGGGCGGAGGGCGGTGGCAGCTGCTGTCCCTCTCTAGACGGGCGATGCGCAGGGCTGATAGCGGCACCGCTGGGCCAGCTGAGGGGGGCTCACTGTGTCCTCCCCCCAAAGTTCTTTATCAGCAGGATGCGACGTTGCCAGGGAACCTGCCTCGGGCCCTGCTCCAACCGTTGCTGGGAGAATTATCAGAAAGATTTGAGTCTTTTTAATTAAATCGGAGCCAAATGCAATCCTGTACCCGCCGCCCAGAGAAGCCCATTCAGTATCCTGTCAATGTCTCTGATAGCTTTGTCTCGCAGACCCTGCTATCAGGCCACCTATCTGGTCGCAAGGCGGGCACCCCTGTCCCCAGCCTGACAGCGGCAGGCACCTGGAGGGTAAATACATGGAAAGGCCCCCTCTGCAAGGTACTGACTGGCCTCCAGGGAAAGCACCCGGAGCCAGGCAGGGAACCAGGCATCTCTAATCCCCCTACTCAGCCTTCAAAGCCACCTCTCTGGGCCACAGTGCCCAAGCCCACACCTCTTGAGCTTTTACTCAGTGCTAGGTGTGGTACCCCACTTGCAGATTCCTCAGGCTGCAACTCAAAAGGAAGGTTCTGTTATCATTCCCATTTGACAGAAGAGAAAAACAGAGCCCCGGGGCGGGGAAGTCACTCACCCAGGTCCACACAGCTCGAAAGCGGCAGAACCAGGATTCAAACCTGGATCGTTCCGACTCCAAAGTCGCCACTCAATTGCCGCATCTCCCCAGCTTGGGCTTCCCCAACCGTCCCAACCTCCCTCTTGCCAAAGGCCTCCTGGTCTCCTTCCAGAAGCTCCCACCACTAGTGGTCACAATACTGACATTACTAACAGCCAAGACTTTCTGAGAGCCCACTGTGTGCCTCATCCAGCCCCCCCCCCCCCGCTCCCAGCCTCAGGGGGCAGATTCAGCCTCTGCCCCATTTCGTGACAGAAGAGTGAGTCACTCGCCTGGTCCCACAAAGCCAGGGAGAGTCCTGCCCAGGGCTTCCTCGTTTAAAGCTGGCCATCTCAGCCTGGCTCCTCCCCAAAGGAGACAAGTGCATGCCTCGCACAGCCCGGGAGCGGGAGGCAAGTCAGGGTTGGGGCTTGGAGTTGGTTCACACTGTGGCCAGAGGACAAAATTAACTCAATAAATAATGTGGGCACGTGGGGGTGGGGGTGTTCTTTTTAGAAAACCCGGCAGCTCTGGGCACCCACGCCTATGCGCTGACTTTATAGAGCTAAGTTTTAATTGCGGGCCCCACACCCTGGCTGCAGCCGCCCGGCAGAGGAGGATGTGTGTTCTTTTTAATTAAATCTGTCTGTTATCTCAGTGTATTGTTGTATGAAGGGAGGCCCATTAGTGGCTCGTGGGTTGCTGGGAAACCGCATGCTGCACTGGACACACAGGCCCTGCAAAATCCTCCCACAGGGCCACGATCGCTGACCCCTCCCTCCCCTGTCCACACTGTACCACCAGGGACAAGCTCCTGGACAGAGCCCTCTCACACTCAGCCCCAGTAAGCTCCAGGCAGGCATCTGCCACTCGGAGCTCTTGCTGAGTAGGGGAGCCCCTCACACCAGGAACTGGGAGGAGCTGGGCTCTGGGGTCAGAGAACCCTGGGCTGAATCCTGGCTTGGCCACTTGTTTGCCGTGGGACTCTAGGGTGGTAACTTTACCGCTTTTGGTAATGGTGATGATGGGCAGCTTATATTTGCTGGATCATCGTGGTAGGTAATCTACAAGCTTTTTGTGCACAATGCTGTTGACCTTACACAACACCCAGAAGTAGGGACCGTTGTTATCCCCATATACAGGTAGGGAGACTGAGGCTCAGAAACAAACTATTGTGGGTCACACAGCTTATATCATGGCTGAGCTAGGATTTGAATGGACGACTGCCTCGATTTCCCCACCTGGAAAATAGAGATAACAATCCTCAACTGGGAATGGGGGCATTATATAGGACAGTGAAGGGCGTGGAACAAGTTTCAGTAAATGATGGTTTTCATTTGGCCTTTGTAACTTAAGTACAGGAGTAGCCATTAGCCCCATTTTCCAAAGGGGAACTGAGGCTCTGGTCCCCATAGTCCCTTGTACACACTCCCCTGACATCACCTCACATCTGGACATCCCAGCAGCCTCCTTATCAGGTTTCCTGTCCTGATTTCATGCCTTTCAATCCTTTCTCCTCTGGGCACCCAGAGCTATCTCTCATTCTACCATTAAAATAATGCATATTTGATTTTTACTTGATTATAAAATAAAATCAGGACAAATATGTATAAAGACAGAAAAGTATAAAAAGAAAATTTAACTCACATGTAATCCAGGTCGCCTAGGTGGCTCAGTCTATTAAGCTTCTGACTCTGAATTTCAGCTCAGGTCATAATCTAGTGAGATTGAGCCCTGAGTCAGGTTCCATGCTCAGCATGGAGATTCTCTCTCCTCCTCTCTCTCTCTGTCCTCTCCTGCCCACTCACTCTCTCTCTCTTAAAAAAAAAATTAATTAAAATAAGTAAATAAATCACATGTAATCCTATACTGTTATCTATTTGGGTTAACTTCTGTCTGTAATTTTACTGTTGGCTCATTCACTCATTCATTACTTAGTTAGCCCCTACTCTGTGACACGCCTTGCACATGATACTGAGGGGAAATGACCAGACGGACCTGGTCACTGCCCTCAATGAGCTCAACATAATGAGAGCTTATTAAACAGACAAGCACATCTATAACATTGAATCTCAAGAGTAAAATGTGCTGCACCACATATTTAAAGGATTATACACCATGACCAAATGGGATTTATTCCTGGAATGCAAGGGTAGATTGACTGAAAACTGATCAACGTAATGTACCATATTAACATAATGAAGGGGGAAAAAACACATGATCATCTCAGTTGATGCAGAAACAGCATTTGACAAAATTCATCACCATTTAATGATTTAAAAAAACACTCAAAAAACTTGGAATAAAATACAACTATCTCAATATAATAGAAACCATATATGAAAAACCCACAGCAAACATCATACTCAATGGTGAAAGACTGAAAGCTCTTCCCTAAGATCAGGAATAAGGCGAGGAAGCTGGCTTTTGTCATTTCTATTCAAGATAGTACTGGACATTCTAGCCAGAGCAATTAGACAAGAAAAAGAACTAGAAGGCATCCAAACTAGAACAGAAGAAGTAAAATTATCTCTGCTCACAGATGATATGATCTTATATGTTGAAAACACCGAAATTACACACACACATACACACACACATGCACACGCACACACACACACAGGCAAAAACATAGTTAGAACTAATAAATTCAGCCAAGTAGCGGGATACAAAGTCAACCCACAAAAATCAGTTGCATTTCTGTACATTAACAATGAACAATCTAAAAAGGAAATTAAGAAAGCAATTCCATTTACAAAAGTATTAATAAAAGAATAAAATATTTAGGAATTAACTAAGGAGGTTAAAAATTTGTACAACAAAAACTACAAAACATTTCTGAAAATAAATTAAAAATGACAAATAGATGGAAAGACATCCCATGTTCATGGATAAGAATAACTAATATTTCTAAGATATCAATACCACCCAAGACAATCTACATACTTACTGCCATCCCAACAACTTTTTTTCAGACATAGAAAAACTCATCCCCAAAACTAAAATTCATATGGTATCTCAAGGGACAGCAAATAGCCAAAACAATCCTGAAAAAGAACAAAGTTGGATTCACACTTCCTGATTTCAAAACTTAGTTTCATCAATTAATCAAAACCATGTGGTACTGGCACAAAAGCCAATGAGGTAGAACAGAGGGTCCATAAATAAACCCTCATGTGTATGGTCAAATGACTTTTGACAAGAATGCCAAGACAAGTCAATGGGGGAAAGACACTCTTCAACAAACAGTGGAAAGAAAACTAGAAAACTAGATATCTGCTTGCAAAAGAATGAAGTGAAACTACATGATCGAGCAATTTCATTCTGCGAATAAATATACTCAAAAGAACTGAAAGTAGGAAGGCAAAGCGAAACAAGGGAAGAGAGAAGAAAACTCAAACTTCTGAATTTTGTTCCACATGCCTTTTACATCTATGATTTTTTAAAAAATAGATTACATTCAAGAAATAAGTAATGTGTTTTTCAAATCTTATGATTTAGAATTTTCTCTTTTTCAATGCTTATTCATTTATTTTGAGAGAGAAGGAGACGGACAGAGAGACCATGAGTGGGGGAGGATCAGAGAGGGAGGGAGAGAATCCCAAGCAGGCTCTGTGCTCATAGCAGAGAGCCCGATGCAAGGCTTGAACTGTGAGATTATGACCTGAGACAAAATCAAGAGCTGGACACTCAACAGACTGAGCTGCCCAGGTGCCCCTAAAAACTTCTCTTTGGGACAAAGCTTTGCTATCCATTCACCTGGATTCAAATCCTAAACCCATCACTTCCTGGCTGTGTGACCCTAGCAAGTGGCCTCACCTCTCTGAGCCCCAGGTTCTTCGTCTACACTGTTCAGATGGGAGCAATCCTTTGAGAAATGAGAACAATATGTATTAAGTGCCCAGCACGTAGTAAGTACTCAGTTCTTCCCACCTGAACTTGACCAGGGCCCTCACACTCAGCTCAGCCTGAGCATCCTCACTCCCTGACCCACACCGGACCACCTCTAGCTCCGGCTTCAACCGAGATCTCTCCTTCTGGGGGTAGCCCTGAACAGATCTGGCACCAGGTGTGGCTAGGAAGTCCCCTCCACATTGGACAGGGGACTGGAAACCGTGGCCCCAAGGAAAGGGCTCTCCCTCTGGGGACCTACAGCCCCATCCATCCCCTGCCAGCCAGCTAACGCATCTGACGCCCATGTGTGTGCTCCCTCGGCCAGGGGTTTGGGTTCCTTGTTTTATGGTTTTCTAATCTTCACTTGGCAGAAAGGAAGCGGTGGGTCTGCCGGGCCGTGCAGAGAGTGGCCAGAGGATCCGCAAAAGAAAGATTCATGAACCGTCAATGGGAGTGCCTCCAAGGCTGCCCCGGCCCTTCACACGGAGATAAATCACCGCTAGGGAAGGAAGATAAAAGGTGCTGGGATGCAGGGTCCGTCTTATGAGAAGCAATGTGCTGAGGGGGACTTTTCCCCTGAAAAGAGCTGGACTAGTGATGCAGAGCTGGACTAGTGATGGTCCCAGGGGCTCCTGACCCACGTCTTCCCCAGACCCAGAGGACACGTGGCCTGTACAGTCACGCAGAGCCTTGTACTGAGAAGGGCCTCGTGCTTGGCTTAATGTTCTGCTGTTGCTGCCTTGAAACTCGTAATGACTTTTGAGCCGAGGCCCCACATTTTCATTTTGTGCTGCGTTCTGAAAATGATATACCCAGCCGTACCTGGCCGGGAGTGGCTTTGGACATCTGATGCCCCACACCCTCTCTGGTGGATTTTTATCTGGCACAGCTTGCACACCTCCAGAGACAAGGGTGGCCCTTGTCCTCCTGGGGTGGCCTCAAGTCTGCTAACAGGTAGCTGAAGCCCAGAGAGCTTACCTCACAGTGGTTGAAGGAATGATCCCGGTCTCATAGTCCTGGCTATTAGTCCTGGCTAATAGTCCACTGGCTATGTAACCTGGGGCATGTTATTGCACCCCAGTTTCCTTGGTTGCAGAGTAAGGTTAATAGGGCTATTGTGAAGAGTCCAATGAGACGATGCATATATGGTGCCTGGCATATACTGCTCCTGTACTTAATCAATGATAGCTGTTATTATACATTATTGTAAAAGGTCTCCTTCTATCAGGGTGGGATCTGCAGACCTGAAGAATGGTTAGAGGGAGGAGGCAGAAGATGGTACATGCAAAACACATACACTCTCTCTCTCAAGTCAAACCTATGAACTTCACCTGGGCTCCACCCATCAGGTACCTTGTTCTCTGCTGCCATCTGCTGGCATGAATCAGGCACTGCACCACAAGTGGCATTGCTGGACACCAATTTTCATTTGTTCTAAGAAGAAGAAGATAATCAAATCATTTGACAGTTTACAGAGGGCAGGCTCTGTGCAGGCACTGGGGACCTCACAGTGAAAAAAAAAGACAAAGTCCCTGCCCTCTTGGAACTGCACTTTTTGTGGGAGAAATGGATAATAAGCAAGAAAACCAACAGTTTGATTTCCGCTGGTGATAAGCACAATGAAAAGAAGAAAACAAAAAGGCAAAAGGCGGGGAATAGAGCCAGTGGGCCCTCAGTGGAGCCAGAAGGACAAAGTCCATTCTGGGGCAGGGTCAGAAGGGTGACAGGCTGAGAGGCAGTCATGCAGAGGGACATGGGGTGGGACACGGGGTAGAGCTCTGAGGCTTCTCTGGTCCCATCGGCCTGGCTCCTCAGCCCCGCCCCCACTTCCTGAGCAGCTCTGGGCAACTTCCTCCCCTGACCCAAGACTCAATTTCCTCATCTGGAATATGGGGAGAATCACAGCCACGTCTCAAATCAGTGCTGTTGGGTGCATTCAGTGAGATCCTGGAGGGGAAAACATTTTGTGAATTGCGTTATTCTTATCCATTATAATCCGATTGTCAGTTAACACTTGTTATGCACCTACTAAGGAACCCTGCTAAGCTCTTTGGTAAATTACTTCAGTGAATTCCTTTTAAAAAACCAACAACACCCCCTGCTCTGTAGGTACTGTGATGATTCACCACTTACAGCCCAAGGACACGCAGGACAGTGGCAGCACAGGGGCTTGGGTGAGAGTTTGGGGACAAGGCTGTCAGCGGGAGGCTGAGTTTCTGGCCCTCCTCCAGACTAGGTCACCTTTACTACCCTTGGGGCTTCACCACCCTGAGGTGAGACGGCGGGAGGAGAAGGAAGGACCTCCCCCACGGCTGGCTGGGCTCCCACCTCCACGACTCAGGGAAACACCACCTGTTGAGCAGGACTCTCCCCCACACAGTGCCACCCTCCAGATGCAGGGGCGACTTCCTGTATCCATGCAACCTGGTCATTGACTCTAAGCCACCCCATCCGACCCTGGATATGCTGCCTCTTCTCTCCGGTCTCAAGTTTTCTCATCTCTAAAGTGGGGGCGGGCGGGGGGGGGGGAGAATGAGCAGGATCACTGGGAAGCTTGTGAAGTGCAGAGTTAAAGGTGACAGAAACTGAAGTACAGTGCACACAGGCCCCAGCTATCCGTGCTTCTTTCCTTTTTTCAATTTTTTTTAACATTTATTCATTTTTGAAAGACAGAGAGTGCAAGCAGGGGAGGGGCAGAGAGAGAGGGAGACACAGAATCGGAAGCAGGCTCCAGGCTGTCAGCACAGAGTCCGACGCGGAGCTCGAACTCACAGACCGTGAGGGAGATCATGACCTGAGCCAAAGTCGGACGCTTAACCGACTGAGCCACCCAGGCCCCAGCTATCCATGCTCCTTTCCGAGCAGCGTGTGAGGCACTTTTCTTCCTCCCAACAACCCCCTAAATGACCGGCTCATCCTGGTATGTCTGGACCTTTCCGGATTCTAGCACTCAAAGTCCTGCATCCCAGGAAATCCCTCGGTTCTGGGCAAACCTGTAAGGTAAGAATATTTCCCCCGTGTTCCAGGTGAGGAAACTGCGGCTCAGAGTAGATACGCACTTGCTCAGGGTCCCACAGCCAGGAAGGGGCTTCAGAGCTGTCCTTTGACTAAGGCACCTGGCCGATCCCCATGGACAGCGAGAGCCATGGAAGGTTCGAGGCAGTGGCAGGCTCATGCCCGGGAGCTCACTGCCCACCCAGGCAGGCCTGTGCTGTGCAGTCATTGAGGTGTCAGCCAGTGATACACTTCAGAGGAGGACAATCTGAACGAACAGCAAAACACCCTGTTACACTCCCTTCCTTGTTTAGGTTTCGACTTTGAAGACACAAATGCCTCAAATAAGTTCAACATGGGCTGGAGGCCCAAGAGACCCGGGCCCCAATTGCTTCCAAATGGGGCAGGAGACCTCACCTCCCCAGAAACTGTGGTTGACGTACACATGGTTTCAGATGCCTGAGCGTCCCTAGCAGGGCAGGATGGGGCCGCATGTGCTCCTGGAAGGCAGGGCCACGGAGTGGGAAGGGAAGGCTCAGGCTCAGGGTTGATAGGCTGGGGACAAACCCCAGCCCTGAGCTTCTCCCATCAGCCGCCACGCACTGAGGGACCACTGAGTAAGCCCATAGACATCGCTGGACTCCCACTGTGGCTTGGCGAGGTAAGACCAATTATCCCCGTTTTATAGGTGGATAAGCTAAGGCTGAGAGACAACGGGACTCATCCCAGGTCATGTGGGCGGAAGCGCCTGAGCCAGATCAGACCCAGGATCCTACAGCCTCAAAGCCCCACTGTTGGCCTCCAGATCCTACCTCCTGCAGACTTGAGGTGGGACTTGGGTGGCTTCTCTGCCCTCTGTCTTGGCTGCTCATCTGGAAGACGGGAGCAGGAGCCCATACCTCCAAGTGTGTTGAGAGGACTCCAGAGAGATGGGAGTCTGTAAAGCATTCAGGAGGGATGGGATCACGGCAACTGAAAAGGCTGATAACAGTTACCACCACTGACATCCAGTGACATTATCCTCATGTTCAAGTACGTGATTTGCTACTATAGTTTTACTGCCACTGTGGCACCTGGGAGCAAGGAGGGCTATTTATTGAGCACTTACTGTGTGCTGGGTCCTGCTGCTGGTTCTTACAGACATTAACTCATGTAATTCTCACAACAACTCCGAGAGGCACCCTCATCACCCTCCTTGGCAATTTACAGGTACAGCACTGACACCCAGAGAGAAGGAACCTGCCGGCAATCACTCAGCTACTAAGTGGTAGGGCTGGGATCTTTTTTTTTTTTTTTAATTTTTTTTTTCAACGTTTTTTATTTATTTTTGGGACAGAGAGAGACAGAGCATGAACGGGGGAGGGCCAGAGAGAGAGGGAGACACAGAATCGGAAACAGGCTCCAGGCTCCGAGCCATCAGCCCAGAGCCTGACGCGGGGCTCGAACTCACGGACCGCGAGATCGTGACCTGGCTGAAGTCGGACGCTTAACCGACTGCGCCACCCAGGTGCCCCTCTGGGATCTTAATCCAAGCAGGCTGGGTGGGTCTACACTCTGAGTTCGATTCCATAGGACAGAGGCTCCTGGAGGCAGCTGGGGCCCCTGGGACAGGGGCACAGCCACGGACTCCTGGTTTTGGTGAGGGGCAGGGATCCGGACACAGTCGGGGCACCTGGGGCACTGCAGGTGGAATCCTCCCTGCCCTAGAAGAGGTCACAGACTGAAGAGAGAACGGCAGGCATCCGTGACTCGCATGATACAGGCAAAGGCTGGGCTGGGCAAGTTCAAGGAGGAGAAGGGCGGCCTTTTCTGAGAGGGTCAGAAGACCTGGAGAAGGGGCCCTGGGATCCGGCCCTCAGGGAGCCCAAGCTGTTCACCGGGGAGCCTTGAGGGGTCGAGGGCTGGGGCAGAGCCAGTGGAGGGAAGGAGGACCAAGGAAGGGGGCTGGGGAGGGGGGCTCAGGGCTTGCAGGAGGGAGCAGGGTCCTCACCCACAGCTCTGAAATCTCCCCCTGGAGAGGCAGGGAAGGGCTGGAGCCGAAGCCCGGCTGACAGGACAAGACAGGACGAGGCAGTGGCCAGCGGGCAGGGAGAGGGGGAGGGGCCACAGATGGGAAGCAGGTGGGGGGTGGGTGGGAGGCAGGAGACAGATGAGGCCTGGACAGGGAGGAAACAGAGAACAAGATGAGAGATAAGATTTCAAAGGCGCGTCGGACGGTGGCAGCGGCAGAGCACAGAGCAGCGCCTGGACGGGGTGAGGCAGGGGTGGGTGGGTGGGGAATTCTGAGAGTCCTGAGGAGGGGAGGGGACGGGAGGCCCAGGGGCAGCTCTAGACAGGGCTCCCCAGAGCCCTGTCAACACCACTGTGTCCCCTAGGGCTGCCCCCACTATGTCTCTCGTCCTGTCTTGCTGTCCCCCACCATGGTCTACTGTGTCCCTGACTCTGTCCAGTTGAGAATTATGCCCTCTATTCAGGGGTATGCCCAGTACTGTCCCTTGCGTCCCTAGCCGCCACGTGATCCCAACCTCTCCCCATCTGTGTCCCTGTGGCACTAGTCATGCCCCCCCCTTTTTTTTAATGTTTATTGATTTTTGAAAGAGAGAGACAGCGTTCACGCATGAGTGGGGGAGGGGAGGGGCAGAGAAAGAGTGGGACAGAGGATCCGACGCGGGTTCTGTGCTGACAGTAGAGAGCCCAACGCAGGGCTGGAATTCACAAAGCGTGAGATCATGACTTGAGCCAAAGTCAGACACTTAACCGACTGAGCCACCCAGGTGCCCCTGGTCGAGCCCTTCACTGCACCACCCACATCTAGGGCCACTCTGGACTTTTGGTAACCATGACGATGATGCAGGGAGTGAGCCCAGTATATGGAGCAGGTGAGGACCTAAATCTTAGCCAGTGAATCCAGTGTGGGTCAGGGGTTTCATTTGTGCCGCAAACACAGCTTGCGCCCAAGCTGTGCGTGCAGCGGGACGCAGGCCTTCAGGAAGCATTTCCCCAGCCCTGCAATGCGGCAGGCACTGTTCCAGAGCTCCGGCAGAGAGCAACACAGCCCCATATCCCTGTCCTCGTGGCACTCATGTTCTAGTAAGGCAGGGATGGGCACTAACCAAAATTAATAAGCAAAGAATACCACAGGTTAGATGGTGCTGAGTGCTCCAGGAAAAACAGAACAGGGAAGGAAGTGAGGAGGACTGGGCAGGGGTCGGGGCGGGGGGTGCATTTCAAAGAAGTTACAAGCAGGGACGTGACTTAGAAGGCCATTGCCGTCATTTGAGCAAAAGGTGATGGTGCCCTCGACCAGATACAAGTGAAGTGCTCAGAGTCAGGATATACTTGCAAGGGAGAGCTGAGAAGGTTTCTGAAGGACTGAGGGAAAGAAGACAGGTCTTTGGCCTGAGCAAGAAGCAAGAAGGAATCCCCTTCGTAGAGATGGGGAGGCTGTGGAACGACCAGGTGGGGGCGGAGGTTCCACGTTGATCTTTAACTTCGTGCACAGAGGAGCAGGTGGGTGCCGTGGGTGACAGTCTGCAGCGGTTGCAGAAATGCCACTGTCTGCGTGTGGGCAGCTTGGGCAACGCAGCACAGCAGAGGGGCTGGACCTCAGAACACAGGCAGATGGAGAGCAGCTCTTGGCACAGCAGGTGTTAGCATCTGATCACCCAGAGGGGCAGGAGACAGCGCGGCGCAGAGCAGAGGCTGGGCGGGGTGGGCAGAGCCAGCAGGGTAGGCGTGAGGGTGGAGAAGGTGGCCTCACTGTGCTCCTTTGAGAGTCCTGGAACCCACCAGGCCAGCGCGGATGGTCCTCCACAACCTCTGACGTCGAGATAAATGAAGAACCTGGAGTTAGACCATATTTGAATCCTGCCCTTCTACATCCCAGCGGGCAAGCCTGGGCAACCTAGTCTGAAACATCTACAGGATAAAAGTTCCGTGCTCAGTGATTGTTCAGGGGGAGCTCTCGATTCTCTTCTTTCTGTGCATTACAGCAAACCCAAATTCACTTTTATAAATAATTTTACCTCGGTTAATGTTTAGCAGGTACATATTAACTCACCAGTCATTCTGGTAAACACTCTGAATTATCTTGTTTAACCCTTATCCTAACCTTAACCTTTAACCCTCTGTCATTTAAATACAAATCACTGTAAAGCAGTCAGAGCCTGTCTGGCTATGAACCATGTGACTTCTATTCAACCATCAGAGGTAGAATGGCTATGAAGGGCACACTATGGACTCATATACAACCCCAAGCTGCTTGAGGCTATTAGTTAAATGTCACAGGATGTGGAATACTACTCAGCAATAAAAAGTAAGGAGCTCTCAATACTGACAATCACTTAGATGAATCACCAGGGAATTATGCTGGGGGGGGGGGGGGGGGGGCGGGGAAGTCCCACAATCATGTATCATATGATTCCATTTATATGACATTTTTGAAATCACAACATTTTAGAAATGAAAAATAGATTAGAGATTGCTAGAGGTTAAAATGGGGGGGGGCAGGAAGGAGGGGGTGTGGTTATAAAAGGACACCAGGCGAGTCCTGTGGGGAGAGAACTGTTCTGTACGTTGACCGTGGTGGTGGATACATGAATCTATATACATGATAAAATCGCACAGAACCAGGGGTGCCTGGGTGGCTCGGTCAGTTGAGTGTCTGACTTCGGCTCAGGTCATGATCTCATGGCTGGTGAGTTCGAGCCCCACGTCGGGCTCTGTGCTGACAGCTCAGAGCCCGGAGCCTGCTTCAGATTTGGTCTCTTGTCTCTCTCTGCCCCTCCTCTGCTCGTGCACTGTCTCTGTCTCTGTCTCTCAAACATAAATAAACATTAAAAAATTAAAAGAAAAAAGTGCACAGAACCAGACACACACACACACACACACACACACACACACACAAATGGGCACAAGTAAAACAGGGGAATCTGAATAAGCCCTGTGGATTGTATCAATGTCAATTTCCTGGTGGGGCTGTTGTACCACATTTTAGGAGATGTTACCATTGGACTAAAACTGGGTAAAGGGCATAGAGAGGTATCTCTTCATTATTTCTTACAACTGTGAGTGGATCTACACTTATCTCAAAATAAAATGTTTAATTATGAAAAACAACCGCGAGATGTCCACCAAAGACAACACCCTGGCTATTTACTCCTGGGCTAGTCATTGCCTATGGGCGAGGGGCCACTAAGACACTGAAAGCTTACAACGGAAACACATTATCTGAATACACAAAATAAACTCTACTTCTGTCTAGAGCTAGGGTGTCCAACAGGAGCCACCAGCCACATATAGCTGCTGAGCACTTGAAAGAAATACAGCCAGTACCTACTGACATGTGCTGCCAGACTCACCAGATTTCGAGCACATAACATGAACGAAAGAATGTAGACTGTCTCATTAATTTTTTATATGGACTATATGTTGAAATGATAGCATTTTTATATATTAGATTAAGTAATATATTTTATTAAAATGACTTTCGTCTGTTTCTTTTTTAAATGACTCCTGGAAAACTTTAAAGCACAAACATTTTATGCATTTCTATTGGACGGCACTCCTGGAGAGCAACCAGAGGATCTACAAGTATCATCAAATCACGAAGGTTCCAACTGGAACTCAATCCTGGTTTACGTCACTGATGTCTTTTCTGACTTCCCAAGAGGCACTCCCTGCTGGTTGTATCTCTGCAGGACCCAGATCTGGTTCTGTGTGGTATCAGAAACCAGCTAGGCTCATAAGGCTTGGCCCAAGGTCTCCCCAAAGGTCAAGTCATGACCAGTAAAAGCCACAACCCGTGTACTTTCCTTTTTTTTTTTTTTAACTTATGTATTTTTGAGAGAGCACGCACAAGCTGGGGAAGGGCAGAGAGAAGAGACAGACGCCCAAGCAGGCTCCACACCACCAGCACAGAGCCCGACATGGGGCTCGAACTCACAAACCACAAGATCGTGACCTGAGCCAAGATGGAGAGTCAGAAACTTAACTGACTGCTCACCCGGGCGCCCCAACCATGTGTTCTTTCTGATGGTAACCACACCCCTAGTGGTGAGCACTGCCTAACATACAGAATCGTTATGTTGTACGCCTGAAAATAATATAACATTGTATGTCAACTATACTCCAATAATTGAAAAATAAAAAATAAAATACTCTCATCTTTCTGAAACTTACGGCTAATAAAAAAATAACACTTTCATTTCTTTCTGTACTAAAAGAAAAAAAAAACCTACAACCATATGTTCTTTCTAGAAGGTTTCCTCACAAGTGGCTCAGAGGCTCAGGCACAGGCTAATTCACTCTCACCTTGGGTCCTGGCCCCTAATGTCACCTCTTCAGAGATGCTGTCCCTGAAGCACTTCAGATCCCAGTGGGCTCCGTAGCCTCTGTTCCAAGGGCACACAGGGGTGACGAGACAATGCTTCACTCAGGGTGGGTCACACGTTGCTCACTTTCTACATAAGGGCTTCTCCCTGCACACTGCACAGTGGAAACCCCCTGGGAACTCACACACTTGCAACCCAAATGTGCAGGAAGGGGTAACACCCAGTGGGGTAAGCCTTTGACCAATGGTGGGGGGCTGATATGGCGGACACATACACGAAGCCTCCACCCGTCCTACGGGATTGAGGACGCATTGTCCCTTGACGGCACTGGCCAAGTGGATGACACATCGTCATGCTGGCTCTCCCTCCTCCCTGATTCACTCTGCGTCCCTCCCTCCCATAACGTACTCTCACTGAAGCCTAGTCTCGGGCCCTGCTTTCTGGGGAGCCCAGGCTAGGACAGAGGCTCCCCGCTGGCTGTCCGTTCCAGAGTGGCCCTCCCAGCCCCAGTCCCCAAGTCCCCCCAACTCTTTTGCAGCATCTTCTATGCCTCTCTGATCACGCTCACTCTCCACGGGCCCCAAACCTGAAACCGGGCCTAGTGCACGCTTGGTGCTCGGTAAATGTTTGTGGATTGAAAGGAAAGGCCCTGACCAAGCCTGCCTGCTCCTCTGGGAGCAGTAGACTGGGAAATCGAGACTCTCCGTTTGCCCGCTGCGAACCAGGCACATTTAGTAGAACATCTAGTGAGCTAATGGGCCTTCATGCTGGGGAAAAACATGTCGCCCTTCTTAAAAATAAGATATTACCTTTTGGACCCACCCAGGCAGGCACCTTGCCCTTGAAGGTGATAAAGGTCAACAACAAAGAAGTATTAAAATCCACCAGTCAGAGAGCACTGTGAGGGATTCTGGGTGCAGATAACCCGCCCCCCCCCCCCCCCCGGAGCCTGGAGCTCCCAAACAGCTGGGATATTAGGAAGTGTCACCAGGCCCCAGGGAGCAGCCTGGGGGAGTTGACAACACTTTCTTGCGCAAAGTGGCAAAGGTAAGCTTCTCAGGTACTGCAGGTGCTGAGCTTCTGCGATCTCATCCGCTGGCCTGGCAGCTTGCTCCTCAGGGTGGGGGTGGGGACCAAAAAAGATGCCACACGCAGGGGCGCCTGTCACATGCTTTGTCATCACCACCATCTTCGTCGTTCTCCCTACTTATGACCCTGAACCTTCACTGTCACACCTAAGAGGCAGGTCCCAGTCCCCTCAGACAGACCACATCTGTCCCGAAAGGAATAAATCCAGAACAGTGGCTCCTTACTGAGGGCAATGCCCCCCCGCCCCCCCCCCAGGGCACATGTGGCAATGTCCAGAGGCATTTCTGGTGACCACAGCTAGAGGGAGGTTCTACGGGCATCTAATGGGTACGGGCCAGGGATGCTTCATCCTCCAATGCATAGGACGGATCCTCACAATAAAGAACTACTCCATCCCGAATGTCAATGCAGCCACAGTAGAGAAGCCCTGAGTTAGAGGATGTGGAGTATGTATGGAATGTGTCCTCAGCCTCCTGCTCTATAGGCAGTGTGGCGGCAGGACCCCGGCCATCCTGGGTTTGAAGTCCGGACCCCCTTAGAGAGGCTGTGTATCCCAGGAAAAGTGAAGCTCCCCTTCTGAGCCTCAGCTGTCTCGACTACAAAATAGAGGGCAGCACTGACCTCTTTAGATTTCCAGAGGACCAAAGGAGGTAATGTACAAAAAAGGGTTTAACTCTATTCTTCCTGGGGCACCTGGGTGGCTCAGTCAGTTAAGCATCCGACTTCAGCTCAAATCATGATCCCGTGGTTCATGAGTTCGAGACTCGCGTCAGGCTCTGGGCTGACAGCTCAGAGCCTGGAGCCTGCTTCAGATTCTGTGTCTCTCTCTCTCTCTGCCCCTCCCTGCCTCGCGTTTTCTCTCTCTCTCTCTCCCTCTCTCTCTCTCCCTCTCTCTCTTTCAAAAGTAAACATTAAAGAAAAAAATTTTTTAAACAACTCTTTTCTTTGCAAAGAGAGATCAAGGAATGGGGGGGGGGACCGTGCTGGGGTGACTAGAACCCCGAACTCATGTCCAATAGCCTGTGACTTTATTTGGAAACAGGGTTTTTGCAGATGTGATTACTTAAGCCGAGGACACACTGAATCCAATGACTGGTGTCTTTGTAGAAAAGGAGAGGGGCAAAGACCCAGAAAAGACACACGGAGAGAGAGGGCCATGTGCAGACAGGGGCAGAGACCAGAATGGTGCAGCTACGAGCCCAGGAGCGCTGAGAATTACTGGCAACCCCAAGGAGAGAGGCATGAAACAGATCCCTGGGGCCTCAGAAGGAACCAATCCTGGGGCGCCTGGCTGGCTCCATCCGAGGAACATGCAACTCTTGATCTTGGGGTTTTGAGCTCGAGCCCCACGTTGGATGCAGAGATTACTTGAAAATAAAACTTAAACAAAAGAAGGAGGAGGAGGAGGAGGAGGAGGAGGAGGAGGAGGAGGAGGAGGAGGAGGAACCGATCTTGATGACACCTTGATTTCAGACCTCTGGTCTCCAAAAACTGTGACGGGATAAATTTCTGCTATTTTAAGCCACCTAGTTCGGAGTATACTATCTCCCAGCGGCCGTGGCAAGCCAATCCAGGGCGGTGGCCCTACCGTGGCTGTGCTCCTCATCACAGCCATCTATCCACGGCACACTGAGGGAATACACCCAGCAACACGAGGTCTCCGGGACCCTGACGGTGTCTGCACACGTTTGCCCTCCAGCATGCTGCACACAGCTCAAATGCCCAGGATGTGTCTGGAGCTCAGGGGTTTTTTCCAGACGTCAGGGAGCATGTCTACGTCTCCAGGCACAGTGAAGGTGCACCATCTGTGAGATCCAAGGAGGCTCTCTTGAGCCTCTGGGATCCACCTACAGTATGCTGCGCGCACCGTCAGCAACACCTGTGTGCACCACCCCCGGGGTGAGTCCGGGGTGACACGGCGAGTGTAGTGACACGGCGCATCGGAAGAAAGGCGAACAAACGTGGAAGGACACGGACCGCGGGACAGCCAGGGCACACAGAAGCCTCGACCACATGTGTGCGTGGAGAGCACAGCAGGCGTGACCCCCAAACGGCATCCCTGGATGGCGTGTGCAGCATGGAGCGAATCCGGGACACTCCCGGGTGTCCACAGCAAGCCGGGGATATCCACAGCCCAGGGAGGATGCCTCCCCGCGGAGACGACTCCAAGGACTCGGAGCAGCTATGGCACATGGAAAGCAGAGAAGGAGGAAAATCCATTTGGGGCCAAGAGCTCTGTCTGAACTTTGTCCTTTTCTCAAGCAAAAGAAAATATTATTTCACCCTCTAAAGAACCACACATAATAACAGGCGAAATGTCAAGACCAATGTTGATATAAACCCCCAAGGAAAACAAACATCTCCGTACCTTCTCCGCGGCCTCCCCACCTCACCCTGCTCGGCTAGTTTAAACAGATCTAGCAGTGGGCAGAGGGGAGGTGGGGAGGGGGAGCGGGCAAAGGCTGCCTGGCTGGGGGGAACTAGGAGGAAAGCTGAACCTCACCAGGACCAGGAGCCGTCTGGGCGATCCTGGCCTGGAAGGACACACGGACCAGACCAGCTGTTAAGAGCCTGGCCAGCTTTCAAATCCCAGCATCCGTCACTGCCTGTGTGACCTTGGGCAAATAGCCTGACCTCTCTGAACCTGAGTTTCCTCATTGGCAAATGGGAGGAGGGCATGGGATAATTCGGGTAGAACACTGAGCATAGTGGCTGGTACAAGTGGTAAATGAAAGCGGCTGCCATTACTGATGATTACCCTCTGTCAGGACAGATTCCCCCACCCCGGGGGGGGAGGTGGGGGGGCCCCAAGACTGCACGACTATGTGAAAGAGCACCCACTAGGTGTCGGTACTAGTCTAGCTACCTTATTGGAATCCGTGCGGGTCTGTGGCAATTACCATCCTCCAGCTGCAAGTGGGGAAACAGGTTTGGAAAGGTGAAGAGACTCGCCCAAGGTCATAAAGCTGTGACCAGGGACCGTCTGGCTCCAAGAGGGATGATTCCTGAACTCATCCAGGAAGCTGGAGCCCCAGTTCTAGTCCAAGACTCTGTGGGACTCTCCACACCCTGGAATGAGAAGGGGGGGTGTTAGATTACACCTCCCAAGAGACCCCTGAGTTTGGTTCTGGCATGAGGCCCCTGGTTGTTGGCCCTCCCAGCTCTACCCAGGTGGTCCTCCAAACTTCCACTCCAGTTTTCTTTTCTTTTTTTTTTCTTTTCTGAATGGAAGGCAACCCAACAAATATTGTTGAGCTCCTTCTCCATGCCAGACCCTGGGCTGAGCACTAGAGACCCAGAGTTAAATCCTCCCTGAATCTAGGCCTCAAGTAACTCCCAATCCTAGTGGAAGCATGAGGCTGGGGGAGATAAACAGATACAACAAGGCTATTATAATAAGTACTCACTTTCATTGATGCCTGCAGAGGCTCCAGCGGGACTGTGAGAGAGGAGGTACCTGTGTCTTCCGGGGGATCAAAGGGAAAAGGCGCTTGGGTATGAATAGTAATCTGCCTGGAAGCCCAGAGAGGAAGGGTGTTGAAGACAGAAGGAACAGCTCTACAAGGGCATGGAGGCAGGAAAGCCTCGAGTGATGGGGGTCTACACATAGTTCATGTGGATATCGAGTGTGGGAGATTGGCAAGAGAGGGTAGTGAACTGATCCCAGATTCCCCAATGAGAAACTGAGATGGAGAAGCTGCCAGGGGCCACATCATGATGGGCTTGATGGAAGTGAGTTTCACGGGGAGAGCCACAGGGAGCCACGGAAGGGATATAACCAGGTCACATTTGCATTTGGAAAAGATCACTCTGCGTGCAGTGGGGAGAAGAGGCGAAGGCTGGAGATGGGCCAGAGGATACAGTGGCCTGAAGCGGGGCAGTGGTGGGGGGATGCTGAGGACAAGGGGCCACCCAGGATGTGCACAAGGTAGAATCAATAGGACTTGGGGCCCAGTGTGGGGCCAGAGGAGTAGAGAATGAAGAGGACAGAGAAGTCTCGAAGACGCTCTAATTTCACCTCCTGGTGAGGGGGCAGCCCAAGGGGAGGGCTCATGAGGAACTCCGACGGGGATGCCCTCAGTCTGTGGGGCAAACGTCCTCACCGGGACACCAGCGGGCAGTCGGCTATGCCTTTCTGGAGAGAAGCCAGAGCTGGGGTGGAGGCTTGGCCATCCCCCCCAAGGTCACAGTGGCTGACATTTCCCAGGGGGGACGGAGCAGTGCAGGGAATGTGGTAGGCCTGGTTTGGAACACTCGGGCATGCCAGTATTTAGGACTTGGAGCAAAGGAAGAGATGCCAAGAAATAGAGAAGGAGCAGCCAGAAGGTGGTGACCCAGAGAAGAGATGTGCTAAGGATGTGAGGTGAAGACCTGAGAAATGTGCTGGACAACGTGGAGGCCACAAGTCACTGCAGGGGAGGCATGGGGATAAGTGTCAGAGCGCCAAGAGCTGAGAGGCTGGTGTGAGTGAGGAGGTGGGCAAGGACGAGGGCCATACCCTGGTATTTTTTTAATGTTTACTTATTTTGAGAAAGAGAGAGAGAGAGAAAGCAAGCAGGGGACCGGGGTGGGGGGGGGGGGGGCAGGGGAGCGGGGAGACAAAGAATCCCGAGCAGGCCCTGCACCATCGGCGCAGAGCCTGATGCTGGGCTTGAACCCACGAACTGTGAGATCATGACCTGAGCCGAGACCAAGAGTCAGACGCTTAACCGACTGAGCCACCCAGGTGGCCCCCCCCTAATCTTTTTTGAATGCATACACTGGTCTTTTAAAAGCTTGGCAGGGAATGGAAAGAGAGACAGAAGATGGTAGCTAGCAGGAGGCTCAAGGTCAAGGAGGATTTTTATTTCAAAACGGGACACTTGAAGAACTGCTATCGACTCAGAAGTTCAAATCACAGGAGCTGGTGGGTTCCTGGAGGCAAGGAGCTCCCTGAAGAGAACGCCAGGTGGAGGTCTGGCACCCATGGGGGTGGTAGGGCTTCTGCATGGAGACAGGGACAGAAGTGACGAGAGGGGAGGGTCAACCCAGCAAGAGACGGAGGGATGGATGTCAGCACCAGGCTGTGGGGCTCGTCAAGGGCAGGCGGAGGAATCCTGCGGTGCATGTAGCCGAGAGGTGGGGAGGCAGAGGCTCTGCGTTCAGACTGACCTGGGTTTGCATCCCAGCCCCACCACTCACCAGCTGTGTGACCCTGCAGTCCCCCCACGTGGCTGTTCCCTCATCCCTGAGACCAGGATAGCAACGGTCCCTGCCCCGCGGGAACAAATGCACGAAAGGCATTCGGCACAGGACCCTGGCGGGCAGAGGACCGCGATAAATGTTAGCGAATAAGAATAATAAATAATGAGGAGCTATCGAAGGGTTTTAAAGCCGGGAAGTGACAAGGTCAAATCTGTATTTTAGAAAGACCCCGCTGGAGGAGGAGGTAGCCTTGGGGAGAAACTAAAAGGTCGTGCACTTCTGGAGGTATTTCTCTGAAGTCTGTGGGAAGTTTGTAGTGTCAGGTTAAAGATTTTATTGGTTCCATGTTTGGTTTTTGATTCGGCCGTTTCCTCGGGTCCTCGCACGTCAGACGCCGGCCTTACTGGCGTGCTCGTAACTGGCCTGGCGAATTGGATCTATTTGTGGCTTCGAGATGTATTTCAGAAGTGAAATAAACTAACAGGAAAAGTGAATAGAGAACAGCACACACGGGTCAGCCCTCCCCTTACATCCCTTATGGCCTGGGTAGAAAAAAGCTTCCATTTGCAAGAGGCACTAACAGTCTTATAGAAGACTCCTGGGGCCCACGGTGAGCCCGAGGGCTTAGAACGGGGTGACATGGAAGACTAGCCAAATAATAGCATAAATAGTGGTTATTAGTGAGTTTTTACTCCTCAACGATATGCACAGACCTCTGACGAGACAGACACTGTTATTAACCCCATTACGCAGAGGTGAACACTGAGGCCCACGGAATGCTGCTTGCGCAAGACCTCAGCTTGGACGGGAGCCCCTCAGAAGAGACACCCCTGCTCTTATCCACCCTGTTTCCCAGACCCTGGCCTGTGTGGAGCCCCAGGCAGTACTTACTCCAGGAAGCCCCAGGGAGACGGAGATCCTCTGCCCGTAACACAGGCACGAGGTACAAAGAGCCCAGGGAGCAGCAGCCGCCCCTTCCGCTTCTCTGCTAACCAGCTGTGTGACCCTGGCCGAGCGGCTTCCCTCTCTGTACCTTGGCGGCCTCCTCCTCAGTCACGTGTGGGTCAGTGTCTAATGCCCGGGGCTGCTTTGTGGATTTCAACGGCCCCTGCCTATTGGGCCTAGCACATAGTAGGCACTCCACAGGGGCCCGAGCCCTCTACCAGGGTTTCCCTGTCAGGGCCGATTATCTCCATGGAATCCACGCTGTGAAAATAAACATGAACTCAAGTGGCCCCAGTCTCCGTGGCAGCCAAGGGGAAGCCAGGTCCCCAGCCTGTGTCTGTTCTGGGCAAGAACAAAAGTTTCCCTGTGAAGTTGCCCCCACCCCCGCTTCCCTTCTGGAGCCAGCTGGGATTGGGGAGGGGCGGGGAGGAGGGGGCCAGGCCTGAAGCCCAGGGAGCCCAGCTGCCTGTCAAAACCCAGTCTCCCTCCCATCCAACCCCATCCTGACACCACCCCGGGGCTGAGGCAGGTGAAGGGCCTCCAAACTCAGGAGCCCCGAGGCAGAAAGCTGGGTCTGGTAGTGGGATTTAAGGGAGAGAGGATCCTCCCCACACCCCCCGGCTGGCCCTGGGGACAGAGTGTGCGGGGACCGGAATCCAGGCATGTGGATGGGAGAAGCCGCCACTCCCCATCTTGCAGAGTACTGAGCACTCACCCACCGAACACCCCTTCACCCCCCAGCCTCCCAGTTCAGAGCCTCTCAGACCTGGGGTGTCAGGAACTGAAGGGAAACGGCTGGTCCTGGAAGACACAGCAGAAACCAGCACAAAACTTGGTGTCAGAGAGAAACGGCACAATTCCGGCTCCATCATAACTTGCCATGAGACCCCGGGCAGGTAAGGTCCGCCCTGACCCCCGGCTCTGCATCTGCGTCAAGAATGGAGCACCCGGCTGGAGCTGAGCGGTAGCCACATCCAAGTTCAGCAACACACTTCCGTTCAGCAGCTATTTGTGCCCACTGAGGACCAGCCAGCACCCGGGGGTGGAAGCGAGGCATACCTGTGGTCGGTTCAAACACGTGACAACCTGGGGGAACAAGGGAGCTGGGCAATGGGAGCACAGGGGCAGGGAGGAGCAGTGATAGGACAAGGGAAAAAGAGCCAGACTCAGCCCGGGGCTTGAGAAGCGGAGGCGAGGGGCGCCTGGGTGGCTCGGTCGGTTGGGCACCCGACTTCGGCTCGGGTCACGATCTCACTGCTTGTGAGTTCGAGCCCCGCATCGGGCTCTGTGCCGACAGCTCGGGGCCTGGAGCCTGCTTCGGATTCTGTGTCTCCCTCTCTCTCTGCCCCTCCCCCACTCACACTCTGTCTCTCAAAAATAAATAAACATTAAAAATTAAAAAAAAAAAAAAAAAAAAGGGGGCGCCTCGGTGGCGCAGTCGGTTAAGCGGCCGACTTCGGTTCAGGTCATGATCTCACGATCCGTGAGTTCGAGCCCCGTGTCAGGCTCTGGGCTGATGGCTCGGAGCCTGGAGCCTGTTTCCGCTTCTGTGTCTCCCTCTCTCTCTGCCCCTCCCCCGTTCATGCTCTGTCTCTCTCTGTCCCAAAAATAAATAAAAACGTTGAAAAAAAAAATTAAAAAAAAAAAATTAAAAAAAAAAGAAGCAGCAGAGGCAAGCGAGGGCAGGATGGGGCTGGTCTGGAGGGCAGTGTGGCAGTCTTGACACGGGTATGGACCCAGCTCTCCTGCCAGTGTGCAGTGTGACTGCTCCCTGAGGTGGACGGGGGCCGTGGGGAAGAAAGCCCTGCTTTACTAGACCCTAGCCTTTTGTGTTCCCAAGCAGACCTGCTGTGGGTCCCCTAACCAAGCAAAACCCAGAGGAGCAACCTCTCTTTCCGCTCCAGGCTCATCAGAACACAGGAAGCCCACAGGTAGGAGCGTCTCTGTGTGGACACTGGGCCATGGTAGAGTTCTGACAAGGGCCATGGTGGTGAACTTTCTTCAGCAGGACAGTGGCATAGGCAGTGAGGGAGGATGCAGGCGTTGTCAAATGATCACCAGGATTTACGTGAATTATAGCTCGATAATGCTGTTTCAAAAACTTAATTTGTTTTGGGGTGCCTGGGTGGCTCAGTCGGTTAAGCGTCCAGCTTCGGCTCAGGTCATGATCTCGCGGCTTGTGGGTTCGAGCCCCGTGTCGGGCTCTGTGCTGGCAGGTTGGAGCCTGGAGCCTGGAGCCTGCTTCGGATTCTGTGTCTCCCTCTCTCTGCCCCTTCCCCAGCTCCTGCTCTGTCTCTCTCAAAAATAAAAAACATTTAAAAATTTTTAACTTAATTTGTTTTTTTAATTTTTTTTAAGTTTATTTATTTATTTTTGAGAGAGAAACAGAGAGAGTGAGCGGGGGAGGGGCAGAGAGAGAGGGAGAGAGAATGTCAAGCAGGCTCCACACTGTCAGCACGGAGCCCGATGTGGAGCTCAAACTCACAGACCATGAGATCATGACCTGGGCTGAAACCAAGAGTCGGACATTTAACTGACTGAGCCACCCAGGCGCCCCTCAAAAATTTAATTTGTCATTGTTCGTTGCTGGTTTATAGAAATACAACTGATTTTCATCTTTCGATCTTGTACCTTGAAAACTTACTAAACTCACCTATTAGTTTTGGCAGCTTTTTGTGGATTATGTTGGATTTTCTGCATAGATGATCATGTCATGTGCAAATGCAAGTCTACTTTTTCCTTCTGAAATAAAATGACAACCAGGACTTACCTGTGGGTGCATGTTACACACCTCTTGGGGTTTCCCTGAAATACCTACAGAAATGGGGCTCTGCAAAGTGTTAGGTCTCCTGACTAAAGAGGCTGGTGCTCAGAGCTAGCGGGATTCAGCTTATTGTCATCATAGGCTGATGAAGTCAGTTATGGAGATCACAGTCCCTCCCCTTGGGGGGTGGGGCAGGGATTGTGATAATTCATGACATGAGAACTGTCAAGTGTCTGATGCAGAGCAGAATTTGGAGCCCACAGAACTGTGCTCCCTATTGTCTGGAACAGACATTTAAATGTTTGAAGGGTGCCTGGGTGGCTCAGTCAGTTAAGCGTCTGACTTTGGCTCAGGTATGATCTCACAGCTCATGAGTTCCAGCCTGACGTCAGGCTCTGTGACCCCTCCCTCTTTCTATCCCTCCCCAGCTCATGCTCTGTCTCTCTCAAAAATAAACATTAAAAAAAAATTTTAAAGATGTTTGATAATGGATTGCTACGGACTGAATGTGCCCCCCCGCCAATATTCATATGTTGAAGGCTAACTCCCAATGTGATGGTATTTGGGGGGCCTAGGGGTGGTGATTAGGCCATGAGGGAGGCCCTCATGTATGGATTAGTGTCCTTATAAAAGAGACACTAGAGAGTTTCCTACCCCTCCCACCTTTTGAGGATACAGGTGTTTATGAACCAGGAAGCAAGTCCTTGCCACACACCGAATCTGCTGATGCCTTGATCTTGGACTTTTCAGCCTCCAGAACCGTTAAGAGATAAATTTCTATTGTTTATAAGCCCCTCGGTCTCTGGTATTCTGTTACAGCAGCCTAAAAAGACTAAGTAAGATATGTGTTTTATTCAAAACAAGCATTTCAATAAAATCTACAAGTGTAAGTTTTTCAGTCTGGAAAACTGACTCTGCAACCCTAGTCTTAGACACTGATCATTACAAACTTATGAAATGCATAGAGATACAGATCAATCGATTGACAGATAATGGAGAATGCCACCACACCACCATTTACTCAAAAATAACTTGGAGACAATCTGAGCACTCAGCAAAACCATAAAATGCTACACGGCCCCTACAAACAACAGCGCTGTGCAGATACATCTTCATGATGCGTTTGCTGTGTATCCGAGTGAAAGAAGGTACAATATAGTACTAAAGAATAATCTCATTTTGGATTTTATAAATACATACATATAGGAAAATGTCTAGAAGAAAAGTATTTCAAATATTTACCTGATTATCCCTAAGGGTGAAATAAAGAATAATGGGCACGTTTCCCCCCTGATTTTCCTTTTTGTCTCATCTGCATTTTCTTGCTTTTCAATAGCGAAAATTATAACAACAGTACAAACAACTACCATTTATGAAGCACATACTTTGTGCCAAGCACTGTACGGAGGGCTTTCTATACATTTCCTTATCTAATCTTCACAACAACCCCGGAAGACAGGTGGTACTGCTTTGTAGGCAGGATTCCTTCCATCAAAAGTGACGGAATACCCACCTCCAGCTGATTCAAGCAAAGAAAGAGGATTCGTTACCTTGTGTCAGTGGAAAATCATGACTGGCATCACCACGAAGGGCTCAAAAGTTGTCCACCACAACTGGTTTCTCTTGGCTCTACTCTTCCGGAGCACGTTCTCATTGCGGAGCAAAAAACCTTTGCAGCAGGGACCGGGCCACCCTCACAGCCGCAAGGCTATGGAAAGGAAGTGGTTCACGGAAGCCCTAAGGAGGACTCCATTGGACTGGCTTGGGTCACATGACCGCCCACCAGCCAATCTCTGCTCAGGTGATGGATGCACTGATTGGCTTAAGCCCAGGTCACATGCCCGGACGCACCGAGCCCGGGAGTGAAATCGTAGTTCAGAGTGGGCAAGACTTGGTTGCCCTAAAGCAGAAGCGGGTTAATGGATGCTGGCTGGAGGTCAAAACAAAACAAAACCAAACAAAACAAATAAACAGCGGCCATCCGCCACAATTATCATCTCAAACCTCCTGATGAGGAAACTGGAGTTCATAGATGGGAAATAGTTTGTTCAGAGTCACATGGATAGTAAGTAAGGGGGGGAGGGGGAGGACGACTTGAACCCTCACTGTCTAACTTGAAAGACCCTAAACTTATTTACTATGTGTTACTGCCTTCCGTGATTGCTCGTCTATTCTTTTGATTAATTCAGAAACGAAACAAAACCATAAGCCCCTGGCAGTGGTTTTAGAGTACCTGGCTGGTTAAAGGTGCAGGCGGGGTCACAGCATGCCTGAAATGCTTGTGCCAACACTTCCTTCCAAGATGGTGACCATCCGGTTGCTTCGTGTCTTTCCATCAAGACAAGTTGCCAAGAGCGGCCCTGACACCAGCAAATGGCAAGTGCCAATTCAGAAAAAAAAGAGAAGATGCTCCAAACACACAAGTTATAATAACGGTATCTGATATTTATTGGTGGCTTATCATGTGACAGGCATTGTGCTCTTGGTTCTTTGTGACCGCCTGTGGAAATGGGAACAGTTGCTGCCCTGTGTTATAGATGAGGGAACTGAAGCACAGAGAGGGGAAGTTCCTTGTCACGGTCACCCAGCCCCTCAGGTGATGCCAGGCTTAGGTTGAGTCCGACTCCAAAGCCAACCCTTAGTCACAGGTTCTGATGCCTACCATGGCACCTCTGCAACCAAGAGAGAATTTTAGTGGTACCTGCAGAGATCAGAACTGTAAAATACAGATGATAACTTAACTCTGAGTACGAAAGGAGCCAGGTGAGGCTAATGCCTGCGGTTGACGTCCTCATGGCATCTCCCTGGGCATTTTCCAGGGAAAGATTGTGCAGTTGGGGCTGAGGCACAGCATACAGCCTATAAACCTGCTAAACATTGTTTTTGTTGTGATTTCAGCCTTAATCATGAGTTTATAATTATTTTATATGGTAAAGGAAGTCATTACCAGTGAAAATAAATCCAACCTCTAAGTAGACCCTTAGTTTAAAAGGACGTTCAATTAGGAGAAGGTTCATGACGGGGCGCCTGGGTGGCTCAGTCAGTTAAGCATCTGACTTCAGCTCAGGTCATGATCTCGCAGTTTGTGAGTTGGACCCCTGCATGGGGCTCTGTGCTGACAGCTCAGAGCCTGGAACCTGCTTCAGATTCTGTGTCTCCTTCTCTCTCTGCCCTTCCCCTTCTCACACTCTCTCTCTCTCAAAAATAAACAATAAAAAAAAAGGAGAAGGTTCATGATACATTGTTAGTGACGTTTTTAAATGCAAACTACAAATATATATAGATATATATATTATATATGGCATATATATATGTATATGTATATATATATATACATATATAGTATATATACATATATATCTCAAGATCTAAATGTTGTTTCTTTAAAAACAGATAGCCATACATAAAAAAGACCAAAGGAATTAAAAGGCTAACCCTGGGCTCTAGTATTATGGATTATTTTTATTTTCCCATTTATGTTTTTTATATGTTCCAAATGTTCTATAATGAAGTAGATTGTATCCATAATTTAGAAATTATTGAAATTATTGAATTTTTTACAAAGGTTTCTGAATATAAGAGTCATTAGACTTCCATAACAACCTGATGCTTTGTTTTTCTTTTAACTTTCTTTCTTCATTTAGTTACTCGTTCAACAAACATCCACTGGCTTCTGCTGTCCTGGGCTCATGCTCAGAGTGAATCAGATCCAGATTCCCTTGAGGAGCTCCCAGTGCAGCGGGTACATACAGATGGACAGACAGGCAGTCCTATACCATAATTGTGGTTCATCTCTGCACCCCAGTCCCTGGGATGGGGTCCAAAATAGAGTTAGGTACTCCAGAAATACTTATGAAAAAATGGGTGGAATCCACGGAGACATGAGTTCAAGTCCCAGCTCACAGAGTTCCTGTTCCCACTTCTGCAAAATGGGGGGGGGGGGGGGGGGCAGGGGAAGATAATACCTACCTCATGGGGTTGTCTGAAGGCTCGATTCGCATGTGAAACGTGTTCTATGCAATGCCTAGAAGTAGTACTAGGCCCTCAACAGAGAACAGAAACAGTTTATTTCAAATTGGGTAGATTATGACAGTGTGTAAAGTCTGGGGTCAGGCCTTCCTCTGCAAGTATCTGGAGCTTGACTAGAAAGAAATTTGATTTAAAATTTGGAGGAGAAAAGTTACCTAAAGGCAGAGGAGAGAAAGAGAGGCAGAGATAGAAACTAGGCTTCTCATAATAATCCATATTTGTAGATCTGACTTGGAAACCAGGCAAATATTTCACATGATCACAAAACAATGGGAGGGGCACCTAGGTGATTCAGTCAGTTAAATGTCCAACTCTTGATTTGGGCTCCGGTCGTGATCTTGAAGTTCTTGAGTTCGGGCCCCACCTTGGGCTCCATGCTGACGGTGTGGAGCCTGCTTGGGATTCTCTCTCTCACCCTCTCTCTCTCTGCCCCCCCCCCCACCCTCGCTCACACTCATGTGCTGTCTTAATGTCAACTATTTCAAAAAGAAACTCCAAGTATCAAAAGCAAAACAAACAAACAAAAAGCTAACTTATGGTAAGTTGTGATAACCACATGCAGAGGAATGACTCCAGGACTAAAGCACGGTAATTTTGACTGCCTATCCCTAGTTAGATATTCCCTTAAGGCAAAGCAAAAATAAATAAACAAACTGCAAATGAAAAAAATCAACGATTATATTGTTGGTGGTACTGGGAGTTTTTATCTGAGAATGTTATGCAGAAGTGGGGCTCAGTGAGTAAGTATATCTTTCACTGGGAATTGGAGAAAAGGACACCCAGCCTGGAGAAAGGATATACAGATATAAAATGAATGAGGCTAAGTAGAAACACTGTAGTCCTGAATTTAAATTAGAAGTATCAATATGGGGGCGCCTGGGTGGCTCAGTTGGTTAAGCATCTGACTTCGGCTCAGGCCATGATCTCAGGATTCATGAGTTTGAGCCCCACATCAGGCTCTCTGCTGTCAGCACAGAGCCGGCTTCAGATCCTCTGTCCCCCTCTCTCTCTGCCCCTCCCCAACTTGTGCACGTGTGCACGCGCTCTCTCTCTCAAAAATAAACATTAAAAGATTAAAATCAACATGAATGCATGACATATTTTTAATAAAGCAATATATTTTTGAGCAGTTTTAGGTTTACAGAAAGTACAGAGAGTTCCCATATCCCCCTTCATCTCCCTCTCTCCCCAGGTTCCCCTTTTATTAACATCTTGCATTGTGAGATACATTTGTTACAATTGATGAGCCAATATTGATACATTATTGTTAACTAAAGTCCACAGTTTACATCGGGTTTCACTTTGCCTTGTACCTCCTGTGGGTTTGTACAAATGTATAAGGACATGTTGCCACCACTGTAGCATGACACAGAATAGTTTTATTGCCCTAAAATCCTCTGTGCTCTGCTTATTCATCCCTTTCTCCTTCCCCATCTTTCCAACTCTGGGCAGTCACTGATCTTTTTACCATCTTCATAGTTTTGCCTTTTCCAGGATGTCATGTAGCTGGAATCATATCGTATGTGGCCTTTTCAGATTGGCTCCTTTCACCTAGCAATATGCATTTAATTCTCTCTGTCTTTTCATGGCTTGATAGCTCATTTCTTTTTAGCACTAACATTCCACTGTATGGATGTATCACAGTTTATCTGTACACCTACTGAAGGGAATCTTGGTTGCTTTTGTGGTTTGCCAATTATGACTCAAAATATATTCTATCTTTAAAAAAACGTATTTCCTAGCTCTGTCCACTAAAAATGCCCAGAAACAATGATCAACCCAATAGCAATGAGCATCACTTAAACCACAATTATGATGTCTAAATACCACTCCCCATTCAAAGGAGCTGGGGCTCCTTGGAGAAATAGCTGGTCCGGGTGGAAAATATACAAGATGAGTCTGGGGCATCTTGCTATTCCAAAAAAGCAAGGAAGTTATCAAAGTCTTCTGGGGTCAGGGGTGCCTGGGTGGCTCAGTCGGTTAAGCGCCTGACTCTTGATCTCGGCTCAAGTCTTGATCTCAGGGTCATGGGTACAAGCCCTGAGTTAGGCTCCATGCTGGATGCAGAGATTACTTAAAAAGGAAAAAAAAAAAAAAAAGTCTTCTGACGTCAAAAGGCCTCGGGGCCAACCCAAGAGGCTCTCTCTGGCCACATGAGATCATTCAGGCATCAATAAGAAGAAGAATTGCAAAGGATGGAAAAGAGCAAATGACATTGAATCCCTATGTCCATAATGATACTTTAAAAAGCTTAATAAGAAAATAACTCCAAGGATATTATAAAAGAAAATCATTACTTTAAAACTATTACAGAATCAAGGCATTGTACACACTGAGTGATATGCAGGGTGTCACGTACCTCAGGGTAATGAAAGTGTTGGTGACAAGTCCCCTTTTACAAGCATTCCAATGAATAAATGAAGAAGGAAGATAGAATTAGAAGATCATCATTGTGCCATCCCTAATGAAATCGTGACCCTAGGCAGTGACTATCAACAACTGCTAATGTCACAAAAAGGGAGATCACAGACACTATGGGCCTCCTGACCAAAGGACACAACACCTCCTGTGAAGTATTATGGTCAAAAATTGAACCTGAATCTGATAAAGCCTCTGGATCTCGTTACAGGGAACACAGAGGACAGAGGACCACGTTAGAGAACTGCACAAGCAGCACAACCCACATTGCGGGGGGGGGGGGGGGGGACCCTACAGGACAAACAACCAGGTCCTTTCAACAAATAAATGAAAAGGGTACAGATGTGAGGACAGAAAGAGGGCAAGGGAGAGAGAGAGAGAGAGAGACTACAGATTAAAAGAGACTTAAGAGACATATATGGTCTTTTTAATAAGGTGTAAAAACATTTATGAGACAATCAGGGAAATGTAAACATTGACGAGATGTGTGAAATGACAACAATTTCTCCAGGTGTGATACTGACATTATAACCACAATCTTTTTTTAAGATATCCTTATCATTCGGAAAGATATACCAAAATAGTTATGATTGAAATATTATAGAGTGAAAGATTTGCCAAACAATCCATTGGCACATTATTCTCTCAATTTTTGTATATGTTTGAGATTTTCCAGAACAAAAAAAAAAACATACCAAAAATAAAAAAGCATCTCTCAACCGAGGCAGAGGCGGGACCTCTTGTGCCTCTGACGTTTTTATGTGGTCACCTTAACTGTGGCCTGAGTGGCTACTTTCTTTCCAATCCTCCTTCTTCCTTCTAAGTGTCTGTTGATGAGTTGGTTCTAACCTGCTGGAGCAGAGGTGCGCCCGGGTGACGCCCTCTCCCCCCATCAGCCTGCACCCTGGGAATAACCGCCAACCACTGGGTAGAGGGCACCAAGCTGGGTTTGGGCCCCAGCACTGGAGCCAAACTTTGCAAGAGTGAAGTAGGAACATTATAAACCCAACCTTTCAGGACAGGCTCCTTTCTGGGTCATGTGCAGCACTGGGTGCTCACGGCCAGGTACGAGCCAGGTGGATAAAAGCAGGGTCATGTAATGATTAAGAGTCTGGGCTCTGAAAGACATTGGTTCAAATCCCAGCTCTCCCGGCATGTGCCTTCATCTGTCTGAGCCTCAGTTTCCCCATCTGTAGACTGAGAACAATACAAGTACCTTCCGCATAAGGCTGTTGTGTGGATTCAGGGTATGTGTGTGAAGCACTGAGCTCAGTGCCGGGCTGGAGTGGTACTCAACACACAGTGGCTGTCGTTGCTCCCGCTGCTGTTACTACTATTTCGTGTTCATTATTACATAGCCAGAATATAAAGTAGGGCCTTTCCCCCAAAATTATTCCTTATATTTGCTTCTTCACAGACTAGCTTGTATTATGGGGCACTTCCTTTTTTTATTTTATTATTTTATTTTTGAGAGAGACAGATAGACAGACAGACAGAGCATGAGTTGGAGAGGCGCAGGGATTGAAGGAGACACAGAATCCAAACCAGGCTCCAGGCTCCAAGCTGTCAGCACAGAGGCCAATGCAGGGCTCAGACTCATGAACCATGAGATCATGACCTGAGTCAAAGTCAGACACTTAACTGACTGAGCCACCCAGGCGCCCCTATGGGGCACTCGCTCAATTATTTCATTTTGACCAATGCAATGCCATTTGGAAAAGATGCATAATCCTAAAAAAACGGCTGCAATTCGTGCTCATTCTGGATGTTAATCACAGTAACCTGACCGATGGGCTAAAAGAGAGAAAGTAATTTTGTGTAGCTTTGGAATTTCTCCTGTGGGTGTGGCCTTGCATAGGCAGGGGTTGGATACTGTTGCAAACAAGCCTTTTACGGTCCACTTAATAAAGCATTATAGAAACTGTACGGATTATGAATTTATACCGACTAGTATAACCTAATGGTATAATGTTTGGCAAATAGGTATTTGTGGTGTAGATAATTTCAGCACCACACATGAATTTGCATGTCAAACAACTTAGAGAGCAATGGGGACAAGTGCTTTGGGAAATGATGCTGGACATCTTTAAAAGTGGTTTAGTAAAGACAATGGACACAGACTCAAAAATGCAGGCAAAACGCAGGCAACACAAGCAAAAAATAGATAAATCAGATTTCAAGATTTAAAACGTCTGCTCACCAAAGTGCACAATCAACAGAATGAAAAGGCAACCCAACCATATGGGAGAAATTATTTGCAAACCATATACCTGATAAGGGGTTCATATCCAGAATATATAAAGAATTCCTACAACTCAGGGCACTGGGGTGGCTCAGTCAGTTAAGCATCCAACTTTGGCTCAGGTCATGATCTCATGGTTTGTGAGTTCGAGCCCCACTTCGGGCTCTCTGCTGTCAGCACGGAGCGAGCTTGGGGTCCTCTGTCCGCCCCCTCTCAGCCCCTACCCTGCTCACGCTCTCTCTCTCAAAAATAAATAAAAACATTAAAAAAAAAAACCAAAGAATTCCTACAACTCAACAATACAAAGAACCAAACACGGGCAAAAGACTGGAATAGACATTTCTCCAAAGAAGATACACAAATGGCCAGTGAACACATGAAAAGATGCTCGGCGTCACTATTCATTAGGGAAATGCAAATCAAAACTGCAGTGAGATACCTCCTCACACCCATTAGGATTTATTTCTTGGAATTTCTGAGACTATTTAATTTCAAATTCTTGCATTACTTTCTTTTTATTATTATTTTTAATTGTGATAAGATACATATACATAACGTATACATATACATAACAGAAATTCCAAGAAATAAATCCAGATTTTTAAAATTGTTCCTCCACCCCAATGCCCTGAAAACAGTTTTCCTTTTGCAGGGTCCCCTTGGGGCTGTCACCTTCCAGTTAGCCCCACGATGAGCTCCTACCATGGGAAGCTGGCCTGTGGGGCCTCTGCTCATAAGTGGCAGACAAGGAGGCCTTGAGGGTGGATTCTGACAGTCACCGCCAGGCACTGGGTGCTTATGACTGGGACCAGTCCCCTGGCCACATCCACTTGTCGCTTTGCATTGTGTGAGGCCATCACAAGGCCCCCAGGAGCTGCCTTTATGGCTGTCATCAAGAATCCCCAGAGACCAGTCTCTCTTTTTCTCACCCTCTCTCATTCTGATCCCCCAGGCCTCTTAGCTCTTCTCCATCCCCAACTCCCTGCTGCCTCAGTTTCCCCAGACTGTTACACCCTCCCCTAGAATCTAGCGGGCCCAAGTCTTCCTTTTCGTCTTCTTAGCATGGGCTGCGAGTCCAAGCATTTCCAATCCCATCCTTAGTGCTCTTGGGTAGAAGGGAAGGCAGTGAGTGGGACAAAGGAACTGAGAGGATCATTCAGTACCAACAATGAGACTCATCCCATGCCTTGGGAACTCATTTCTTGCCTCAAGTCCTCAGCTGGTCTACACAGGAGAGGCAGACCCCAAAGCACCAAGCGAGCACAATGTGAACCATGTTATATTTCAAGGGCACTTGTCCCCTCTCTGCTTCCACTGCTTTGACACTGAGTGGTGCCCTCTGCATCACTCCTTCCTGACCCTTCCTGGGTTTCTCCCTGCGACTTCAGGGGGCGTGGGGTGGGGGGGAGGGCGGGGAGACAGATATTTCCATCTCACCACGAAGGAGAAATACATGTTGCTGAAAACATTGAAGAGGTAAACAAACCCAAGCTGGTCCAGGAAGCAAAAGAAGGTTTCTGGTGATGTCTACACTGAGGCAGGAAGGGTGAACAGGAGGAAGCTAGGAAAAGGGAGCAGAGAGAGCCTTCCAGACAAAAGGAACAGCCTGTTCAGACCCTGCAGGCAGGAGAGGGTGTGTGCTGTTTGAGAAGCTGAAACAAGGACAATGTGCTTGGTGAGTAACAGAGAGTAACAGGGAAGGAGGTAGAGATGAAGCCAGGGAAGTGGACACAGGCCAGGAGGCCTTGGAGGCCCCTGGGAGGATTCGAGACTTGGAAGCTTTTCCTGGGTTTGGAAAACCTCTTCCAGGGAGAATAGCTCTGCCAGGCAGATTGCGTGGGCTGAAGTGTAGGCGGAAGCCGGGACGCAGGGATGGAATTTTCGGGCTTTTCTGTACACTGGGAACAGTTTTAGGGCTGTCTGTCTGGAACAGAACTCAACAGCATGCCAAGTTCACCACACTTCTAAGGCTGCCCAGCGCCTGCTGGGCATAAAGGGCAGTAGCTACGGGCCTGGCTCTGCCACTCAATGACCTCGAGCAAGGCATTTCCCCCACTCTGAGCCTCACTTTCCCCATCCGCACAATGGGCACCAATGCCAGCTGCCTCACAGGCTTGTTTTAGGCTTCCAGGAGATCACAGGTGTGGCAGGCTTCACCAAGGGCCCGGTACAGTGAGTCACCGATAAGGATGAATTGCTATCGTCACTGCTATGAGTGTTATGACCGATGTTCGCGGCCTGTCCCAATTCCTGAAAAGCTGTTCTGTCTGTTGGTTGCTGGACTGTCTCAGACCAAATACTGCCAAGCCCTGGGACTGATATGCTCTCCTTTTTGCATAAATGTGCAAATTGCACTGAGGAGAGCCCCTCCTTCCACGGAGGGTCCAGCGGGGTTGCTTGGGGGACACATTCCAGAAAGAATAACTGTGTAACATGAAACCCTGAATCTGGAAACACAACCTCTATGGGAAATCAGAGGATAAGGTCTGCTCCGTGGACCGCCCAACCTCATTCCACACAAAAGGGATATTGAGACCCAAAGGCCTCGTCATTCGGCCTCCTGCCTATGGTCTCACCCCTCATCACAGCCAGAGAGACCTTCCTAAAAGAAATCAAACTTGACCGTCGTACCATGCTGTTTTAACCCTCCCGTGTCTCCCCACTGCCCTCGGTCCAAGTTTATACTCCTCATCATGACCAACAATGCCATGTGGTCAGACTCCTGCCCGCACCCGCAACCACGTCCCTATTCCCACCCAGTCACACATGCTTGCAATGGACCAAGTTCTTTCCTGCCTCAGGATCTTTGCACACCAATGACCCTCTTGCCCTCTCTACTAGGCCACTGCCAATTCTTCCAGATTCAAAGGCCCACAGATCTTGTTGAACCTCCAAATCATAATGGAAAGTAGTAATATCATTCCCCGCTTTCCATTTGAAGAAACTGAGGCCCTGAGAACCACCCTGTGGCTCCTGAAACTAAGCCCCAAACCATGCTAACCAGACTCCAGAACCTTTGCTCACCCAAGAGGAAGCACCAGGTTATACCTCCATCATAACAGCAAAGTAAAGGTGGCTCAGATAAGAGGCCTGAGCCAAGGAGCAGAGTGAGACCAACGGGGGAGAACAAAGACACTGAAGTCCCAATTAATGCATTCAAAACCCAACACGGCCACTCGTACACCTGCGGTTTAAGGCAAGACATTTGACCTCTCTGAAGCTCAGTTTTCTCATCTGTGAAGTGGGGCGCATTGTGAGTATTCGGGACCAACACAAAGGAAGTGCCCGGCATCTAGTAGATTCCCAGCAGATGCCATGACACCGCCTTCCCTTGATGCATCTGGGGAGGCCGCACCAGTCCAGACCAGCTCATCCCAGACTAGACTTGCATCACCCGAGGTTAGGCTGCTGGGGCCTGGGAACCATCCCTGCCCTGTTTTCTGTTTTGGGTTTTGTGTTTCCCAGCGTTTCCTTTGGAAAAAGTCCAGCTTCCTCCCTGCTGGAAGGAGGCAGGAGGGGATTGTTCACGCCTGGGCCTGGATGCCCAGGGGAGCTGTGTGGGGAGGTGACAAGAGCCCGGGGTTTGGAGTCCGGCCAGTCCAGGTTTGAATCCAGAATCTGATACTTCAATGCTGTGTGACCCCGGGTAAGTGACTTCACCTCTCTGCAGTGCAGATTTCCTCACCTGTTAAGAGGTCTCAGGATTTCTACCTCAGAGAGTATTGGATGCAGATGGGGGGACTGGGACGGGGGAAGATTCTGGATGTACCTCCCCAGCATACATAAAACGATTCCTTTTGAGGATGAATTGAAGATGGGAAAGGAGCTATATAGGCTTACATCGGGAGTTACAACATGAATGCCCCCTGGTAAACAGAAGAGGTCAGGTGTCCTGTGGCAGGGGGAGGGGGGAATGACACAATTCAACCCCACATTGTCGTCACCCTGCTGGAATGGAATAATCACCCAAGATGATCAGACCTCTGATTTTTCAGGAGAAAAAAACCTGTATTTTCACCTAAAATCTCAGGATTAGAGTATGGTAAGGGATACATGCTGTATGATTCCATTTATGCAAAATTCAAAAAGTGGCAAAACTCACATATGGTGATGGAAACCCAGATAGTGGTTTCCTTGGGAAGAAGGGTGTGGCCTTCCTGGGAGGGAGCAGAAGGAGAGACTCTGGAGAGCTGGAAATAATCTCTTGATCTGGGTGCTGGGGACACAAGTGTGTCCGCTTTCTATTCTCATGCTTTGTGCGCTTTATATGTATATTGCACTTCAATAAAAACGCTAAAATAATTTTAGAACAAATAAATCAAGGCTGTGGTTTTGGGCGGAGAGACAGCGGGGGCCAAACTGGATGCACCTGCAGGCTGCGTCCCAGGCACCAGCTGAACAAGGGCACCTGAAAACCCTGAACTGGTTCCTCACCCTGACGGAGAACCCCTGCTTTCCCAGCCACCCAGGAGAACACCCATCCTGCCCCAGCGCAGCTGCCCTGTCTGGAGAGAGCAGGAAGCCACATCCCTGTTCATCCTGCCTCTCAGCCAGATTCTGCTGAGCTCAAATTCTAGAGAAATAGGCATACTCTGCCACTTAAATGATCAAGCAATGCCCCCCGCCAAACACCCTGATTTATTATTCATTTTATTTCACCAAGAATACCCAGAGGACAGTAATCAAAAGGCAGGCAGAGTTCTGTTTCCAAAAAAACCTTTCTAGAATCTGGACTTCACCGAGCCTTCCCCCCAGCCCTGAGCGGCTGGCTCCTAGTCCCGAGCAGCAGCAAACCCAACGGCTAGAAACCCAATAAGCAGCAGCCCCAGTGCCCACGAGCCCCTGCGTGAGAGGGCCGGTGGCTGGCCGTGGGACTGCCCCCCGCTCCGCCCCCTCTGCCTGGTCCGGATATCTTGGCTTTATTTTTATTTTCACTCTCATTCTTTTCTTTTCTGAGGGCCAACAGAAGACGCACACGCCTCCTATATAAAGCGGCACTAGCCAAAACAAATGCACATCAAATGCATTTATTTGCACAGACACTCATAAAAACTTTACTAGACACCAAATAATTACAGGAAGGGGCAAACCTCCAACTCCGCCAATCCCCAGCGTTTTGAAGTGGATTTGAGATAAAGATCAAATAGGATGGGCGCTGGCCTCAGCATCACACCCAGCCCCCTTCCCCAGCCATGGACCCTCAGGGTGGAGACCAATGAACTTTCTTGCTTTTGTGAATTTGTGTCCAATTCATATAAAATGTTTCTCTGCAAGTTATTCTTAGTGTCCTAATGGGGCTTTTATGGCTCCAAATTCAGTCCTTGGCTTTTCCTTTGTTCTGGCTCAGGTCCTTGGTAGGGGAAGCCCCTGGTTCTAGATGGGCTGCTGAAATAACTCAGCCCATCCATTTGGCAAGAAATGCAAAGATTCTTGAGGAAAGTGCCTTTTAAAAAATAAATATAAATGGCACCTCGAGAGTCCTACAGGTCAGTTTTGATGCACTAGGCTGAACCCCCTCATTCTGTTGCCTTCCAAAGGCACTTCGGGCCCAGGCCCCACAGCCAGGGCAACTGGAGAAGGCTGTCTGTGCTGGGCATCTGGGCACTGCCTGCGGAATCTCCTGTGCCCCGCCCACAGCTGCCTAGATCGGAGTTTCACCTGCCCTAAAGGAAGATAAATGGCTGAGCTCAGCATGTCTGTTTCCCCCTCAGGTCCTGGTTGGGAGAGAAGGAGGCAGCTGTGATTTCCCCAAGTCCCGCGGACTCCCTTTTATCCAATTATTCACCAAATACTTCTAGAGGCCTACGATGTGCCGGGCACCGCGGTAAGAACTTAACATTTCATCCTCTCAACGCTCCTGTGGGACAGAGGCTATTACTGTGCCCCCTTTACAGATGAGGAAGCTGAGGTGCAAACAAAAGGCAGGACTTTCCAGAGTCCCACAGCCAGATCCTGAACCAGACCTTGGTAACTCTGAGACCTGCTTCTGACCGCTCCGAAGCACTGCCCGGCCGGTAGAAGACCTTAGCTGTGGACCACCTGGCCAGGGCACTGTCCTTCTCCAAGCCCTGAGGACAGACAGACGCCTCTAGATCCGAGCCTGATCTCCTAACCCTCCGGGAGGAATTCCAGGACTAATGACCCAGACTTTGCACTGAAAAGTCGTGGGTCTGTGGCCAGAGGCCCCACCAGCTGGTTGAGGAGGGGCTGGGCTGCAGGAGGACAGAAAGACTTTGGTGGGGCTCGGACAGTCCTCTACGTTGCATGCAGGCATGTACCAGCACACAGTCTCAGAGCCACACACCCTGTGTCTCACCAGCAAACTCTGCCTAAAATCCTGTCCCCTGCCACCTCCCCCTCACTAGCCTAGAAGACCCCAGGTGGGAGAGTGAGAACCCATTCTCAGCCCTGAGTCTGGGGGACCCCAGTTTGACCCTGCCCCCAGTCATTCCTCTTTTTGGCCCTCCACCTGGCTCAGGGGCTCCGTGAGCCCTCCGCAGGCACAGGAAGATCATAGACACTTTCCTCTGGGCTGTGGGAAGGTGACCGGGTTGCCCATTACACGCATTCTTCTCTCTGCTAGCCGGGAAGTGCCTGAGCCTTTGCCACACGTGTCCTAGGGTCAAACATGCCGCGGTGCTCAGAAGAGAGCGTGGTTAGCACTGGCTCCAAAGGCCAGGCCACTCCACCTCTGATGTTGCTGTCCTGCTCCACTTCCAGAGCTCCCGGATCTCCGGATCCCAGCTGCCGCCAGGGAATAGCGGGCCCCCAACCCAGGCTGAGTCTTGGGGTGGCTCTGGTCCAGTGTGCTTCCCGGATATCTGAGGATCGCTGGGGCCAGTGGTGCCGGGGCAGCGTGGGACGGGTCTGAGCACTCTGGCCTCCCAGACAGCCCTGACTCTCCTGGCACGCTGGAATCCTGCATCCCGCGCAGCTCCCCCCTCCACGCCTTCCTGCTCCGCGGCACTCCGCCCGCTTTGCCCTGTACTGAGTCCCAGCCCTTGCTTCTAGCTGGGTTTGCAAACTGGGAAGGGGCCTCTCCCTCCACTCAGTTCTGGTCGGAAGCACAGTCCAAGGAGGACAGACAGAATTCCACCGTGGGGAGGGAGGGGGTGGTCAGAGGGCCGCGTTGGGGAAGGCCAGTAGCACGGGCAGGCGCAGAAAGTGCAAGTCCCCTAAAGAGAGGAGCAAGGGGGTGTAAGGAAGGGCTCCGTGGAGATGAAGCATCCGCAGGGTTGGGGGAGTTGGGACTCCCACCTAGAGCTTCCTTCTTGGTTCTTGCTTCCTTCCAAGGGATTCCAAACAGCCGGCTGGGTCTTTCCTTAGGTGGAGAAAATCCGAAGCTGTTTCTACGGCTGAAGTCCAAGCCACAGAGAATCCCGGATCAGCCGGAGCGCCTGGGTGCGGGCGGCCTCGGGCGTTGTGAGTACTGAACCGCCTGGGGGGTGTCAGTGGGTGCCAGAAGGAGTGGGCTCCATTGCTCTGAGCGAGGTGCTGCTCACTGCCTAAGGGCGGTACCGGCCTCAGGGCCTAGGCCACTCCCTTGCAGCTAGCCACTTCCACAGGGCAAGCGGTGGGAAGGGCAGGCCCCGAGATTGTGCTTGAGAGAGACCTGGGTGCTCTGCGCATCTGTGTGCCAAGGACCTGGGACCGCAGACTCAGCTGGGGGAAAGAAGGACGCTGGGAGCAGGGACAAAGGGCAAAGAAAAGGACTTACATGGTGATCCAGACTGTGGGGGTGTGGTGAGGGGATGAATAGTCACTGGGCAGGGAGGACATGGAGAGGGACCCCAGTTTGTGGACTGAGCAGCCCCACTGCCAGAGCGGAAAGAGCAGCCCATGCCTGGGTCTGGCCTGCACCCTGGCAGCCGACAGTGGCTCTAAGCACAATCCCTGGCCTTTCCGATGTCGGCCCCGGTGGTGTGGGCTGTGACTCAGGCGGGCGTGCCAGCGTGATGTGCCAAGATTCTGTGCGCCCCGGGACAGACCAGCTGGGGTGCCAGAGCTGGGCGACTGGCGCGTCCTCCTACACTGAGACGTGGCTTTTGGGTGGCCCTGGGAACGCCACCCCCCGCAGTCGAGGGCTCTGACTCTTCCTGAACCGGCCTCAGGATCAGAGAAGCCTCTGAGGTGGGGCCACAAGGGCCCCCATTTGGCCTAAGGGGAGAACTGTGCAGAGGAAGCGGCCGTCACAGGGAAGGTGGGGAGACAGGGAGAGGAGGATGGAACACTGCTCCCAGAGTGTGGTTCTGGGGTGAGTGTGCCAGGCCTGAGACCGGAAAGTATTCCCAAGTGTGCTCTGAAGGAGAAGGCAAGGGTCTGGGCCCGGAACCAGGACCCTTTTCACCTACAGGCATCGGGTGCAGGGACGTAACGCTGCCAGCAGAGGGCAGAATGCGCCCGGTCGGTCTGCTTGTCCTGCACCAGGCTCTGCGCGCCCGAGTTTTGCCTGCCAGGCTTCTCCCGCAGCTGCCGCGCCCCCGCCCCAGATGCCCGAGGAAGGCGGCCCAGGCCCAGGCCCAAACTCGGGAGCGCAGGGCCTTACGGGCTGCTCAAGAACAAGGGACCAAGGGAGCGCGGAAGATGCTACACATCCACTCATCCCCCGTGCTGGATAGAGACACACAAAGACGCGGAGACACGAAACCGCGCTCGCAAACACAGACGGACACAACCACCCCCCCCCACCCCGCAAAAATAACCCCAAAACTCTGAGATACGAGCAAACACACAGAATCATTCAGAAACTCGTAGATACACTCAGACACACAAAGGTGACCGGAAGACACAAAAGAAAAGTATCCCACAGACACAATACAGAGATTGAGAGACACACAAAGACGTCGGCACCCACATACAACGACCCAGGGACACACACAAAGACCTACAAAAACACAGAAGATACAGAAGCATGTTAGGAACTGCAGATGCGCGCGCGCACACACACACACACACACACGTGGGAATCACACCCAGATGCACAGATTCACACACTCCAAACCCAGAAAGTCTCGGGCACACAGAAATATTGCATTGCACAGAGACACGGTCCACAGGCATGCAACAGACTCCGAGGCGGGAGCATCGACACGCACAGACACACACAGATACCCACCGACACACACGCAGGTACTGGGGTGGGGCGGGAGCTATCTAATCCTCCACAAAGCCGGGCCCCTCCGCGGGGCCCCGCGGCATAGGGGGCCACTTCTGACCAAGCCTCTGGCAGGCTCCAAATCCGATCCGCCCTCTCGCCTCCAGCGGGGTCAGGGGACCCGCCTCCCATGCCCTCCGCCCCCGCCCCGCTCCGCACCGCTGCTCCGTTCCGGGAGGGGCCGGGGGCCGCCCCGCAGCGGCTCGAGGGGTCAGCCCGCGCCTGCCCCCCTTGCTCCTGGGCGCGCCGCGCCTCTGGTGGAGACCCAGGAGCCGAAGACACGGCCAGCCTAGGCGCGATGCACTGCAGCCAAACGCAGCGGCCTGCGCACCGAGCGCGGTGCCAGGCGGGGTGGGTGCCAGGCCCAGCGTGCGCGGGAGTCGGCTGCTCGGTCTTACCGGCCTTTTACTCCTCAGCGCCAAAGCCCACTTTGCCCAATATGACCAGGGCGCCGTCCCTGTCAGGTGCGGCCTACAGACCCCTAGCCCGGCCCCTCCGTCACCAAAAGTAACCTATCCCAGCGGCCAATCCCGTTTCCATCGAGCAACCGAACACACGTCGTCCTGGGCCTTCAGTTACCGACCTCCGGGCCACCACCCTCTACCCGTGCAACTAGAAATCCCGCGAGGCCAGGTTCTCATTAATGCCCCCGCCTCTGCCCGGGACCCCTCTCTCAGACCTAATCGTCCTCTAAACTCTCCCTGCCTGAACCCGGGCCTGACCCTCCTCGCCTGCCCAGTGTTCCCCATCCTTGATTCCGGGACACTTTCAGGACCTTCGCTTACCCCTCCACCCAGTCCCTGCCACGCCTGAATCTTTTCCGGACCCCTCACCCCCAACCCCCAATCCGGGACCCAATCCCCCTCTCCCTGGGCCAGGACCCCCGTTTGGTCAGTCCTGGGCCAGCAGCCCTTCCCTCCTGTCGGTCTCCGTCCCTCAATCCTGCAGCCAGCCCCTCCGCGGACCAAAACGGCCCTGGGAAGGCGCCGCCGCCCAGGGGACGCCAACTCAGCCCGGAGCGACCTACCTCGGCCGACAGACGGGGTCCCCAGGCGGCCACTCCCGGCCGGCGCCTTCCCCTGGTGGAGCCGCTGCGCTCCCCGCCGTCCGCGCAGTCTGGCCTCGCATGGGGCCACTCCGCTTAGCGCTGAAGCTTTACAAAATATTAATAATAAAGAAAGCGAGAAAGAAAAAAAGAAAGCCTTCATTCCCCAACTCCCAAATCAATTTTTCAAAGGGGTGGGGCAGAAGGATTCGTTTCGAAGGTGACCCAAACTTCTGCAAAAGGCCAGCGGGCGCTCGGCCTGGCTGGGGCGCCGGGGGCCCGCGCTCCAGGCCAGGCGCGGAGCGGGGCGCAAGCTGGGGGCGCGGGGAGCCCTCCCGCGGGGGGTGGGGGGGCGGCGACGGCACTATTTGACGTGGAGCCGCCGGCTCATCCCGGCGCAGGGATACGAGGCGCACCAATGAGTTCAAATGTCAGGAAGTTTGAGGAGGGGTGAGGCGGCTCCCGGCCGTAGTATCCCTCCGCCGCCTGCCCCAGCTCTAAACCCAGCGGCTCCTCGGGCGCACCATGGCACTGGAGTAGTGCGGGGAGCGCGCCTGGAGCCCCGCGGCCCGCTGCGCCCCGCCCGGGACCCCGCTGCGCCGCCCGCGCCCCCCCAGCCCGCGGGGCCGCCCCTGCACCCCCGCCCCCTCCCCCGCCCGCCGCCTCCGCCGCCGCCGCCGCCGCCGCCGTCTCCTCCCCGCGGCTCCGTCTGCCGCCGCCGCCGCAGCCCGGCTCCGGGGCTGACAAGCAGGTGACAGAGGAGCCGGCGCGCGTGGCTGCGAGTGCCCGGGAGAACGCGGCGCGGACTGCAGCCGCCCGGGCCCGCCCGCACGACGCCGGGGCCCGGGGCCAGCGCGTCGGCGCTCCACGCTCGCCGGGGGCGGCCGGCGGCCCCAGCCGCAGCCCCAACCCCGCGGGGGCCGCGCCTCCCCGGCTCCGGGGCCGCGGCGGCGGCGGCGGCGGCGAGCGGGCAGGCGGGCGGGCCGGCGAGCACCCTGGCCGGCGGGGCCCGCGGCGCGCCCCGCGTCCCATGGATATAGCAACAGGTCCCGAGTCGCTGGAGAGGTGCTTCCCCCGCGGGCAGACGGACTGCGCCAAGATGCTGGACGGCATCAAGATGGAGGAGCACGCCCTGCGCCCCGGGCCCGCCACTCTGGGGGTGCTGCTGGGTGAGTGCGGGGTCAGAACGCCCGCGTGGTCATGGGCAGGGGACAGGGGCATCCTCCCGAGGTGGACACAGGCGTCTAGACCAACGGAATAAGGAAATGTTTTGCAGGACATAGGGGTGCGGGGGACACAGACTAGACTCCTGCAGTGATCGCTAGAGGGGCAACAGGCACCCCTAAACAGGCATGCTGGAGGGACAGAGATTTGCAGGAGCACCACCTAGGAGGAGGGAGGCCAGGACAGCTCCAGCTGCCACCCACCATCCTCACTGGGCCTTGGTGCTGGAGCTGCCACTCCCGAGGGGGCAGGAGGCGGACGGCAAGGGTGATGGAAGACCCAAGTAGTCACCTTAGCAAGCTTGGGAGTGGTGCCAGGCTGCTTGATGGAAGGCGCCTCTAAAAGAAAAATGTCCCTTGGGCCACCTGGGTTTTGGGGAGATTGGGGGCAGAAGACCGTGAATGCCACCGTGGGGCGTGTCAGCCAGCAAGCGCCCCAACCTCACTTCGCCTGCCTCGGTCCCAGCCGGCTACCCCGCGCCTTGCCGGGTTCTCGTATGTAGTAACACCAAGCGCTGGATCTCCGGAGGAAGGGAGAGTTGCAGCGCCGAGCCAAGGCTCGAGACCCGCGGCCTCTCCGCGAGGGAGTCCGCGGGCTGGGACGAACCAGCGGAGGCTGCCCGGCCCCTGGTGCGGCGGCCGGGGGAGCGCAGGCGGCGGGCGGCGCTCCCGGGTTGCCTTCGCGCTTGGGGCCCTGGCTGTGGGCACCGCGCGGCCGGGACGCCAGGCTGGTCGGCGCTGACGGCCCGGCTCTTGCCCTGTGCGCTGCAGGCTCCGACTGCCCGCATCCCGCCGTCTGCGAGGGCTGCCAGCGGCCCATCTCCGACCGCTTCCTGATGCGAGTCAACGAATCGTCCTGGCACGAGGAGTGTTTGCAGTGCGCGGCGTGTCAGCAAGCCCTCACCACCAGCTGCTACTTCCGGGATCGGAAACTGTACTGCAAACAAGACTACCAACAGTAAGCGCCTCTCGTCCTCCTCCTTCCCCCCGCCGCCGCCCGGCACTCGAGCCCGGCCGCCCCCACTGCCAGGCCAGGCCCGGCCCGTGTCAGCCCAACTGCTGGCTCTGCGCGCCGCTGGGCCCGTCAGCTCCGAGGGCTGTGCGGGCTGCGCGTCTCCCGGCAGGGACGAACGGTCCCAGCCTGGCCGCCACTGGTGGGGTGGCCGGGAGCTTGCGGCGGTCCCTAGTTGCCATCTTTTGTCCGGAAACCTGTACTGGTTGGGGTACAGGACAAGGCCCTTGGCCAACTAGGGGATACCAATCCCTCCGTCCAGGGACAGGGCCTGACCCCACCAAGGCCTAAATTGGGGACCAAGAATTGATTTCCAAACGAAAACAGTGCTTTAGGGAGCCAGGCCTTGGCGGTATGGTTCCCAAAAGTAGGGTTTTAGGGGGGGTTCGGATTCCTGGAGCAAGCAAGTGGAGTTGGGAAGGGGGGTGCTGAACTCCCCGAGCAGCTGGGGATGCCTCATTCCTACCTTGCTGCCTGGTGTACTTTTAGTCCCTGATAGAAAAGGGTGTCCATTCTCTTCAAACCGTTCCATGCGGGAATTTTTCACTTAAAATTCCTGCTGGCTGAAGAAGCTGTCTGGGAAGAGGACCTCAAGAGGTGGCAAACCACAATCTGGGGCTCCTGGAAGGTCGGGGATGGGGGGGGGGCAGATGGTGAAGGACTGCCCAAGTCAGCCTTCCCCAGCAGGCCTTCTTTCTTGCAGAGTGTTTGTGTTGGAGAAGGGGGTGGTCTGCTCTGCCCTGGCATAGCCTAAGCCTCGGGGTTGAGTCCAGAGACTATGGGTTGAGCCCTACCTACTGACTTTTGTTTTTAGCTGAGACTGTGGGTTTGACTCGCAAGGTGCTGGGACAGTTAAGAGTAAAAGCAGGCTTTTTCTTTTGACCCTCTGGTTTTTGTGCCTGGCAGTGTGATTAGGAGGGAGGCAGAGAGGAGCAACAGACGAAAAGGGGGTGTGGGGATCCCCAGGGAGGCATTGTGGAGACCAGTGTGGGTGCCTTCGAGAACTTTCTAGTGAGGCCTGGAAGACCCTTTTAGATGGGCGTGCAGGATGGGTAGGCTCTCAGATGGTTCGGGGCTCAGACGGGGCTGTGTGTGCCCAAGCCTCCAGGAAAAGGTTAGGCTAACCAATGCCTGTGATGATTGCAGCCTCCCTAGCTGCCCAAGGACTGTTCCTAATTCCAGGCCCCGATGGGAAGTGGAGAGGCTGGGGTGCCCCTTCTCCATCTCTCTAGCTGCTTGGCTGAGACCTAGAAATAGCAGGCTGCAAGCCAGAGCCCTGAAGAAGGTATTAGGTTCTTACTCTGAAAGGTTCTGGCTGAGTCCCACAGCAGTGCCTAGCCTGGCTGTGCTCCCCTGGTCTGGAGGTCCAAGAGGACCTGCTCTTTGCACCTTGCTCTTCTTGTCCACTGGGGGCTCTGCCGACAGGAATTGGGGTACATTTCAGAGAGGCAACTTTTTTTGCTGATCCCAGAGTCCAGCCAAGACCTCTCTCTCTCTCTCTCTGTCTGGAGCACCCCAAATCAGGCGCATTGCCGTTGGTCGGGTTTGTGCTGTGCCTGGACTGATAAGATTCCAGTTCCGGGAGAAAGTGTGGCCGCCAGTCAGCTCTACCACAGGCGGGCATAGAGCAGCACAAATAAAATGGGGAAAGTAGTTTGAGGTGGATACGGTTGGGGGCTTTGGTCTGGCCGAGGGGCAGGGCTCACCAGCCTCCAGCCTACCCATGTCCTGCTGGCCTGCACCTCTTCCTACCTGACCCTTAGCTCAGCTCTGGCAGTGCTGCTTCCAGCTTCGCCACTGGCCTGGATGACTCAACATGTGGGGGCAGGAGGCCGAGGAAACTGGAAATGGCCCTCCAAGGCATTTGTGCAGATTTGGGGGAATTTTTTTTTTTTTTTCACATACTGGAAGGACCCTTTCCAGCCTCTTATACGTATCTGCCAGGTCTCTTCCGCTCCCCCTCAATCCTTTATGGAGCTTGTGTTTAAAACAAGGAGATGATGCCCCCTGGTTTTTCGGAGCACAGAACTCTAAAGTCACAAGATTTGAGCAGGATGTTCCCTTAGAGCAGAGCGGTCCACCTCCTAATTTTACAAAACAATTAAACAGTTGCAATGGCTTTGTTGAAAGTATATTTGTTTAAAAAAGAAACAAGGCGCCCTAGAGCTCGATGCTTCAATGCAGTCGGGATGTGTTTGCCAGGGAATTTTGGTGCTGGGCGAATCTCAGGTCCGGAGTTCCGAGCCTGGGTCCAGCTAGGCGGCAGCCTCCAGGCGGGCATTATTCACGCCCCTCACGGTGCCTTCCTCCTCCCTCGCCCCCTCTTTCTTCCAATAAGGCCAATTAGGTATCTGCACTAGGCCGGCCAGTTGGGGGCTGAGGAGGGGTTGTTATCAAGACAATCCCGTGGACAAATACCCCGGGCGGGTCTCGCCTCAGCGTTTCTCAGGGAGAGCCAGTGCAGCGAGGCAGGCAGGGGCTCACTGGGGAAGCGATGTTCTTTGCACAATAAAAGTGTGTTTCACGATTTATTTTTTTCCTTTGAGGATCGCAGATGTGTATTTATTGCATCTGTGCGTAAATGCTTTTAAGACAAGAATCCAGGCAAAGTGGGCGCAGAAACGTGCCTTCTCGATTTTGTGCAGCCTGTGTGTCAGCGGTATAGGGAAATTAACACACCATCCCCCGCCCCCCAGTAACTTTTGAAAAATATGTCCTCGCCCGGTGAGGAGCTGCGGGGTTCGGTCCTTAGAAAGAGGTTGCTATTTTTATTAAGCGTCTCTTCTTCCTTTCGATTTGTTTTCAAGATCCGAGACACCCAGAAGCGCAACGTTATTTTACGCACCACGGGGGTGATTAATTGACGTTCGGGCACATTTAATACTATTTGCTAAAATCCACCCGCACGTCCTGGACGGATGCAACAGAGCGCGCGGGCCACGGCATTTGGGCAATTTCACGCGTAACTCGAAAAGTTTACTTTTTCTCCGTACGTGTTTTTTGGAGGGCTCCTTCTTTTAAAAAGGGCGGGGGGGGGAGGCGTCGGATCGTTTTGCGCCCGAGGCTCTGGCCCCTCGGCAGCCGGAGCTCCTTCTCCGACAGAAAACCAGGTTAGAAGCCGGGAGGAAACGGGGCCTCCAAACGCAAAATCACGGACACCTCTCTCTCCTTCCTCCTCCTGAGAACACATGAAAAAAAAAATTTTTTTTTAATGACAACATAATGCCCCCCCGCGCCCCATTTTTTTTTCTTGGTGGCTTTGGCCAAGTAGAATTATGTAAGTCCCCTTTCTTGCCGTCTGTCGCTCGTCTGGAAAGCGTTTCTATCCTGAGGAGGTGGCGAATTCCTGGAGGAGGCTCCGGAAGGGGGGAGGGTCGGTGGGAGAGTCCAAAAATCTGTCACAAAATGGAGTCTAATCGCTTGTAAGACAGCTCCCAGGCCGGGCGACCCGAGATTCGTTGGTGTGCGAGCGGGAGCCTATGCGCGCCGGAGGACGCGGTGCTCCTGCTCGGGCCACGCTCCCGCCTCGGCGTCCTGGGCTGGCGGCGCCCTTCCGCCGGCCGGGCCTGCCCGGGCGGCCTCGCCTCTCGGCACGCAGAGTTACAGGGCTCCGCTGAGCCTGCGAGGGTCCCCTTGGGCTCCCCTGCCCAGGTAGGATGCGCCCACCCGCGGAAGGGGGAGCAGCGAGACTTGGAGTTTCAGAAAAAACTGAGTCCTGGGGTGGGTTGTTTTGTTTTGTTTTGTTTTTTGGTAAATCCACCCCAGCTGGCTGCAGCTCCAGTGGCCCAACCTGGCTCTTCCCAGCGCATTCCTCTCCTTGGAAGTGTTTACACCGGGAAAGGCCTTCCAGGGAGGCTCACCTCTCCTCGGAGCCCCAGCACTGGCACAGTAGGGGTGTGGCACAGCCCAGGGAGAGCAAAGTCAGGCTCCAGCCTTTTCTGCCTGCTCTTTCTCCCTGCTTGGAAGGACTCCTATAGGCCTTACTGCGGGGTGCCAGTTACCAGCAGCACCTCCTCTACCAGTAGGCATCCCAGCTGGCATGGCCCCCACGCATCTAACCCGGAGCGGCAGACATCCCAGCCCACACCCTGAGATAGAGGTCCTGTCCTGGAAATGGGTCTGCTCGGAAGGCAAAGCCAGCGCTTTGCCTTATAAAAAGGCCTCCGTAGTGTCCTTCCTGGGGCTTCAAGGGCCGAAGGGCTCACCGTGTCAGCCCGAGTGTGGGGACCCTCTGGCCCTTGGGAAGGCACCCCCCACTTAACCCCACCCCCGCCAGCACCCTGACTGCAGGTAAAAGAGTAAGCAAAGGGCTTCCTGAAGCTGCGGTCATCTGCTGCTGAACGGAGGCATTATTCATAGCTGACTCCTGGCTCACCCTGTATTCCCCAGGCTCTGGGCTAACGCAGCCTAATTTATTTGCAGGATTTTTCTTGAGTAGGAGAAGAAGGCTGTGAGGATTTCCTCTGGGGTATGTGACTGTCAACCCTCAGCTCCCTCCCGTCCTGCCCCTTGGAGCCAGGCTTAGGGCCACACAGTCCTGGCATCTACCTGAGCCACTTCTGTAAAATGGGGACATATCCACCTGGGAGAAAGGATTCTAATAAGGATTCGAGATAACATGCCCCAAAGGACCTGGCATCTTGCCTGGCATGTTGTTAATACTCTGGAAATTATTGTTGTCGCTATTATCACCATCAGCGTGGCCAGAATGTCTTGTCGCCGAAGACATACCAAACTGCCTCTGCGTTCCATGCCAGAGAAAGGTGCAGCTGGCATGGTAGGCTTGCCGTGAACCTCTCTGTGCAGGGAAGATGAGGAGCACCCCTGGGAAAATCGCTCCCTTTGCCTGAGTGGGGCGCTGTGAGGGCCAGCACTCCTTCAGTGATGAAGAGAACTCTAGGTTCTGAGACAGAACTGGATTCACCTCCCAGCCCCACCATTCAGCAGCCGTGTGATCTCAGCCAAGTGACGACCTGTCTCTGAGCCCCAGGTTCTCCATCAGCAAATTAGGAGTGATGATACAACACCCCGGGGTGGTTGCAAGGATAGCATGAGGTATCTGGTGAGGCTGCAGTAAGTGTTCCAAACTCCGTGGGATCCAGTATTGTCGTCACGACCTCCAGAGAGGCAGAAAAACTGATTGTAGAGATCAGAACAAATGCCACCTGTGCATGATCGGGAAGGGCAGGTATCAGGATGGGCCTGGTGTTCTGGCCTGTTTCTCTTTGGGGCAGGGGTGCGTGAGAGGGAGTGGAAGTTGGTCCAGAGCGAAGATCTTTCCACTGGGGAGCAACTGGAATCTCTAGAGTCTGAGTACAGCTTGGAAAATCCTACATGGAAGTCTAATTTCATACTTGGAAAACCCTTTGTGCTTACTGTTTTTTTGTGATTCAAATGGCAAGGGGGGGGCTGACATCTCTGAGGATGAGGGGGAGATTCAGAAGGCAGGGTGGGGGGGCGCGTGAGGGGAAGAGATCTAGGGATCTGTACCTTTCTCAGAGAGAAGATGAGGTTTAAAAGGTAGAGAAACACCAGCTCAGGTGGTCAGAAGGATCCTCCAGCCCACAGAGGTCTGTTCTGTCCATGATGGGCTGGCAGTTCTTGCCCAGGGAATTTCCTCTGTCCTGTGGCCATGAGGGTTTTAAAACAGAATAGGAGGGAAAAAATCCCAGTCCTCCTTTGGCATTAGTTAGGCTGAGGACTGGAGGATACACTCAGCGACATGAGTTATAACTTCCAATTCGTTGGACACCGCAATCGGGCCTCAGCTTCAAGGGAGGGAGGAAGAAAGGGATGGTCCACTCATCCAAGGAGCCCGTGTGAGCTGTCAGTCAGTTGAGGGTGCAGGAGGACCCAAAACTCTTGGCTTTCTGGCTGACCCAGCCCTCTCCATCTCCCAGATTCTGTGCTGATGGCAGCAGAGAGCAAAACCAAAATTATATATATTTATTGCTACTGCAGTCAGAAGTGGGGAGGCGGTGGTAGTGAGGGGAGGGTAAGGCTGAAAACCATATTTGAAAAAGTTGATTCACGAAGGCAGAGGAAGCAAAGTGGCAGACGTTTGCCATTTCATCGACCGGCTGGTGTTCTCCATTCATGTCATAAATGTCTCCTGTCATTTGAAGCCAAAAGCAACATGATTTGGTTCCCCGGTGGCCTATAGGGTTTTTCTCTTTTTTTTGCAGTAAATGTTTATTTGTTAATAATATACTTTAAACAGCCTAGCCTTGACCTCAAGTCTCCCGAAGCATCCATCTTCTCTCAGAAAAATCTTTCAAGGTTTGTGTAATTTTGGGGGGAAGGTGTAACTGACGGGGCAGTGAAGGGCCTGTGTTTGCTTTAACTACTGCTGCCTTGTGGAGTAGTGGGGTATAAGGGGCCACTGTGCTCAGAATGGCAACTTTCTTGGGTTTCAGGCCTGGCTGACAGCACTTCCTCACTGCCCTTTACCTTTGCTTCCCCTGATCAGAACAAATAAATTTCTGCGAGGGCCCTTCCTTTGTTATTCCCGGGGCAATATTGTATCCATTTCTGTTCAGCTTCTTGACTGGCAGCCACTGGACCTGCCCTGTCAACCCTGGGGCCCTGAAGGGGGGTTGTGGGGAGTACAGGGGTCCGGGGGATATGTGAGTACATGGGGGGGGGGGGAGCTTTGTCTCCATCGGGAGCCTGGCTCAGACTGGCCCCCGGACCGAGTGTGCTGGCTGATGGCAGAGCACCTGGCTGGCCCTGCACTTGGTGAACTGGGGGAAGTGTTGCTGAAGGAAAAACCTAGTTCCTGGAGTTTGGTTCCAGAAGAAACAAAGATGTTTGCTTCCTGGCGGCCCGTGCTTAAGAGGTTTCCCTGGGAACTGTGAGGTGGCTGCCAGCCGGGGAGGGTTCTGAGGGCTGCTGGGAGCAACAGAGGTGCCCACCGGGGCTGGCAGGCGTGAGGAGACCCCCGAGCTGCCAGCTAGATGCAGAAAGCTGAGATAGCATGCTGGACCGCCAGATGCCCAGGATTCCCCTTATCCCAACCCCTGGGCACCTCTGTTGGGTGCTGGCGAAGCAGTGACGGGAGAGAAGCAGGAGCCGTGGGTCAGGACAAGCTGGGTGTGACTGCTCTTCCCCCTTCTCCCACCTCCTGGTTTCCTCCGGGACTCCGTGACTGTTGTCATGTGATTCCTGAATCGCCATAGTTACGGGGCTGTCGGGGTCTGGGCGCCCGCCCAGGCCTGGAGCTGCCCGAGCCTGTGGAGATGGAGAGGACCAAGGTGCTCTGGGAGCCACCTCCTGAGAATGGAGAGCCTCCTGGGTGGGGCACATTTTCTCACACTTTCTCAAAGGAAAGTACAAAATTGCAAGTCCAGGTCGGGGATCCAGAATGTCTCTGGTTCTTGTGACACAAGCCAAAGACCTTTAGGTAAGGCTCTTCTTGAGCCTCAGTTTCCTCCTCTGTGAAACAGGGGTGATAATTACAATCTCACAGGATAAAGGGAGTCAACCTCTGGGGATAAAGTGAAACAAACCCAAAGGTGCCAGCCTGCATTGGGCACTCAGTCAATGTATATTTCCTTCCTGCCTGCCTGCCTGCCTGCCTGGGAAGTGAGCTGGAGACGCCCTGCCTGGCAGGAATGCATTGTCTGCCTTTCAGAGCAGGCCCAGAGAGTGTAGCCTCCTAAACAGGCCTCCCAGAGTGGCCTAGCCCACCCTCCTCCTGCTCCTTACCCAGGTCTGTGGCCTGTGGTTTGAATTTTTCCCTTGAAAAGGTAATGGGACAGGTCTGGCTGTCAGAAACTGGTCCTTGGAGGCAGGCAGGCAGGCAGGCAGGCAGGCAGCAGCCTCTGGATGGCTCCCCGTTGCTACTGAGGCACATAGGTCCTGCCTTTAGCCAGCCTACTCTTGAACATGGCCAGTGTAGCTGTGAACTCCCAGAAGCAGAGCCTTCTTGACCTCAGAGGGGCAGGCTGAAGTAGTATATCTAGAAAGAAAAGGAACGGACATTTCTTGAGTGCTGCGATGTGTACTGACCTTTATTGCTCTAGGTCCCTGGATAGGTGAGAAGACCGAGGTGGAGAGAGTTGTAACTTCTCTCAGGTCCAGAGTTTCTCTGTAGCACAATTTTCCCAGGTGGGTCTAACTCCCAAAGCTGATGGCATCCCTAAGTCCTCAAGTTCTACTCTCCCTGAAGCCCCAGATTCTGCTCTGGGCAACTGTGATTCTCCTTAGAGCACCCAGCCTGAAAGGTGTGGGGGTGGGGGCGGTTACTGCCGCAGGGTTGGAAGGGCTTGGGGTTGGGGGTCACTGCCCTCTTCGCACTAGAATGTCCGTGTAGGGCCAGCCCTTGCCAGAGAAGGAAAAAGGTTAGAATAACTGCCTTTCCCCGGTGGTGAGCTTCCTTCCCCGCCAGAGGCGCGCACGGGCGGGGCGGCTTCCCGAGGTCTCCACCCGTGCCCTCCTCCAGGCCCACCTCTTGGAGGGTTCCTGCTCCTCGTTCTTCTCATTCCCCAAGTCGGGCAGCGCGGTGCACAAGCTCCTAGGCTCTGGGGCTCCTCAGCTGAGCCGCGGGCGCCAGCAGCGGTTGATGAATTTCGGTGTCACCAGGGGTTTAGCCCGGATTTGGGAACCGCGCGCTCTAATACGCGCACACGGTCCTGCCCTTTCTAAAGCGCAGCCCTTTCACCCAGCTGCTGATTTATGAAGGAATCCGATCCTGGGACGGGCTGGGCTGGAGCCGGGAACCCGGGCCCCTGCTGCAACCTTCGGACTCCTTCGTGTTTCGGGGGCCCTTGGTGGCTCCCGGTGCTTTCCTAGGCTGGACTTGGGGCGCCGTGCCGGGTGGGGCCTTCCACAACCCAGGAGGAGCGAGTCCTCTCGGAGCCACTTAAACCCGCTGGAAGGGAGCGAGGCCGGTGGAGAGAGTTTGCATTTTCTTTCGGATTTGAGCAAAGCCCTCGCCCCTCCCCAAGCCCTCCCGCCGACCCCCTCAGGCAGGCCCAAAAGCAGCGGGTTCGGGAGGTTTGTTTATCGAGAGCACAGAAAATTGAAAAAAGAATCTAAGACCTTTCTCCCGCCTGAGAAATGTGCAAAGTCCCTCAGCTCCTGGAGGCAGCGAGGCGACCCCAAACGCAGAGTTCCCGATACAGACGCTCCGCCCGGCCGAGCCCAGCCCCCTCCCTCCTGCGCCCTGGCCTTCGTGCGCGGCGGGAGGGCAGAGGTTTTTCAGATTTGGTTTGTAGGGGGGGAAATGTGGTTGTATCAATCCACAAATATTTACTCTTAACAGACTTGTATCTGTGGAGATTTCGAACAAAGACAGTTTAGGGGGATTACAAAAACCCTAAACCCCGTTTTTCTCTCGGACTTGGTGCTTTAAATGCCAATTACAGGCGAGCCATATCCAACAGCAACGGGAAGAGGGGGGAAGGGTCGGGAGGGGTTGGGGGGTGAGTCCAGCCATTAAATGTAACTTTTCATTATGAAAAGGATTTCGCTGGTTTTATCTTCTAATAAGATTATGTCACGAACACAAGTACCTAGGATGCTGCTGAGTGACAGGGCTCTGTCTGTTTAATCAGAGGCTGCGCCGCTCTGACCGCGGGGCCCTTTGTCCGACGGAGTGAACGACGGAAACTTGCCGTCCTAATCCCCTTATTCATGTCAAGCAGAGAAAAGAAGCCGAGCACCTTACAACCGTGTGCCCTCCACCCCTTCCGAGGGCTGCGGGAGGAGGGGAGCTCCGGCCTGTCGCCCCGGGGGCGACTTTCGTTTCCGAGGGCGCTTGGGTCTCCCGAGCCGGCCAGGCATTGCAATAGGGGTGGGGGAAGGGGTTGCTTTTTGGGAGCCTCAATTGTCAGCTTCTGGAAAATGGGGGCAACGGCGCCGCGACCAGAAGATGCCGATTGGGAGGGGGGAGACTTTTTGCCTCCACTGACGGAAAGCACGGGCCACTCTGTCCCCTCTTCCCAGGAAAGGTGGCGCTGGGGGGTGCACACCCACCATCCCCATGAAAGCGGGATTGACAAGAAGGGAGAGGCCGAATGGAGATGCCAGGCTGGGGTCCTGCGCGGGGCGGATTTCGTTGGATCCCTGGGACTGATGTCGAGACGCTCTTACTCCTGCGAGAGTATCCGGGGTTGACCATTCCCGGCTGCTCGCTCGGCCCCTTTCTTCTGAGGGCGAATTCCTTTGTTCGACCCCCGCGGAAACCCGCTTCTCCGCCGGGCCCGTGGCGCCTTTATTCTCGCCACCGCTGCTGCCGCCACCCCTGTCCCACAGTGTACAGACCTTTCCTGTGCCCCCCACCCCCCACCCCCGGCCGCACAGACCCAGTCGGGTGTGCCGACCGGCCCCCTCGACGTCTCTGCCTTGCCCCGACCGGGCTGCCTGCTCCGACAACTAGAACTCCAGTCCGCACAGCGGGCGCCATGGGGCGCGGACTTTAGCCGCCGGCATCCACCTCCGGGCACAGTCGGAAGCTGCGGGCGTCGGAGAAACGGCCCCGGGCGTGGTTCCGGGTCGCTGCACCGGCTGAAAAAACCAAAAGCAAAACCACCCAGCAAACGAAACCTGTGTGCTCCCGGGGCTCCGCTCTGCACCCCTCCAGAGGACCAGGCCGGCTACCTCCTGGCCAGTTTTCTAGCATCTCAGATCGAAGGCCCCAGAGTCAATGGAGCTGGAGAGGAGACTTTGGAGGAATTTGTCTCTAACATACCCAGCTCCTTGGCCTCCTTTTAAAGCTCTTAGTCTGTGCTCTGGGGCAGTCACGCAAGGACCCCAGTGTGCCCTGGGAGCTCTCTGGAGACGCCTGACTGCTCACAGTCTCCTCCCTCCCGAGCCCAGGCTCCGGTGCGGGAGGATCGGGCTGAAAGCAGGGTGTCACCTCGTAAAAGCGACAGGCAAGGGCTGTTTTATGGGGAGGGAGAAGGGGCAGGAAGTGATGCTTCCATCTCTGGCCGCGCAGGGATGGAGAGCCACGAAGGAGAGAGTAGTATCTGGGAGGGGGACCAAGGGGACAGGGCAGGGTCAGAGACAGTCGGGTCTGTGACCATTAAGCATGGGGACTGACAGACCCGGGAGCTGGGACCTCACCTCCTGAGGGTTCCCTCCCGAAGCCCTCTGCAATCCCGTGCTCAGCCATCAGCTCCGGCCCTTCCTCCCGAGCTGGGGCGGGGGAGACACTTTCTCCCTGGAAACACTTGATACCAACTTTGGTTTTTTGGCAAGAAAAATAAGCCTTGTTTGGAAAGGGGGGGTGGTCGAGTGAGCGAGGGAAGGAGCGAGCCGGCGGCAGAGCAAACTTTGCGGATTAGGTTTCAGCGCCTCCACCCCACCCCCAGCCCCTCGGCGGTGATTTGTGTGCGGGGGTCTGTGACCCTACGAGGCATCAAACGGCCCGCGGGAACCGGCCGAGTTCAGAGGGACAGTGGGCAGAGGGGCGGCCTAAGACAACGCAGATGGTTCATATCAGCCCGGCCTGGCCGAGCCCTGGGCCCACCGGCCTGGGCTGCTAGGCAGGGAAGAAGCCTGGGGTATTCCGGGGAGACCAGTGCCTGAGCTTTAACAGGGGGCCAGAAATGCGGCAGTCAATGCTCAGCCGATCTCAGCTGAAAGGAGGTGAGGGGCTGGTGACAGAGTTCCTCCACTAGGTGGTCCTGACCCCACCCAGCTTAGGAGGAGCCTGACCCTTCGTGTCTACCCTGAGTAGCCTCTGGTCCAGAAAGGAGACCCTCCAGCCTCTGCCCTGCAGGCAGCTGGGGCTCAGCCAGGTCATAGTACCCCTCTTCCAGGGACCCCTAGTGACCTTCTTCTCAGGGATGTGCCCTACCCCTAGCCTGCCTGCTGTATGGGAAGTGGGAGACCCCTACCTCCCTCTTACATTCATTCATTCATTCATTCATACATTCATTCTACCACTGTGGTAGAATGCCCTTCCCTTCTCCGCCCACTTGAGCCCTTCTGCCTGGCCTGGCTAACTCTGAGGGACTCCTTTCTTCCTCCTAGCCCCAGGGGAAAGCTAAGAAGAAGGCTCACTCCTACTTAACCCAGGGCCCTGCTTGGTCAGGCTGGGAGGGGCTCTTGTGTCTGAGACTGCTGCCCCCTCTCCCGAGAGGTGGAGACTGGCTGGCTGTCGATACAAACAGGCCCAGGCTTCCCTGCCGTGTTTCAAGGGCCTGACTTTCTCTGCCACCTCCAAGAGCCCTCCTCAGTGACCACAGAGTGGGTGCACCAGGAACATACCCACCACCCATACTTTGCACTGCTTTAGCATGTGCCAGATGAAGAGCTCTTCCGGATCCCTGTAGAAAGGGGAAAACTGAGGCCCAGGTGTGGCTAGTATTTGCCTCAAAGCTCACACAGTTGTGGCACAATGGGGGACGGGAACCCCAGTCTGCCCACTGCCAAGTTAGGGGGTCTGTGTGGCAACTCCACAATTCTTTCTAGAACCCTCTGCCAGACTCTGGCTTTGCCACTGGCTTACTCTTTTTTCCCTAGTCTGAGGTCACTGGGAGGGGAAGGCCCTTCAACCCTGGTTCCTGAGGGGGGTAACAGGCATGTCTCCATGATGGAATGAGTTGGGAAGCTTTCTGGATAGCAGAATTTGGGAATTTTATCTTCTAAATTGGGACATGCAGGGATAAGAGCCAGGTGAGCGCAGTGCCACATCCCACCATCCATTCCTCTGTCCTTCTAGTGTCTGACTTCCAGACACCCTGGGCTCAGCCCTTCCTCTCTAAAGTGGGTCACGGGGAGGCCAGCAGCCTGGCCAGGGCCAGAGAGGGCCAGTGGGCTGCCAGGACCCCTCGGGGTTCTGTCTCCCAGGGTCCCTGCCTCAGGGGAGCAACCGGCTGGGTCATCTGTACACGGAAGACACATCTGTACTGCACATGTTGGAGGCTGAGCAGAGGACATGTGGTTTGGGATGTGTTATCTTAATCATATTTATTAGCCAATCCTGAAATTTAAAAAAAAAAAAGAGTTTGATATTGTCAACATTGGGAAAAGATCCCCAAATCTACACGGCGACAGACCAGCAGAGGCTGCCAGCAACAGCCAGGTTTCTTTCAGCTGGGATCAGGACACAGCTTTGGAAGTTCTTTGGGTTGTTCTAGTGTGATGGAATCTCTGTGCTGTGAAACAACACTTACTGCTTTCATTTTCCCAAGCAGAGATCTGAAGCAAAATTAATTACCCCGCCTTGACTGATAGTTGCTCTGTTGGAGTATGGTTCTAATCCTTATTAACATTCTCTAAAGTCAGGCATGAAATATGACTTTTACACCACACTCTTTGGCATATGTTTTTCTTTTCCAGGATATTTTTCAGGCTATCTCCAAGCCTCACTGCTGTTCATTATTTTTGCCATAGGTCTAAAAGTTGCCAGCCCCAAAGCCAGTCCCGCACAGAGCACAGCCAAGGGGGTAGGGAGAGGGAGCGACATCTCTACTCGACTGGCTTCTGATTATTGAGCTTTGAATGTTTTCCTCCATCATGTTTTTTATTAAAAACTCCAGCATATTTACGCTTGATGGTGTCTTCAATTAGGTTAAAAAAAAAAAAAAGCAGGGGGTTCCCCTTTCTATAGCAGTATGTAAAGAAAATAGTTGTTATGACCGCAAAATTACCGTCCAAAGCTGGTTCTAGTAAAGCTGGCCCTGCTTTGACAAGCCCAGCAGGCTGGAAGCTTTTTTCTGAGTGTTCCAGCTGCTGGGGAAACAGACCAGAGAGGAAGCCCACAGAAGCCTCCGTTCTGCAGGATACTCGGGCGGCCTCGCAGGAGCTAACACTTCCCGAGTTTCTGAGCTGCAGAAGGGGGCCCGGCTGCAGGGGGCTTGCTGATGGGCAGGCCTGGCCCAGAGAGCACACAACAGCAGCAGCGGCAATAATAACCACAGCTGATGCTCGTTGAGTGCTCATGGTTTGTCAGGCACCGCTCTAAGCACTTCACAATTTTTTTAATGTTTTTTTTAAATGTTTATTTACTTTTGAGAGGGAGAGGCAGAGCGCAAGAGGTAGAGGGGCAGAGAGAGGGAGACACAGAATCCGAAGCAGGTTCCACACCGTCAGCACAGAGCCCGATGCCGGGCTCGAACCCACCAACCCTGAGATCTTGACCTGAGCAGAAGTCGGATGCTTAACCGACTTGAGCCACCCAGGCATCCCCAGCACTTCGCAGGTTTTAAAGGCGCTATGACATGGATGTTGTGATTATTTACTTAGATGAGAAGCAGAGGCACAGAGAAGTTGAGTGACTTGCCCAAGGGCACACAGCTAGTAAGTGGAACCAGAGTTGGGGCCCAGGCATTCTGTCAGGAGAAAACTTCCAGCAATCCTTTAAGAGGGCAGATTTTAGCCCCTTTCTGGGTTCGGGGTCCTGTGGTGGCCAGGCACCAGAGCTGAATGTTATTTGTTGAATGAATGCCTCATAATTCATGGCCAGTGTTTATTGCACACTGCCTATGGGTTTGATGGGAATTATCTCATTGAATTTTCTCACTGCCCTGGGGCAGGCATTATTAGTATCATTGCCCATTTTGCAGCATTGAAACTTGACCTGAGACGTGCCCTGATTTCCCCAAGGTCACATAGCTTAAGATAGCAATGATAAGAGCTACCATCTATTGGGCACAAGTTTGGTTAGGCTCCGGGCTAAGCCCTTGGCATTCCGGATCGCAGTGAGTGCTCCCAAAAGGACCATTGTTTACCTAGGTTTCCAGGTGACAGAACTGGGGCTCAGAGAGGTAAAGCCACACACCCAGAGTCACACAGCTAGTGGGGGGAGCTGCTCCAGCACGGAGCTGTCATCTGTAGGTGGGAAGACTTGTCCTCTTGAGGACTTCTCAGCCTCAGCCTGGGAGCGGGGGTGGTGGTGGGGAGCACCTGAACCATGCCATCACCTTCTCCGTGGCTCTCGCTTGGGCCGAACAACTATCCTGACAGCAGGTGGGCATACTTTGGCATTGAGGGGATGAGTGTGCCTGTGGCTACTTGGCACGAGGCAGCCTCCCCTCCTAACCCTGTTTTATAGGTAGGGAAACCAAAGCACAGAGAACTTAAGTGACTTGCCCTGGGTCACACAGCTAGCGAGCAGCTGATGGGAATCACGCTCAGGTGTTCTGGCTTTGGGGTGTTGTTTCTCAGACTGAATCATCATCTCTATCGTCGGCATTGTCGGAATCATGCATGACCGTCCCCAAGTGCCTTCTGAGTGCTTTGCAAATACACAGTGACAGCAGGGAAGTTCAGAGAGGGAATGAGATTCCCCCCACCCCCAATTGCATACTGCTGGTATGTGTCCTACTCAGGACAGGGCACAGGGAAGCAGACCCAACCCGTAGATGGGAGTTCACCAGCCCTCACAGGGCCACCTTTACCCCTGCCCTGCGGGTACAGCAGCTCAGGGCAGGCGCTGTCTGCCCTTTGAAGGGGACAGCGCCTCAGTGTGTCACTTTGAACTGCAAAGGGGCCTGTGGTGAGGGCTTGGCCCCCTCCCACAGGCCCCTGCCCGCCCACCCGTCCAGGTCTGGTTCCAGTCGGCAGGCCTGGAGCCGGAGGGGCGGGCAGGGCGGCGGCCCCCCTGTGGGATGTCAGCCTGATAAGTGAGCAGCCGCAGACCCCTGAAGGAGGATGGAGCTGGCCGCCCACTGGTCCTGCCGTCCCACGTGGCAAGAGTTCAGGCCCATCACCAAAGTGCCAGCCTCCCACAGACATGCCCTCGTGGCTGCAGAGAAACATCTCCCTGAATGTGGAAGATTTAAATTAAAATAACAGTAATGATAGCAAGGATAGTAATAACAAGAACTTGTAAATGGAAGCAACTTGCCCTGGGGCGTAGGGAGTACCATGGAACCAAGCCTGTGCTCTACTTGGTGAGTGCTCATGGCAGGGGGTCACGAGGGGGTGTTGGGTAAGAGACTGGTGCATCTCTGAGCAGCTAATTACCAGAAACCCAGCTGGGGAACTTGGAGTTGCTCAGCCAGGTCCTGACTAAGCTGGGCTAGGAAGGGGTAGGGTAGGCCCACCCTGTCCTCAGAGAGCCCCTGGGGGAAGCAGGTGGGGGGAGGGGGCACAGTTAAGTAGAAATCAAGCCTGCTCAGTCCCCATGTCTGGAATATGCTGACCTCTTTTCTGATTTTGTGGCCCAAGAACTGATCGCTTGGGAGGCCAAGATTCTTAGCCAGGTAGACAGAGAAAAGATGCCGGTGCTTTGGAACCTCAGGGTTCAGAGTTTGATCTGGCTGTGTGACCCTGGGTTTGATGCTTTACCTCTCTGTACCACACTTCTCTCAAAGGCTGTTGACGAGCAACAACAGCCTCAGGGCAATGATGGAATTGAAAAGAGAAAGCAGATGCAATGTCTTCAAATTAGGTATTTGGTTCTTGCTGCTGCTGTTGTGGATGCTCCCGTAGTCCTTTGTGTTGGGCCTGAGCCTGTGTCTGGCTTTGGTTGTATGTGCCAGGCAGAACCTTTGCTAGAGTTCTGTGTTTGAGCCATGCCTTGGCCAGGACAGGGCATGATACCTCATAGGTGCTTGCTTAGTATTGAAAGAAAAGTGTAGAGAAATAGCTGAGGGGCTCAACTGTCTGGGCTAGACACCAGGTTCAGCCTCTGTCTAGCTGGGCAACCCTTTGCAAGTTCCTCGGCCTCTCTGAGCCTCTGTTCCCTCATTGGTAAAACAGAGGTACTCAAAGAACCTAGCTTCTAGGGTTGTCCTGAGGATTAAATGAAATAGTGCATGAACAAGGGCCATACCGGTCGGTGTGAGCTGTTGTTGTTAGCAGGAAGGGCAGTGGGTAGGGATCTGGTTAATAACACAGAACAGCAAGAATCTGTGCTGAGTTTCCCTGGGCAGGTGTCTGTGAGATGGGCGGTGGGAGCTGAGAGGATTTGGGAGGGCATTCCAGGTAAGGGCACAGGAAGCAGGAATATTAGGGGTTAAATTGGTGGGCTGAGAAAGTGGGCTGGGACAGTGATTCTGGCTGGAGAGGCTGCCTAGGGGCTGCTGGGATACAGGGTTGCAGAGGGGGGCAGGGGCTGGTAGCTATGCAACAGGGTTTGTCTTTTATCCTGTGGGCAGAAGGGAGCCATCGAAGATTATTGTACAGGTGGGTGACAGGACAGGAGAGGCACTTTATGGAACTGAAAGTGGCAGCACATGTGTGGGATTGGGGACTGGAGACTGGCAGGAGGGTCCTCCTGCTGCCTCCTCAGAGGTGAGGGCAGTGGAGGGGCTGGGAGGGGACAGGCTCAAGGCAATGTTAGGAAGCAGTTTTCTGAGGGTTGAGGGGAGGGGATGGGGCAAAGGGAGAGTCCAAGAGACCTGGGGATTGGAGCTGGGGTGACTGGCTAAGGCCTTGGGGTCCTGAGCACTCTGGGCTGGTCCCAGCAAAGGTGATCCCCTTGGCTGGATGGTTGACAGGTCTCGTTTCATGGGCATGAGACCTGTGCATTCCCAGAGGACTGCACACTCAGGAGGGCCCTGTGCTTCATTTAATACTCGGCTGTTGCCCTCTTGAAATTCTTAATATGGTCTGAACAAGTACCCTGCATTTTCATTTTGTGCTGGGCCCTGCAAATCATGTAGCCATCTCCAGTCCCTGAGTCTCTGGCTCTGGGCCTGGGCTTGGAACGGAGGCCTGGGTGCCTTAAGCTAGAACCAGGAAGCTAGAACCAGGCCTGCTGGGCTAAGGAGACCTCCCCCCTGTACCATTGGCTGGAGGCTTGTTCTCAAATGGCTTCTTTCTCCTGGCTCTCAGCTTGGCCTTCCAGGGCTTCCTCAGTCAGGCCCTGCCTCCTTGTCCTCTGTGCTCAGACGCCAGCTCATCTGCTGTTCCCCACACGCTCAGACATTTGTCCACGTCTGGGTCTTATTCAGGCCGTGGCAGTTGTGCAGGATGTATTCGCAGGATGCCATCATCCTTTCTTCTGGAAAAGTCTTCTTCCTCTGAAGTTTGGCATAAGAGTCATCAGTTTCATGAAATCTCTCTGGTTCTGTATTCCCCCACTACACACCCCTCCCGGCCTGAGTCTGTCTTGCAATGCTTATTAAACATGCAGATTCCTAGCTCTGTGGAAGGACTCAAACTCTTAGGGTGAAGCCTATGAATCCTCATTCCTAGCTGCCCCCCTCCAGGGGTATCTGTATACACTGAGGTCTGAGAGCTTCTGCCCAGGGTACACCCAGGACTGGAACAGGCCCTTGTACTTGGTTGGTGCTCGGCATGCACGTACTGAATGAATGAATGAGCTGTGGTTGTCTGTCTGTCGGTCTTGACACACGCAGCCTTCCTGCAGCCTGGCACTTTGTCTGGCATGGAGTGGCATCAGGGGGAGGGGGGGAGGTTACTGGATGGATGGCAGGATTACAGCATGCGTGGACTGTGGCTGGGCCAGGATTCTTCTCTCCCTGAACCCCCAGGATGTAGGGGTTGGGCTGTCTACGATGGGGGCCAGAATGAGGGATGGGGGGCAAAACTAGTACCCTCTGGGAGGCAGGAAGTGGGCAAAGGTCGTGGGGGTCCACCGGCACATTTTCCCTCCAGCGCTTTCCCTCGTTCCCTCTGCTCCTAAAGGGCTGCCTGCTCCCAATGTGGTCCTCCCTGCACACAATTACAATAGCATGATGGAAGTAAAGGGTTTTATTTTTTATTTCTTTGTACTGTGTAGGCACTGAGTTAAGGACTGGAATGATCTCATTAAGCCCATACAAGTCGGCCAGGCAGGCTCTGTTATTATCCCCGTTTCAGAGATGTGGGAAGTGAGGCACAGAAAGGGAAATCAGCTGTCCAAGGTCACATAGCTTAGCTCGACCACTCCATTCCCTGGCCTCCGAGATGCTTATCCTCCCGTGGCTCCTGCTCACAATGCCGCAGGTAAGTAAGTGTTCAATATGTGCTGAAGGCAGGGAGGGAGGGAAGAAGGAAGCCCAGCCCACCCATGCAACCAGAAGGACCCCTTCTCCAAGCACGTTGGGCTGCCACTGAGAGGCCAAAGTGAACAGGACTGTCACAGCCCTGTGTGTCTGGGGATGAAGAGCAGGCAGGGGACCTCAGAGGAGAAGCTGCTGACCCTGGAAGAATGGACTGTGAAGGGGCATCCAGAAAGTTCCATGGTGGAGTCCAGGAATGCCTCCTTGCCCAGTGGTGATGGAGTTCTGTCGAGAAGCCTAGATGAGCCAGTCTCCGAAGGTGGCGTTCCAGAGTTATGTGTGGAGCCCCCTGCATGTTGGGTCCTGTGCGGGCATTAGGGAGGCCTGGGGAACAAGGTGGATTGGGCCTTACCCTTGGAGCTCATGATGAAAGGGGCAGGCGGTGTGGAGGAGACCCAACCACATGGGCCCCGGGGTGCTGAGCTGCATGGGGTCTAGCCAAGGGAAGACAGATGCCAGGAGCAGGCACCTAGTAGGGGCTCAGGGACTATCCCCATCACAATCTCCAGCTGCCCACCTACTGTAGCAGTCCCTTGTTCATCAGCACCCCAGAGTGCGGGCTCATCCCACCCTAATGCCATGTCTGTGAGCTGCTGTCTTGGATGAGTCCCTTGACCTCTTTGATTCTCAGTTTCCTCATCTGTAAAATGGGTACAACTGTTTCTCCTCTCCAGGTCATTGGAAGGATTAACGGTAGGAGGGTATAAAGCATTTAGCACAAAGCTCGTTGCTCAGAATACAGAGAAAGCAAGGGAAAGAAATGTGTCCCATACAGCTATCGTTACTGTAGCGGTCGTTAGTATTTTTGTTATTGAAAAGAATTCTAACAGAATAAACCCTAGGAAGGCCATTCGACCCCCTCTGGGCCTCCACAGCCTGACTTGCCCCCTTCTCTCCCCTCTCACCCACCTCCTTGGGGCCAGCCCCCACCTCTGCCCCCTCCTCCACCCACTTTACAGGGAGCAGGGAACAGAGGTGATGCAGCTGGTCCTATCTTGCTGGAGCTCTAGCCTCACAGTGAACAGAAGCAGAGAAAGGCAGGAGTGGTGAGGATAATCCTGTGGGTGGAGGGCTGTGATGGAGGGAAGAGTCTTAGGGAGGGCTTCCTGGAGGAAGGGGTATTGAAGGCTGCCTGGGAAGGCAGAAAAGCTTCCACCAGGTAGGATGTTTGGACAGGGTTGGGGAAGGTGAGAAGGAGGGTGTAGACTAGGCCCAGAGACATGGAAGACAGTGGCCTGCTCAGAGGAACAGTATTCCCTCCCCTCCCAGCTCTGGCCCCGGCTGTACTCTCCTCAGGTCACTGCAGTTCAGCAGACTTATTCAGAGTCCTGGCACCTGCTACATGCCAGGCTCTGGCTAAGCTTGTCACACGCACCGCACCGTGTGAAGCCCCATGACAAGCCTGAGAGGTAGATGTGATTATCATTCCCATTTCCAGGTACGAGACTGAGGCTCAGAAGTGGGAGGCAACTTGCCCAAGGCCACACAGCACATCACAGCCAGGTCTGACTGTAGCCCCGGCCCCTCTCCAGTGCCCCCACACTCCCCTTTCAGGCAACTGCTTGTCACCCACTAGCCCATTGCCCACATGTCACATGGGGAGCGGGCAGAGCCTCCTGGGGCTCACACACAGGCAAGAGGGGTGGACTGCTGGGGCCTGGGGAGACTGGGCACGTGTACAAAGAGGAGGTGGGCATGAGAAGATTTTGAAAACCATTTGTAATGGGAGGAGATGCTGTGGCCAGGATGCTCCAGGCTTAGAGGCTGACGAGCCCAGCGGTCCTAGTAATTCTCTACACGTGACTGGTGACAAAACGCAGTCACGCCCATGACCTTGGAGGTTCAAAGGAATAAGTGTGTGACTCAGAGGCTGGTGGTCCCAAACTTGTTTCTTTCACTTTCTGCCACTTAACCTCGATTTCTTCACCTATAAATTGGGCGGCCTAAAAACCCAAATCAAGATTGCCAGCAAATGAAGAAATGGAAGCTGCCATTTGTTATTTTTGCTATCACTGTTATTGAAGTCTAATGAGATTGTGTCTGAGGACACTGGAGCACAGAGAGGCTCCTCTGAGGTCACTCAGCTGGGAAGTGGCAGGTTTAGACTCAGGCCCCACTGCTCAGACGCTGAATCATTTGGTGTCGTGGGCTGCTGCCTCCTAGGGGAAAGGAGGGGAGAGCCGGAGGCCTGATCTGAACCCAGGGAGTCTGAGCCAGAGCCTGCCCTGTGGGCTGCCAGCTCTTCAATGATGGACGGTGGGGGCAGCCTGATGACGGCCACAGGAGTCTCTGGGTGTCCTTCTTGCCAGCACTTTCTCCAGCACTCCTTTCACCCCCAGCCCTTCTCAGGCCTCGGTCTCACATAGAAGCTAGGATCACACTTGGGGGTTCCTCCCTTCTTTCTGGTGTTTACTGTGAGACCACTGTGTCCTTGTCTCGGGTACTAAGGACACAAGTCAGACAAGCCCTGTCCCCAAAGCGCTCACTGTCCAGAGAGGCATGTGCCTGGCAGTATTTGGTAAAGGCTCTGATGGTGGAAGCATGGAGCATTGTAGACCCCAGGAACGGGGCTCCTCTCCCAGCCTGAGTGGCGTGGAGGAGGACTTCCTGGAGGAAGAGCTGTCCACGCTGAGGACAGAGGGATTATCCCGGTGAAAAGGGAGTGGAGCAGCTTTTGGGCAGAGGGACCGGCATGTGCAAGGCCTGGAAGTGGGCCGTGGGGGGGTGCGAGGAGAGGTCAGATCATACAGGGCCTTGAAGGCTGTGCTGGGGAGTCTGGCCTTTATTCTAGAGGCCACTGGAAGCCATGGAAAGATTCTAAGGAGGAGACTGTTAAGGTCAGTTTCGAGCATGAAATTCACTTAGCTGGGCAGATTGTAGGGGAAGCAGGACAGGACCAGAGAGGAAGGGGTCCTGCAAGGCCATGTTGAGGTGTGTGCATCCGAGGGCAGATATCTATAAGTACATGTGTATCGCATGCATATCGGGAGTGGGTGTCAACAGACCTGAGCTCTGCGAGGGCCCAGCCAATGTGGGGACTCGGTGAATATGTATGCGTCTCATGTCAGTGCTCACCAGGCGTCCACGTCTGTGTCTCTGTGTGAGCACGTGAGCACGCATCTTTGTGTGTGTCCATCAGTGATGGTGCTGTGTCCCTATGTGCCTCTGTGTTTTCAAGGGTGTGTGTGTGTGTGTGTGTGTGCATGCGCGCACGTGTGCACACGTGTACACATGGCAAGGTACGAGATGACAGCTCTCTGTCCACAGCTGTGCTGCCCAGGAGAAGCCCAAGGAGCCTTGGGCAAGAGGGCAGGAAGCCGCTGGCCTCAGCTGGACCAGCCCAATCTGGCGTAGATACCACCTGGTCCTGACACCCCATCCACAGCCGGAGGCTGCCATCCCCGCCTCTGCCTAGCTTTCGTGCCATGCTGTCAGGGGGTTATCACTGCTGTAAGTCGTCCCCAACACTTTAATCGCCGCGGTACCTGCCCAGCTCACTGCGGCTGAGCTGATGGCAGGCGGGTGGTCGGCACAGCGCTGTGGAACAGGCAGCATCTGGAGAGGCAGGTTTGGCGCCTCCTTGGGGGACCATGGCTCATCCTCGTGCATTTGAATGCCAGTGCAGACGTTAGAGGGCTGGTGGTGGGGAGGGACGGTGCCCGTGTCCGTGCGTGTGTCCCTGCATGTGCTGCTGCGTGCCTGGGCGTGCTGCACTGTGGGTGCGTCTTTGTCCACACAGCGTCCTCCATGCCTAAGACAGAGTGCACCTGCTTGTCAGTGAGTTTGTGTCTCAGCGCACACGCATGTTTGTACCCGTCTGCCTGGATCTGTGCGTGTCAGCGTGGGAAGGCATGCTACGTGTGTGTGGACATGGGGTTGGGTAGGACGAGTGGAGTTGCACATGGCTCTCCCTGGACTGACATCTGTGGCCACAGCTCCAAGAACCCAGCAGGAATTTCCTCTCACCTTTCTTGGAGTGGTAGATGGAGGGTGGGGTGGCATGAAGGAGGCTGCTCTGGGGTGGGGCGGCAGCAGGCAGGCCAGCCCCCTCCCCATTCTCTCTCAGACGTAGGAGCAGGCGACAGCTGCTCCCCTCCCCTCCCTGTCCCTCCCTTCCCCTCTTCCCTTCTCTACCCCCTCCTCTTCCTCCTCTCTGTCTTCCAAGGTGCTGGGCCCAGGCTTAGTTTTAAGGCCAAAGGTGTGTATACTTAGGATGCTGTCCCCCCAGCTTTATCCAGACCCTGGGAGGAGACAGACACTCCCCCTCCTCTTCCGTGACCGCTACAAAGGGGGTCTACTTCGGGCCTGTGGTCCAGGAGCCTCACCAGGGTGCCCAGGCTGGGGTCTCAGGGCCTGAAAGCTCACGGAGAGGGGCCAAGAGGACACATTGCTGGGTCAGGGGGCAGGTTCCTGGAAGCCCGAGGAGACCACAGCCCAGGTGAGCCCCTGCTGGTGTCCCTGGCAGGTGGGTCAGGACAGGTGTGCTCCAGTGGGTGTGCCCCGGCTGGTGCGACCTCACAGGTGTGCCTCAACCCACAGCCCCCAACAGGTGTGCCAGTTTTTCTGGGAGGAATGAACAGAGCTGGCTCGCTGGGCCCGACGGGTGAGTGGCTGGGCCTCCAGGGTTTCTGAGGGCTCCCTGCAGACTGCACTCACCCCCCAGCCCGGAGGCCAGTGCCCTCCCGCCACCACTGCTGCCCTGCCAGGGGGCCCTGCCACCCTGGGGAGCTGACCTTGACCCCACCTGGCCCCCTACGTCCCAGCTTGGGGGCTCACAAAGAGAGAGGAGGGAAGAGAAAAATCGCAGAGATTTGTCTTGTCTCGGGCTGACAGCGGAGCGAGTGATTGCCAGGCCCGCTTGGCAGTTTTTAATCATTTTATCTCTGTTCTCGGCTCTCCGGGGAGACAGCCAGTGCTTAGCAGTCTGCTCAGAAAGACCTCGGGGCGCGTGGCGCAGCGGCGGCTCCGAGCTCCCATTATTAGCTGTGCTCTTCGGAGCGCGCTCCGATCTCTCCCGGGGGAGCCGGTGAAAAATTAACACGGGCCGGCGGCGCGGGCGCCCGATGTAACTGTAATTACTCCATTGATATTCCTCACACAATAGTGCTGTCATCAGTCATTTACATAAACTTTCTCTCGCAAAGACGGGCGGAGGTGCCTAATCCTATTGGGTGCTTCCACTGCATGCATTATACATGGCAGCGGGGCTCCTAGGTGAGGAGGGAGGGGAGGGAAGGGAGGGGAAGAGGTGGGAAGGAGAACTGGAGAGGAAAGGAATGGGGGGGGGGGACAAGGAAAGGAGCTTAGGGATGAGCAGGGGGCCAGCTGGGTGGGGCAAGGGACCAGAGCCAGCAGCTACCCTGCATAGAGTGAGATACCCATGGGCTGGGGTTGCACTGAATGGGGGCCAGCCTGCCCCTCCATCATTGTCATCATCGTCCTGGGGCAGGTGAGCCTGATGCCTGATCCTTGCGGGGGGAGGGGTGGGGGGTGGGGGGTGGGTTGTGGGGTGGGCGGGGGCCTCCAACAAAGCCTTGCCCCCCTCCCCCTGCTTAGGGACCATTCCTGGCCCCTTTACCGGCCCACCAGGCCAGGCCCTAGCCCCACCGGGCATCTGGTCACTGGCTGGAGGCTCTTCAGCTGTTAAGGAGTTAAAACCTCCCTGGAAATTACCCCCGTAATGACCTAATTAAAGACTTCAGGGCCACCTACTCCAGGGTGAAAGCTAATAACACCCGCCCAACAATAATAACCCAGTGGAGCCCCCCTGTTATTGCGGCAGCCTTGTCCCCCCCCCCCCCCCATTCCCACCACCGTTGCCTGACCCTCTCCTCTGGTCCTGCCTATGCAAGCTGTCGGTGGCTGGGGAGGGCCAGGGACTGAGCCCCCAGCTGGGCAGAGAAGGGCTCAGGATGGGACCAAGGGGAGAGGCCTGGGATAGTCAAATTTCCGTTGCTGAATATTTAATGAAGCCTGCACGGTTTATTTGGTTGGCCTGTCGATTTTTATTCCTCTGTCAATAGCTTCTCATATGTGGGGCTGTGATGATCTTTAGCAGGGCCTCTCCAGGGACGGCTGCCACTAAATGCAATTATGGATTTTATACCTCAATGTGTTTGATATTTCCACTGATCTAATTTGCAGCCTGGTAGTTTATTGTTTGGCATTTTAATGGCGTTCAAATGCTATGGGAAATTTGATTTCTTTTTATAATTCCTCCTTAACGCAGTTAATGTGGGTGGTGGGATGGCCCAGATTTTAGAACCCAACGTATAGAAAGAAGAAGGGAGGAAAAAGAACACACCCTTGTACAAATTTAAGGAGATGTCCATTGAAGGGAGATCTTCCTCTGAGCTGTGGAGCCCAGGTGCCTGCCTTCCCGCCTCCGGGTTGGGGTAGGAGCTAGGGCCGAGGTGTGGGGAAGCCGATTGTGGGAGCCAGGGCACTAGGCAGAGAAGCCAGCAGACAGTCCTTTCCTCCCACAGTCTTGAGCTCTGTGGCCTGTAGGCCTTGTCACAGGATGTCTTCAAGTGGCTTTTAGGTCACTGCCCTGTCCTGTTTTGAGCAGCTGCAGAATCAGGGAGGCCAGCATTTGCACTGCCACTGGGTTTCGTTGCCTGCATCTGAGGGCAGGGGCCACATCAGTTTGGGGCCTTTGAGACTGGGGGTGACATGCCTGTCATCTGTGACGAGTCCTTGTGGGGCCTCCGCCACATTCACCAAATGTGTCCACTCTCAGGTCGGGGATGTCCCCACTGCTCCTCTGCCTGTACCTCTCCTGCCCTTTCTGGCCTACTTGGAAAGCCTAAGTGTGGGGGCATGACCAGGACAGGCCGTGGCTGCTCTGTATCCCAGACCTGGATTTCTAGAGGCTGTGCTGGTGCATTTCTAGGCTAGACTAGAGCAGAGAGGGAGCCAAAGTCCACAGAGCAAGGTGGAGGTCCCCCACCTCCTTAGGGCAGCTCCGCTGAGCTGGGCCACCTTCTTCCCTGAGCGTGGAAGAACAGGCCAGGCGGCCAATTGGGAGTGGTCTCCACCCTTGGTTAGCAGGGTGGGGACCCAGGGGACACTTGGAGAGCCTGCTCTCGGGACCTGCCCGCCCACGGCAAGACAGTTTGGGCCCAACTACCAGCAGTTGTTGTGGATTTTCTAGAACATCTTCTGGGGAGAGGAGTCCGGAAAGACTCAGGAAACTCTTCCAAGTCGCCTACCTGGAAGTGAGCGGGGAAGATGGTTTAAGGCAGGCAGACTGGACCCCGCTGTCCTGAACCCCAGGGCTCCCCCAGACAGCCTGGCGTGGGGTGCAAGAGGGAGCTCCTCTTCAGGCCTTCCGGGGAGGGTCTGTCCAGGCTCCCCAGGGCCTACAGGCGCCGAGTTCTGGTTTGGAAGTTCGCCCCTCCTGAACACAATGGAGCCTGGAGTCCAGGACTCTGGGGATGCAGAAGTAATTCAAAGTGCCCTTTGCTGGACGCTCACCCTGAGCTCGGCAGCATGCTAAACGCCTTGTACACATTATCTTGTTGCATCGTCAGGAAGCACAGGTACATCATCATCCCTGTGTCACAGACTGAGGCTCTGAGAGTTTCACAACAGGTGCCTCGGGTCATGGCTAACGGAGGGCCAGGCCTTGAATGACGGTGTTTATAGCTTCAGAGGCCCTGCTCTTAACCGTGGTGCCTGACAGTATGGTCTTCCCAGGGCGGGACTGGGCTTGCCTGCCCAGGGAGAGACAGTCAATCCTGAGCTGGGACACCCTCTCCTTCCCTTGCCCTCCCCTTCCTCAGTGTCATTGGCCCCAGCTTCTGTCCCTGGGCCAGTCCACCACATAACCTACCAGGCTGCTGGCTTACCGACAGTGGCTGGCTTCTGTTTTGAAGGGAATTTTGCATCTTTTGGAAAGGAATGGCCAGCCTTTCCATCTTCTGGGGGATTCTCACCCCACCATGTTTCCCAGGTTTCTGCTGTGTCCAACCCACTTTCCACATGGCTGCTGTTCTCAGGACCTGTCCCAGCAGCTCCTTACCGACTCAAATATGAGTAGTTGTGGTAACGGCTCACGCTCCCAGGCCAGGCCGTGGGCGAGCACTTGACACACATGCTCTCACAACTCCATGAGGTAGGGAGCTTGGCCGTCCCCGTTTTCCAGATGTGGAAGCTGAGACTCAGTGCACACATTCCTGCTAGGGTCATAGTGACACTCAAAGCTTCCCCTTGACATTCCCCCACAACTAGAACAGTTGTATTACCCCTCATGCCACCTAATGCCATGGCAGTTTATGTTCATATGTGTGTCCCCAGCCAGCCCAGAGGGCCCGACAGTGCAGGGACTACGACTGTCCTGCTCATAGTCTGTCTCCTGCTGCAACGGGGCCTGGAACACCCTGGATCCCAGAAAGACTGTTGAACAAATGAGTGCATGAGTGAGTGAAGCCCCAAAGGCCATGCTCAGACCTCTCCTCACAGCCATTCTAAGATCTTCTGGCACCTTCAGGAGAGATGCCAGTCTGGATGCCAGGTGCCAAGGTTGTTCACGGCTTTCTTCCCACATACCCCTCAGGCCCCATCCCCAGATGCCCGGTTCTCACTCCCAATTCTCACTTTCCCTGGACACTCAACTCTCATTCTTGCCTCTATGCCCCTGTCCACACGTTCCCCTCCACCGAGAAAGAATAGCTTTCCCTCCCCTTTGTCAGAAAAACTGTGCTCATCCTGTAAGACCCAGCTCTGTGGTCATCCCCCTGGAAGCCTCTGCCATTGCCCTGCCCCGTAAGTGGGGAGCATAACCCCTACTCCTGGACTGTTGACCTCTGCAGGGCCTGCCCTGCCTCCTCCAGGTACTCCCCATATGCCCCAGCCCTCATCACACTGATTTGTTACCATCCCCACCACTGCCCTGGCAATACTTTGAGGCGAGGCTATCCCATTATAGACAGATGCTGGGGTGGATCTGTTGAATGGGTGAATGAGTGAAAGAAGGAAACGAGGAGAATACTTCTCTTGGACCTCTCAGGTAACTCCCCTGTCCATCCTGAAAGTTGGAGACAAATTGGTCTTTTGCTTACTCAGAAACTCCCTCCCTGGGGTGGAAGGGACAATGGAGTGAAACCATGGTCCCAAGTGTGGACGGGCCACTGTCAACAGGTGATGGATAGGCAGCCCCCTCCGGCGGCCTCACCCTGTCCTGAGAACTGTCTGGGTGTTAAGTGTTCCTCCCACCCCCCCCCCATTCCTCCCACCCACAATCAGCAGTGAAATCAGACCTGAGTAATCTGATGTTCCACTTAGGAAAGAAAACAGGATCCCCCAGCCTGGGAGGAGGAGGAGGCGGCCATGGTGGGCAGGGGACAGCCTGCTAACATCAGCATCAGCCATCAGGGGCCTGATAAGATCTTCACAGCTTGTTATCCTGGGTCAGGCTGACTTGCGTGCATGGCTGGGGGAAGCTCTCCAGGTAGCTGGGTCTGCTCTCTGTAACCTCCCTGTGGAGAGGTGAGGGGCTGTGTGTACATGTATAGACAGCTGCAGGAGGGACTTTTGTCCCAAGGCCTCTGTCTGCCCCCAGGAGCACCAACTTTTCAATCCTTGAGCCTTCTCCTACATGTCCCAATAGAGCTCAGGAGAACGGATAATGTGGGCAGTACAGCGGGGCCACGCAGACCTGGGATTAGCCTGCACCTCGCTCAGTCCCTTGCCTGCTGTGTGACCTTGGGCAAGTCACATACCCTCTCTGAACCTCAGTTGCCTACTCTGTAAGTGGGGAGCATAACCCCTACTCCTGGAGTGTTGACAAGGTTTAGTGACATCTCATTTGTCCCTAACACAGCTGGGCAGCTCAGCAAATTAGGTGACTGTGTTATTCACTGTCCAAACCAGGATGGTTTCAGAGTGAAAGGGGATGTTATTAATAATTAGTCTGGGACCACAGGTATAAACCAGGACTGTCCAAGGCATCCTGGGATCTACAGTCACCTGTCTGCAGGTCATGAACAGGTATGACAAGGCGTGTCATGGGTGCCCTGTTATCTTTCCACAGTGCTTGTTGGTAGACAACGGCTTCTGGGGCCTTAAAAAGGGATTGACCAGGAACAATACAGTGTAACATTTATGGAGCATTTTCGCTGCACACCAGACACCTTGTTTCCTCGTGGAATTGTACAATAGCTTTTACACCCACTTCACAGATGAGGACCCAGGCTCACAGGGGACAGGGGACTTGCCAAGATCTCACAACCAGGAAGGGGCAGAACTGAGGCCCGAAAGCAGGAGATGTACCTGCTGGACCGCACTGCCCACTTCCCCACCAGAGCAGGTCAGGCCTTCTGTCCCAGCCAGCCGTACAGAGGAGAGGAGGCCAGGTGGGAGCCACCTCCCTGCCAGCTAACCGGGCTGCTGGCTCTTGGGCATTCAGGCCCTGGGCCTTTGGTGTCCTGCATCCCACCAGCAGGCCATCTGCACAGTTGGTCTCCCAGGATGGAGAGTCTCCCCGATCAGCTCAGCAGCTGTCAGTATTAAAGAATGAGATGGGGAGAGAAATCCATAAACTGCGGTTTTGAAAAACCTGTTTGTTGGGTGAGCTATTGATTGACTGGAAGGCTTCTCCCAAATCACCATTTAAGCTTAATGGCCAACAGAGGATTGGGAGGTCAGGCACAGAAAAGGGAGAGGGAAAATGTCACACACACACACACCACCTCCAGCCTATTGCCCTCCCAGAATAACTTGCTTGGGCCTCCCATGGCAGTCCCCTCCCCTTCCCTGGGAGCACTGCCCCTGCAGCCTTAGGACAATTCTTTGGGGATCAGCTGTTCCCTAAATCTGAAGCTCCCAGTCTCCACCTCCTGCATGGTGAGATTGTGGTCTGAAATGCAGTGTGGTGCCCTTGAAGAAGCGGTGGGGGGAGGTCAGCAGCCTTGCTCCCCCAGCAGAACGGAGCCAATCGCTTACCCTGCCACTTCCTAGCCATGGCAGCTTGGGCCAGTGACTGCCTCTCCCTGAGCTTAACTCTGCAAAAGGGGCCTTCGAAACACTTTGCAGGGTTCGAGGAGACTCAGATTTCCGCTCGGCTGGTCTTGACACAGAGAAGTTCGGGATGCTCCTTTCTGAGTCAGGTGCGGATGGAGACGGGCATGTTTCACTTGGGATTCTCTGGAGCAAGACAGGCCCTCTCAGAATCCCTGCCAAGAGCTGACAGGCTCCGGGGGGCCCTGAGGGCTTCTCCTGCCCTCCCAGCCCGCCTGCTGTCAGTCTTACCCCAGAGAGGCCCTCTGCTCCCCTCTCCCACCTGGTCTCAGCAGCAGCAGGCATCCTACGTCTCTGCGTTCTTCCAGCTCCTCATTCGTGTTCATCTGGCTGGGGTGCCTGTACCCCGTGGGAGGTCACCGGTGAGGAGCCTTCCTTAGACCAGGAAGCCCACTTCTCAAATAGACCTCCTTCCACCACATCAAGTGGGACCCTTTCCCCAGAACTCTGCACTTGACTCTCAGCAGATCCTTCTTGACACCTCCTCTTGGTCAGTCAGTCCTGGGGAAGGGCACAGGGAGGATTCACACCTGGACCCCGCCCTTACTGAGCACTCAGTCTGATAGGGGAGACAGATACGGACACCAGCCATACCAAACCCAGGGTGATCCCTACTGTGCTTGAGGGACGTCCTCGGGCCAGGCAGGGAGCAGAACCACCTCTAACTCAGCCCTCCCGACAGGGTGCGTGGCTTGGCAAGCTGAGCATGGACTGAATTTCAACCTACTTACCCCTCTGAGAAGCATCTTGTTCAATGAAAAATCTACACAACCATATAGGGCAGCCTGGAAGGAGGCAAGATCCATGGAGGAGAAGACAATTAGAAGACTGACTTAGAGTGACCCTCTAAGTCAGAGATGGTGCTCACAAGGCTGCAGGTGGGAGATCCGTCCTGCAGGGGCCCGTGAGCACACGAGGAAGGAGAGAGGGCCGGGGATGATGTCACTGGAGAATGACTCTAAGCAGCACTAGAAAGGAAGTGGGCCTTGTCCTCAGAATTCCCAGATGCCATGTTTAAGAGTTTTGAGGCGACGCTAGTGTCCAAAGGGAGCCACAGAGGGGCTTTCAGCAAGGGAGCAATGGCACCCAGCTGCTGCTTGGAGGGTCGGTTGGTGGGGAGAAGCTGATGAGGGAGGAGGTTTAGGGAAACAGCCCCACTGTACTCTGGGATGGAAGACCAGTGAAGGTAGTGCCTGCCCCAGCTTGTTCAGCATGCTTAGTACAGTACCAGGTGCCCAATAGACGCTCAATACGTAGTTCCTGAGTTGATTATTAACCCGGAAGGGGGGGTGGGGCGGGAGGGTTAGAATTTTGGCTCAGTTCTCCTCATTTGAGACCCGGGATCCGTGGCTTCTTAACCAGGGGCAAAACATTGGGCTAAACTCGGTTCTTCCTTTTGAGAAGAGAAAGAGACCCTCAGGTTGCTCCCCTGTGACATGGGGTAATGCCCCAGAGTAGAATGTGAATGACAAAAGGAATGTCTGAGTGCCTAGAAAAGCAGGAAGGTGTGCTGATCCCTCTTACCTTGTTTCTCCATCTACCTCACCCTTTCCATCCACCCATCCACTTATCTAGCCATCCGTTGGTCCACCCACTCATTTATCCACCCGTCCATCTGTTCATCTACTCATCCATCCACCCATCCATCCGTCTCTCTACCACCTATCCATCTAACCCATCTGTCCTTCATTTGCCCATCCATTTATCCACCCATCCATCTGATCAACCACCCACCCATCTGTCTGTCTGTCTACCCACCCACCCACCCATTGTCACCAGGGTCTACTCCATACCAGACCCCGTGTCAGACAAATGAAGACATAACAGTGAAACATACAGATGTAGCCTGCCCTCGTGGGCTCACAGCGCAGGAGACAGACAAGTAGTCAGATATCCAGGTGCAGCACACTTCACTCCAGTGACACCAGGGCCAGTTTGTACATCTGTGAGACAAGCCCCTGGGTTCCATTTCTGGGAGATGAGCAGAGTCTAGCTCTTAGAGACAGTGTTCCCGGAACCAGACTCTTAGTCCAGTTCACATGACTTTCTTGAGCTTCTCCCCATGCCAGACCCTGTTCTAGTGTTGGGCCACTGAGGCAAGGTCCTTGCCCTGGACCGGGGAGGGGTTGTGGGGGGGGGGGGCAGGGGCAGGGTGTGGCTCACATTGTGTGCTGGCTTTAGAGTTGCTGAGGTGAACTGAGCAAAGTCATGGCCTAAAAGGAAGGGAGGGAAGAGATACAGTCAGAACTTGATATGTGCCCTAAACGCTCTAACGTCAAGGTTCAGGAGTTTGCTGAAAGGAAGGACTGATACATTTTGCTTTGGTGGATCAGGGAAGGTCTTCTTTAGGTAAGAGGCAACAAATAAACTCACTATTTTAAATAAATATCCTTTTCTTATTATTACCAATGCAATACATGCTAGGAAAATTCAGATAATATAGAATATAAAATGTATAAACAAAAATGGGAGGGGCACCTGGGTGGCTCAGTTGGGTAGGCAACCAACTTTGGCTCAGGTCATGATCTCGTTGCTTATCGGCTTGAGCCCCGCGTCAGGCTCTGTGCTGACAGCTCAGAGCGTGGAGCCTGCTTCAGATTCTGTGTCTCCCTCTCTTTCTCTGCCTCTTCCCTACTCACGCTCTGTCTCAAAAATAAACATAAAAATTTTTTTTTTGATGGGAAATAATTTCCTCCCCCTCCCCCAACCAGGACCAGTCTCTGGAGATAGACTCCTGAAGAAGGTGGGATACATCCCTGCAGACATTGTTCTACACATTTACTTTCTGTTCCATGCGCATAAGTTTTATATAGAACAGGATGATGCTGCACAGGCCATTTGGCGACTTGTAGTTCCAGGGCAGTGCCCTTCATGTCAGCGCGTCAGCTGGCCCAGTTCCCGAGCAATGGACGGGGTGGGGGTGGGGGGTTGACCTGATTTTGAGCATCACACCTACTTCCACGGTGAACAGCCTTGCACAACGGCTTTGCACACACGTGCAAGAACTGGGTTAGGATGTGGATTGGGAGCCCGCTGGATGGACCTGAGGGGAAAGGCACTGGCAGAAGACAGCAGATGCGAATGCCCAGCCTCTGCCTGGGAATGGTCAGTGGCTCCGGGCGGCCCTTGTGGGAAGGCACGCTGTGGGGAGGCTCACAGCTCTAGGGGGAGGGGGAAAAGGCAGCTCTCCAGCATGTGGCCCTGACTCTATGTGGTACGCCTTTATATTTTTTCAGCACGTTGTGAAATTCATAACACTCAGTAATGACTTCCTCACTGTAGTGGGGAAAGAGAAGGAAAGAAAAAAAAAAAAAGGTCTTTGAAGAAAAATGAACCCTGGCGGGCGTGGACTCCATTTGTAACAATATGGAAATTGATTGTTGAGTCGGAGGAATATTTTGTAGTTTGCTTAGCTGTGCTCGGCACTAATAGCAGGGAACATTAGTGAACCCAGGGAATGAGTTATGGGCACATTAAGGAGGCCTCGAGGCAGGTTCCCAGCCCCTTGGGTCTGCCTGCCAGGGGCACAAGCCCCTTCCTGCCCTGGGAGAACCCGGCTGGGCTGGAGCCCTGCAGCTGGAGGAAAACACAGGTGCCATCCTGGCAGAGTGGTGGTGGGGGCAGGACTAGGGTTCGGATCTCAACCCCTCCCACTTGCTGTGCTGTGTTACCTTGGGCAGGTGACTTGGCCTCTCTCAGTCTTAGCTTTCTCATCTGTACAAGGGTGCTAACCATCCCTTGCCTAGGGAGTGTGGAAATACTGGAAGAAAGAATGAATATAAAGCAAGGAGCACAGGGGTCGGCACAGTGGTGACTCAGCAAGCCAGAGGTGAACACACAGACACCTGAGTGGATGGATGGTGGCTGGAATCAGGCAGATGGATGCTGGGCTACCAGTTGGAGGCATTAGGAATGAGTAACAGGCTGCCCAGGACAATAAGGGTCACCAGGACTGAGGAGGCCGCCACTGTAGGAACCCCAAATTGGGGCCAAGTAACTGGGTGGAGGGAGGCGATGATTCCAGCCCTGTGTACACATGAGCAGCTTCCAGACTCAGAGCTCCCCCTGGATGGGGCATCAACTGCTGTACGTCTTGACTTGGCCGCTGCAAGGGCTCTGCTGACCTGAAGTCCTGGTCCTCACCCATCCAGATCCCTGGTTCTTACTTGGTGAGAAGCACCCATCATCCTCCTGGGTGTTTAGGTCAGATTCCTGATGCCTGTCACTCCCTCACCTCCTACCTACATCCTGGCCGTTTGACCCCTTGACTGACACTCAAATCTTGTGTCCCCTTCTTTCTGTACCTTCAGCCATCCCCCAGCCCAGGCCTTCCCATCCTTCCCCTGAACAACTGCAAGGGCATCTTCTCAGCCTCCCTGCCTGCCAGCCACCACTACACCCTGAAGTCAGAGTGCGCTTCTTAACATTTATTTATTTTTGAGACAGAGAGAGACAGAGCATGAACAGGGGAGGGGCAGAGAGAGAGGGAGACACAGAATCGGAAGCAGGCTCCAGGCTCTGAGCGGTCAGCCCAGAGCCCGACGCGGGGCTCGAACTCACGGACCGTGAGATCATGACCTGAGCCGAAGTCGGCCGCTTAACCGACAGAGCCACCCAGGTGCCCCTAGAGTGCACTTCTTAAAATGTCAATCTGACCTCGTCACTTTCTTGCTTAAAAGCTTTCCGTGCTCGGGGCGCCTGGGTGGCTCAGTCAGTTAAGCATCCTACTCTTGATTTCGGCTCAGGTCATGATCTCACAGTTTCGTGACTTGGAGCCCCACATCTGGCTCTGTGCTGACCCTGCAGAACCTGCTTGGGACTCTCTCTCTCTGCCCCTCCCCTGCTCACACTCTTCTGTCTCTGAAAATAAATAAGTAAACTTTAAAAAAAAAAAAAAAAAAAAAAAAAAAGCCTTCCGTGCTCTTCAGCACCCTTCCGGGAATCCAAGACCTTCTAGGAGCTTCCCAGAGGCAGCTCCCTTACTGAATTCCCTGCGTCTTCAAAGCCTCCCCGCCTCGTGTATGCCCTAGCACCAGAGTTCTCAAACCCAAGCAGCCACTGGAATCTCTAGAGGGCTTATTAAACTACAGATTGCTACTTCCACTTGCCCAGAGTAAACCTGGGGTAGGGCCTGAGAATCTGCATTTCTAGGAAGACATCTAGTTGATGCTGAAGCCACTATTCTGGGGAACCTCACCTTGAGAACCATTATTCTAAGCACACAAAATGTCTTACTGTTCTCAAACATCAGTTTTATCCCTGTCTCCAAAGCTTTGCACCTGCTGTATCTGCTAAGAATGTGTTCTTCCTTTCTTTTCTCAACCTGGTGAACTCCTGTTCATTGTCTCCCCGTATCCCCAGGCGGTGGCTCACCAGGAGCCCCTCTGTTACAGTGCCCTTTTGTCCCTGTTGGTTCTGCACAGGTGAGAACTCTTGTGTGACCACCTCCGAGTCTCCATGCCCAGCCACTGAAGGCTGCTCAGGCAAGCCTCAGAGGGCTTTCTGCCCTGCCCAAGTGTCTGGGCAGCTTGTCCTGGCCCATCAAGCATGGGGTCTGACTGCCAGGGGCATGGGCCGTTTGTAGGGATGCAGACTCGGTCAGCCTTCCTGGAGGCCAGAGGGAGCGGAGGCCTCTGGGAAGACAAGAGCAGGGCAGCTCTGAGCGGTCAGCTGAAAGACAGGCGGGGCTCCGAGGGGGCAGCTGGGTGTTTTGTTTTAATCACGAGTGAGATGCTGACGTGGGCCTCCCTGGGGATGACGAGGGGGAGACCAGCCCCACGGGCGGTGGAGGCGTTTCTGCAAACAGTGAGGAAAGCCCAAGTCAGCAGCGGCTGGGGGGCGGGGGGCAGCGGTCCTGGAAAGAGAACATTCCTTATGCCAGGACAGGCGGTGGAGAGAGCCCCGTGATGGCCCCGCGGCCTCCTTTCTGGCTGTCCGCTCTCAGGCCTGGCCCCGCACGCCCTGCGCTGCCCTTCTTCGGGGCCAGGGCCTCGCAGGAAGCCCCGTTAGGAGTCGCCGTGCAGCTGGAAGTTGTTGGCCACAGCAAAACTTCCAGCGCATCCTTTCCGTGGGTGCCCTGGGCGGCCCTCGGCAGGCCGGGGAAACTGCTCGCCATACCTATTTTAAACACCAGTGTAATGGTTTATGGCCCATAGAGGGATAATTACGGAGTGCAGAACCCGGCTTTTATGGCCCCTCCTCCCCGGGGCGCACTTAGAGAACAGTATGTGTCATGTAGCCAATTTAGATAATGATTCTGATAAAGATAAACGGAATTGTTTATTATAAGTAATTGGGTCTGCTAAGGCCCAGATGAGGCAGTGATGGGGAAAGATGCAGTTGGATGTGGGGATGTGGGGACAGGGGCCTGCATGGGGCTCCAGGGTGGAGATGGGCTTCCCTCTCACTCTGCGTGTTCGTCTCTCTCCCCTCTCCCTCACCTCCCTCTCTTCTCTGGGGCTGAATGGATCCTCCTCCGTCTGCTCCTGGGCATAAATAAATCATGGGGTTTTCTGTCGAGTCAGCTGAGTGGGGGGAGGCACCTGGAAGGAGGGCCGGGAGGAGCTGGAGGGGGTTCCGACCCGCACTAGGCTCCAGGGCGGCCTGGCCTGTCGGCTACAGACCCCATGCAGGTCTCTAGACCCCTGAGGGCTGCTGTCCTCCTGGCAGGCAGCTGGCAGGTGCAAGGCGGGGGCAGGGTGCAGGGAACTGGGGCAGCCTAGAGCTGAGATGCAGAGCTCTCTCAAGGGGGGAGACGGTGGTGGCCTCCTGTTGGGGGTCTTTGTGAAGGATAAACAAAACGAAGGCCCTCTGAGCCCACCCCCACCCCACAACACACACACCTGAGACCTCTAATTATGCCTCAGCCCCAGGCAGGGCCGTGGGAACGCTGCCCCTTTAACCTACCCGCCTGACCCCTCTCCCCCAGGTCCCAAGTCCCTCTCCTGAGGCCTCCTGGGTCTCAGCGCCTGGCTCTTCAGGGAGGAAAGGAATCCTGAAGACCTGGATTCTGCAATATAGAGGGATCAGAGATCAGAACCTCTGAAAATAGGACCCAGGTCATCAGGGTCTGGGGATGAGGATCCCCAGAAGCCAAGCCCTGAGCTGGGGGTTTAACAAGCAGGGACGTGCACTCACGGATCCAATAAACCAATGCCCTTGAGGGGGATGGGGACCTACAAGCCGGAATCTTAGATGGAGTTTCCGACATACTGGTTCAAATGGGAGCCTCACAATCAAGGTTTGTGCTTAGGTCATCCCACAAAATAGGGGAATCCTATAAATTGGGGTTCTTGAGCTAGGTGGCCCTCCATGCCAGGGCTATTGAGACGAAAAACCACAAGCCAGGGTGCCTGAGGTGGGAGGGGGAGGTCCCTTAGGTAGATACCCCATGAGGCTCAGGGATCTTTGAGGCAGGGTCCCCACAACAGAGGCCCCCCAGTGGCCCATCAGACCCAGGTGTAGGGGCCCCAGCTTGCTGCCTGCGGCTGCAGCTCCCCCGGGTTGAAACTCAAACCGGAGGAGCGGCCTGTCACTGTGCCTGTGATCCGCGGCATGATTGAAAGGGGGCGCGGTGGGGCGGGGCGGGGTGCAGGCCCCCAGGCAGCCCCTCTGCGTGGCGCAGCAGCACAGCAGGAGTCTGAGGAGGAGAAAAAGCGGGGATTTTCTCTTTCTTCCCTGCCTGCTTATCTGATCGCAGCAGAGGGAAGGGCTCCGGTTCAAAGGCAGTGTCCTTATCAGCTGGGATTTGTTTGGGGCGTGATAGCTGCACCTGGCGGGGAAGCCTTCCTGCAGGTGGGGGGCGGGGGAGGCAGCCAGGGCAGGTCTGGGGCTCCAGATCTGTTGGTGTGCACACATCTTTACTCACATCCATGGCCTGTGTGCCGTGTGTGTCTGTCCACATGCATCTCTTACACATGCACGACTCTGTGCTTTTGGGTGGGCACAAAACAGACATGCTCTGTGCAGGGGACAAGAGGAAGGGGCCCAGACCTGGCCTGGTGATGCTGGTCCCTGAATCCAGCACTTCCCTGTGGGAACAAGGGTGTCACAGGTCACTCGTGGGTATAGCAGGGACAGGGGAGGAGAGAGGGACATGATGCTGAGGTGTGGCCCTGGTGATGTCAATAGGGAAGAAAGAACCCTTGGGAGAGGCCAAATCGGGTGAGCAGGGCTGGTCCAGCCCAGGGCCGGGCAAGCTGAAGAGGGATACCAGCTAGAGGGCCAGGGACAGAGCCATGGGGCCTGGCTCTTTTTGTTCTAGGAGTTGACTTAGCTTGAAACCCTCCCCCCCACCCCAAACCCATGCTCCTCTGCACTGTTTTTTCAAGTACGTGTTTCTTAATTAAACTTTTTTTTTTTTTTTTTTTTTTTTTAAAGAGAGAGTGCACGCGTGTGCAAGCAGGGGAGAGGGGCAGAGAGAGAATCTCAGCAGGCTCTTTGCTCAGTGTGGAGCCCGACTTGAGGCTCAGTCCCATGACCCTGAGATCATGACGTGAGCCAAAATCAAGAATCAGACTCTCAACTAACTGAGCCACCCAGGCACCCCTAATCTTTTTATTTTGAGATAATAATAGATTCATGTGAGATCGTAAGGGAAAATACAAAAAGATCCCCCAGTACCTTTTACCCAGTTTCTCCCAGTGGAAATGTCTTGTATGGACTATAGTATGATATCACAATTAGGACATTGACATCAATCCAATGCACCCATCTCATGCAGATTTCTTCCTCTTTACACATATGCATTCATGTTTCTGTGTGTGCCTGGAGGTCTGTGTGATTTTATCTCAGGTAGGTTCCTGTATCCACCACCACAGATGTGATACCGAACAGTTAGTTCTCTCACAAAGATTCCTCCTGTTGTGCTGTTATAGCCACACCCCTCTCCCCCTCACTCCCCATCCCTAACCCCCTGGGTTTTTTGTTTTAATTTTAGTGAATGGCACCTCTATCTGCCAGGCTCCCAAGCTGAAAATCCCACCTCTGTTTCTCGCCCACATGCATCAAGTCTTCAATGCCTGGCCATTCACCTACCGAATCAGTTCTGGAACTCTCTCCTCTCTACCCGCCCATCACTGCCCTGGCTCATGTGTCCATTTTACCTGGGCTCTCCCCTTCCAGGCCTGGCCCAGCCAACCCACCCAGGGTTGAGAAGGTGCTGGAACCTTCTCAAATGCAGCATTAGCCACATCACTGCAGACCCCAGATGTCTCCCAGCTCCAGTGTTAAGAGAGGGACACACTGTAAGCTCTGCCGTGCCCACCTCCTCAGCCTCCACCTGCTTCCACTCTGCGTTCCAGCCATTCTGGGCTACGTGCCGGCCCTGGGATGTGTCCCCGCTGCTGGCGTGCAGCACGCACCCCTGCCTCTTTCTCTTGGGTAATTCCTGCCCCTCTTGCCAGTCTCAGCTGGACTACAATATCCAGGGAGCCTTCCCCAACACTCTGTCTGCATTTGCCGCCCCTTGGCTGGGCTCCCACAGCCCGCCGTGCTTCCCCCATCCCAGCCCCGATCCCATGTATTGTCATGGTCTGTTTACTCGCTAGTCTTCCCCAGAGACAGCAAATAACTCGAAGGCAGGGGCTGTGTCTGGTTCAGCACTGTGAGCCTTGTGTCTACATGGCAGGGAGTAGGCGCCCAAATCCAGTTTGCATGAATGATGAACACATGGGTGGGCGGGCGCTAGGTACGCAGGTTGGCCTGGTGTAGCCACTTGGGGTGGGGACAGCCAGTCAGGGGTTAAGGCCAGTGGAGGAAGAGATTTCCTTCGTTCTTACCAAACTGCAGCCACATGTCCCAGAATAGAGCCTTCCCCCTGTGACCTCTGCCTTCTCCCCTGTGACCTGAGTGCCAAAGGCAGAGCAGCTGACTCTAGAGAAGGAAATAAAGGAACAACTATTGAGTGCCTTCTGAATGCGAGGCCTAGAGCTTGCCACAGGGAACAGGGTGGGCCAATGGGAAGAGTAGGGACACTTGTGACACAATGCTGCTTTTGGCAGGTGTGTGACCTTGGACAAGTCCCTTTACCCTGTGAAATGGGGAGGTGATGACCGTGTCTTTCACGTGCATTTCCTAAGAGGAGACAGGGAAGCAGGAGGTGTGAGAGTCGTAAAACCATGCTTTTGTTGTGGGATAATTCACTTGGGGGGAGGCCCTCAAAGGTGCCCTGGCTGGGGGCTGAAGCCAGGAAGGCCTGCTGGCTCTGCCTTTCAGCTCTCCTGTGGCAGTGCCCTTGGATGAGAACATCTAAGTGCCCTCCCTGTGCAAGAGAGTGGGGACAAGCCCAATGGGTGAGGCTGAGGGAGCCGGCCAGAGCGCGAGAAGTTGGGGGTCCTGCCCAGCACAGAGTTGCTCTCTCCCAAGAGGGAAGACAGGCAGGCAGACGGAAAGGGGAGCCAGATTGACTGGCACCCCCAGGTGGAATCCTGGCTCTGCCTCCTGCCTGCTGAGAAGCTCCCCACAGCATAAGCATAGGCAGCCAGAGGTCTTTGCTGTTTTGTTTACCCATGTATCTTGGGCAGAGCAGTATTTGGCACACAGTTGCTGCCCAAGAAATATTTGTTGAATGACCCAATCAACCTTGGACAGGTCCTTTCGCTACTTAAGCCTCAGTTGGAAATGGGAGTATAATGTTGTTGTGTTGTTTTAGCTATAATTCACGTAACAAAACGTCATGTAAAATTCACTGTTTCAAAGTGTACGGTCCAGTGGTTTTTAGCATATTCCCAAGGTGGAATGCCGCTGTTTTGGTCATTGAAAGTGACAGCGTGGGGCAAGCGATTCTCAAAGGGACTGGCTCACGCTGCTCGGGGGATGGTGATGTGTTCGCCGTGTATGGTATGTACCTGCTACTTCCCGAAAGGGCATTAGCAGCTCCCAAGATTCTTCAAATAAAAACAGTGGGTCAAATTTGTGGCGAGTACAGGGGAAGTAAATCAAGTACCCAAGCTGACATCTTACCAGAATGGGGATTAAAAGCTCTGAGCATCCCAGCAGCCAAGACAGAAGAGGAAATAGGACAGAGCAGAAAATTCCCATTGTCTGGCCACAGAAGGCTGTTGACTACGGCAGCAGAGATTTTTTTTTTTTCCTCCTGTTACCAGATTCATTTTTTGCAGGTGTCTTATGTGAGGAATGGGAAATGGACGGGCGTCCAATCCCAAACCCTTGCGTGGTGCCTGCCCATCAGAGGCTCTCATTAAACCTTTCCATGAAGTCAAATAGTGTATCATCAACAGAGGCTGCATCCCCTAGCTCATGGTTTCAAAAAGACAAGGGCGAAGGGCTCAGAAGCGGCTCGGAGAAGGCATTTCTAGGGTAATATGCCAAGGAAGGAAGGATGTGATGCTCCAGGGAACTTGAGGGACACAGGAGCAGGTAGAACTTGGGAGCCCAACAGGAGGGAGGTGGCACATTGTTGCTGTCCGTCCCTCAGGTCTCTGTGCCTTCGTCTGGTTAGAACTGAGCTCTAGTGAGAGTCTGCACCACAGTGAGATGGCAGTGTTGTTCAGTCCAGGCGCTCTTGACCTGGCCCAGGTCATCCTTTCCTGGTGGCAGGGGCCGGTGGGGATGGGGGGGGCTGGCCTACGCACTGAGAACATCTCAGCCTCTACCTACAAATGCCACCAGCACCACACCTGCAGTCATGACACTCAAAAATGCCTTCAGATACTGCAGAAATTCCCTGGGCAGGGAGGGGGGTAGTAGGGGGATTGCAGAATCTGCAGAATCATCCCTGGATGAGAACCAGTGCACTGGGGGAACACCAGGTATTCTGATGTTACACTTAGCGTAGCCATATTTGGAGATGTTGTGCACCAATACCCCCAGACTGCCCTCCATCCTGGAGCCAGCATTTGCCCATCACCCAGTGAAAGGAGGAATCCCGTTCTTCTGAGTTGGCACTGGCACCTCCCAGCCACTCACCTGGCCCCTTTGCTACCTTGTAAGCAACATGCATGTATTTTTCTCAGTGTCTTATTACATTTTATTCTGAGCTCTTAAAAAAGTAAAGCAAGTGGGAAATCGACAGGATAAAGGCTCTAGAATGAAAGAGGCTTCTCACAGAGGTAGGCATCGCCAGCTTGACAAAGTGGACATGTGACCGTGTCTGGGAAGGAGAATAAGGGAATTGGAGAGCATGAACATGGTAGTGCACAGAAAGCACCAGAGAGCATTTTTAAAAACTGGGAAGGTGTTTTCTGTGACCCACAAAATACACAGAACAGGCAAAGTGCACTTGGGAATCTGAGCATACTTTTAGTTCTCTGCAAACAGAACTCCGCTTACAACGTGTAAGTTGCTACCCAAAAGTGACTTATTTCCAGGTTCACCTTATGCATAGAAGCAGGGCTGCCCACCTGCACTGGGAGTAGGGGAGAGGGCAAGACCCATGGGCTTTGGACCCCAGAGGCCTCAGAGGGAGGATGGCAGGGCATCCTCACTGCAGAGACCTTGCCACCTCTACAGGGACATGGATAGTCTTGGCAGCTCCTGGGCTGGAGGTTTTAAAGTGGGACGATCTTGATGCTTTTGTCCATTCAATTCAGGAAGCAAATAGTGACGATGTGCTGTGTGCCAGCCACCATATCGGGCGTGGAACATACAAAGATGAGTAAGGGAACCCCAGGGAGCTCCCAGTTTGGTGAGGGCACCTAAGACTGTTTGTGTATTATTGTTCAGGTTGTTCACTGCACAAGGGCACCCAGCCAAGAAAGTGAGTAGGAGACTGAAATCCGTCTTGTACTTTGTTCACTTGGTACAGAGCTATGTCTAGCCAGAAGAAGGGGTGCTGTCTTCATTTAGCATCAAGGGCCAGCATGGGCTAGCAGTCTGGTGAGGGGATGAACAAGGGGCCGTGGGGCTTCGCTTGGGGGAAGTAGCAGTAATATGGGAGAAATCTTCTCAAAAGTGGGGCTAAGGAACATGATAGCCAAGTTGGAGATTCCTGGATGTGGAGGACAGAGAGGGAACTCTCAAGGAGGCATGAATAAGGACACGGTGTTTGGGGAGAGTGGTGGCTGGGTTGTAGGCACTGGGGGAAGGTTAAGAGATGAGGCCAGCGGGGCAGGAGAGGTTGAGCCTGCAAAGGGTGCTAAATGCCAGGTTTGGAGTTTGGGGGAAGAGAGTCAGGAAGGGCCCACAGCCAGGGAGGGACCTGTCAGCTCGAGATCTTTGGCCAGAGCACAGGGAGTGGGCTGGAAGCAAGCCAGTCTTTCAGTTTGGGCTGCTCCCTCCCCCAGGCAGCCAGGCCTCCAGGGGTCTGGGGGCACCCCACCTTCTGACCCTCTGCCCTCCCTGCCGCCTGCCAGCCCCTCCCTCTGGTCCACATTCCCACCTCCTGATTAGATTTGGGAAGGTCTAATTAGATATAATTCATTATCCTCAAAAATGAGATCAGAAATCAGGAGCTCTCCTCAGAAGAAGGTGGCCTCGCCCCTCATCCATCATGCCTCTAAGTAACCAATTTAAAGTCAGGCGGACGCACACGGCAGCATTATTACCTTGTCATAAATAGTTAGGAGAAGGCCCCCGAACGAGGCAGCTTTATAAATGGTTTTTATCACATTAGTTTGCAGTTATTTGTCATCCACTTTGCTTGAGATAAATGCAGAACAAATAATCAAATTATCAAGCCAAAACCTTGGAAAGTCATTTGCATTAATTGCAGCAGGAGAGGCCAGGCATCCCAAACCAGAGAGCCCCTTTCCCATCTCAGGTCTAGTTTGGTGGGTGAGGAGGACTTCTTGGTGGAGGCAGGAAGTCTGTACTGGGGGCTAAAGACATTCAAAAGCCTCACCATGGGATGGGCCAGGCCAGACCTGGGGCTAGGGTGCAGGATGAGGAAGACCTTTCCCGGGGCTAAGAGGCTGTGCTTTTCCAGGGCCGGGGCCAGCATGTTTGGGGGTGGGTTTGCTAGGGCCTCATGTACACACAGATACACATAAAGGCAGACAGACACACAGAGATCATGCAAACACATGCACACACACACACACACACACACACACAGGCACACTACTTCCTCTGTTGCTGGGAGCTGGTGCCTTTTGTCTGGCTCCAGAAGGGCCCTGTCACAGGCCTGAATGGACCCCCTGCCCCACAGAGCATGACAGCTTCAGGCAACTCATGCCCCAGGCTTGTCTGGTTCCTGTCCTGGCCACCAGTGCTGGGCAGGTGGTGAGGAGGGTCCTGGGCCTGGGCGGAACGTGTCCAGGGGCGCCCACTGACCCCCCCCTCCTCCCAGCTGGGCCCGGAAGCCTCCTTCCAGCAGCCATTCAGTAGAGAATGACAATTTCACGCCACCCCCAGGAGGCCCTCCTGTGTCCCAGCTGGGCCAGGGTTGGGCCAGCCCTGCAGGCGCTTACCACCCCCATCCCCCCTCACCCAGCAGGGCTGGCCCCAGGCTCATCCAGCCTCCTCCGCATTCAGGTCAGGGCAGGGACTCTGCTCCGTCTCCTGGCTGTGGACACTGGCCTGGTTTCAGAGATTGTCCCGTATGTCTACACTGACCTTAGAGGTTGCCTGGTGTGGCCAGGGGCTATTTATATTGGCTGCAGAGGTTATCCTGTGTGGGGTCGTCTATGCTAGCTTCAGAGGCTGTCCTTTGTGTGTCTACACTATTCTTAGAGGTTGTCCTGGTGTGGCCAAGGCAATATAAGCTTTCTGTGGTCAGTGAAAGTGCTCTTGGCATTGCCTGAGAAGTAATTTCTGAGGCCAGCGTAATAGTGTAGCAATTAGTGAGGACATTGGAGACAGGTGGCCTGAGTCAAACCCCAGCTTGACCACCGAGACTTTGGGCAAGTTATGTAACCTCTCTGTACCTCAGTTTTCTCATCTGGAAGCTAGGGGTGGGGACAATAGCTACCTTCACACAACGCTGTGAAGGGTAACTGAGGTGGTAGGGGCAAAGTACAGGTGTCAAAGCCTAGAACACACTAAGAGCCGTAGAAGCGCTCGAATACAGTGGGTCAGCTTGCTTGCATGGCTGCAGTGAGACTTTTTGGGTGATGATCCCTTAATTGTATCTGTCTGTCCCTTCCTTCATCTAACACCGTTGTTCCAGAGCACCTGTACCCGAGCCAGCCCCAGGCCGTGGCTGCTGTGGTCCTTTGCATGGACTGAGGACACAAACGGCGAAACGGACAGTGTCAGGGCCTTTGTCACAATGAGGGACATGCGCAGGCAGCTGCTGGAGAGTCAGAGCCAGAGTGCTTAACCCACAGAAGGTGGCCCCAGAACAGCAAGATCTTCGATCTGGGATGGGAAAGGGGTAGCCTGGGGAAGAAGAGTGGAAGAACTTCTGCACACAGACCCTCTGAGGCCATTATAGATACCCTGACACAGTGGTGGACACCCCACGCAGGGCCACCCCTGAAGCCAGTGTGGACATCCCATGCAAGGTGATCTGAGGCCAGTGTGGACACCCCATGCAGAGTGACCTCTGAAGCCGGTGTGCACACCCTGATGCAGGGCGACCTCTGGGGCCAGTGTGGACACCCGGTTGCAGCAGTGCCTTCAAGGCCCCATTGGTCCCTCACCAGGAACTGCAGTCGGGCCAGGGTAGGTTCCTGGGCAGGGCAGGCAGACCTCCCCAGGGCAGCTGCACGGCATGGTGGGCGGAGGGCTGGCGCGAGCGGGGGGCACTGAAGCTGAGCCGAAGCACATGGTTGCTGTCTGTTTATTGGGCAGCGGAGCAGGTTTAATGGGCCAGCCCGAGGCCATGGAGAGGCTCAGAGGAGCCGTAGATGAGGGAGGCCCCTCCCACACCTCCCAACTGCTGCAGCTCAGCTGGGCAAGCCAGGAGCCTGGGGCTCTGTGGGGCCTGGTGGGGTCCCCGCCTGCTGCTCCCCGCCCACCAGCCTGCGGTGGGGCCGTGGCCCGGCATCGGGCAGGCACCTGGAAATGCCAGGCCCTGGTGGAAGGGCTGGGCCTGCCCCTCACTGTCCTCGGAGCCCCCAGGGGTCCCTGCAAGGTGTGGCCGCCACAGTGGGAAGGGAGGACACCTGGCCAGGCATGACCTTTGCCCCAGCCCGGGCTGGCTGCAGCTCACCCCCCCCACCCCGCCCAGTGGCCCCCACAGCCCCCGGCCGCCTCAATCAGTCATCTCCCCACCCTCCGAACAGCTGGTGCTTCCAGGGAAATTACCTAATGAATCAACAATGCGGGGATTGTGGAGGCGGAATGGCTCCGGAGTGGGCCTTTCTCCCAGCGCTGGGCCCACCGGGCACAGAGGGCACCTGCGGAGCAGCAGAGCCCCCTGCCCCCTCCTCCTCCCACAGGTTCACAGCCCTAGCACCCTGAGGGTTAAAGAAACCTGGAGTCAGATGGACCTGACCGCCACTGCCAGCCCCTGCTTTGCCACTTACCAGCGGTGTGGCCTTACGAAAGTCCCTTGACCTCCCTCAGCTTGTGTTTTTCTCATCCGAACAAATGGGGGATCTGGAGGTTGTGCGGACTGAGACATGGCCCACGTGCAGTGCTTAGCGTGGGCCTGGCACAAGTGACTGCTTAGTACACGGAAGCCTGGGAATTCCCTTTCAGCCTCAGTTGCCCTCGCTGTAAAATGGGGCCAGGAGCCTCTTTACTTGAGGGTGGTGGTGGAGACTGAAGTGTCACAGCCTGTGAGTGGCGTCCGGCCCGGTTCCTGCCCCTGGAGACCTCTTGGCTCCCAGCCTGGGAGCGCAGCCCAGGGAATTCGGCAGAACCAGTTCCCTGGTCTAGCCGCGTGCGACTCCCACGCCCTGCCCTCAAGGGGAAGGATGCCTGCTCCCAGGGTGGGCACAGGGGCCTGGGGAGGTATGGCGGAAGTGTGTGGGGCTGGGCTGGGAACCGGTGGGCGGCCTGTTGAAGCAGGCCCCGAGCTGGGCACAGAGGGCCCATTGTTGCTGGGCCCAGCCAGGCCGGGCCCTTGAGAGCGGCCACTGCTGCCGAGTTTCGAGAAGTGTCTAGACAGGGCAGCCCCGGGCCCTGGCCTGGCCTTCCTCTGGGTGGGGCTGTGCCACAGGGGACAGGCAGGGAGGCTGGTACCCTCAGCTCAGACAGACAGATGAGGCTGGAGTGGGGGCAGGGCTACCAAGTGGAAGGAACAAAAGGACACAGTCCAGACACTGCTGGCAAGGAGGATGGCCTTGGCTGTGATGACTCACCTAGGACCCGGAAGCCAGGAAACCCTGGGTTCTAGTCCTAGCTCTGTTGCTGTGTGACCTGGGGCAGGTGAATATGCCTCTCTGGGCCTTGCTGATCTCAGCTAAACAGTCTAAGGTTTAAAAACTCTGGAGTCGAAGAGACTTGAGTTCAAACCCCAGCTCTGCCACTTTCCCACAGCTGTGTAACTTCGGCAAGGGACCTCTGTGAGCCTCAGTTTCCTCATCTTTGAAGTGGGGACAAGAATAATTTTTTCCTCATTTCTGAAATGAGGTGAAACACATAGGTGTTCGGAGTGGTACCCGGCAGATAACGAGTTGCAATAACCGTTAACGACTGCAGCTATTGTTACTGTCATCCTCCCCATCCTGATTTGTTGTGGAAGAAATGGAACCTGCTGATCACGTGCCAAGCAGCACCTGGCACGGAGCCGGCCCTCCTACTCGAGAGTGCCTTTTCTGAGACAGCACGTCAAGGCCCTCGCCCTGCCTTTGGCCTCGGTTGCCCTGCCGGTGAAATGGGCTCATCCCAGACAAGGCCACCCATGGCGCAGGGGCAGTGGGCCAGGCCGTCCGTGGGGAATCCCCCTCCCTGGCCTCTCTGCCTCCCAGCGTGGGGCTATTTTTAGCCTGGTGGATACGAGCTACCGCTCTTATCTCTGCCTGGTATTTTTGGCATATCCTGACTGACAGGCTCCTCTGCTGTCCCGTGCGGGCAGCCCACGGAGCCTGGCCTGAGTTCTGCACCAGGGTCTTATCTCCCACCCCAGCCTAGGGAGACAGCAGTTCAGCCACCCCTCATTTGCCTCCAGCGGCCTCCAGGCCACCCACAGCCGGCCCCAGGTCTGAGGCTGAGGGGGTCTTACATCTGTGAAGGGGAGCCTAGCGCCAGCCTCCCTCCCCACCCCCCCCCCACGCTCTGGGTGGTTTCCATGGCAATGAGCACAAATCCCCCAGCCCTTCACAGAGGAGCCTTGTTTGTTTTGCCCGCATAACTCCGGAGACCAAGTCACAGGCCCCGGCCCCCCAAGCCCCCCACGCAGCCCAGCCCACTCCCCGACCCGATCAGATGGACAGGCTCAGGGCAGGGAGCGACATACTCGCCCTTGTCAGGACCAGGTGGAGGGGCCGTCCGTCAAGGAGCCGAGCTGGAACAGTGATGCGGCCTTGTGCTAGGTGCTTAGTAAATGCCCAAGTTGCACAAAATCTTCCCTGTCCTTGACCAAAGTAACGCCCTCCTGATCCTCAGCTTCTCCGCCTGCAAATGGGGTTTAAGGGCTGTACCTCACGAGAGGGGGCGAAGCCTTCGGTACAACCACGCGCGTCCAGTACTTGGCCCAGTGTTAGGCACCAAGCAAGTGCCCATTCAGTGGGGATTGCGTCCTCCTTCCTGCTAGGGTTGCTATTGTTATAGTTGTCATTGTTGTCATTGTCCCCAGGTGGGGGTGGGGTGTTCCCACCATGCCTGCCTGTCTCTCTGGCTTCCTCTAGCTCCAGGGAGCTGCTGGCTGAGCCCAGCCACCCGCCCCCAAACCGGTAACCTGATTTGGGGGGAGGGGTGGTACAGCCTGGCATGGCCCTTTGTTCGGCCTCCCCCTTGGAGCTGGGGCTGGGGCCATGGGGGCGGGGCTGCCAGCTGTGCGGTGACATTCCGCAGCCCTGCTAACCACTGCTCCTGACTCTGGTGGCTAAATTGAGTCTCGGTTTCCTTAAAATGACTATTTATTGCTTTAATGCAGTATTGCGTATTTACTGAGTGTTGGCGAAAAGGCTCGTCCAGCGTGGGGCTCGCGGTGGCCGGCGGCCAGCGGGGCTGCTCCAGGAGGGTTCCTCTGGCAAAGACAGGCAGCCCCTCTTTTCCGGAGAAACAAAGGCCCCTCCAGCGACCCCGGTGCTGGGCTGCGGGGGTGGGGTCACTGAGTCTCTGATCGGACCACCTCCCTCCCCTGGGTTGGGGAGTGTTCAGGAGGAGGGGCCCCCGTTTGACCCCCCACCCGCCCTTCGCCAGCCGTGGAGAATCGCTGGCCTTTGAACAGAGCAGGCACCAGCTGCCCCCCGCCCCCGGGATGCCAGCCTGGGGCATCTCAGCTGTGTCCCCCCGCACAGAGACCCCCTCCCGCTATCACCACCACCAAGGACGGCAGTACAGGCCCTCCCTGAAGGCTGCACCGTTGTCTCCAGGGTTAGTGCAAAAGCTGACCAAAACCCGGGAAGAACTTGCACTGAGAGGCTGCAGTGTGCCCCTGAAACAAAGAGAGGAGGAGTCATTTTCAGGGCACCCGTGCCTGTCTCTGTGCTGAGGTGCTGTGCTTCAGAGCTCAGCAATCCTGTAACAACCTATGAGGCAGCAACCGTATTTGCTCTGTTTTACAGATGGGAAAACTGAGGTTTGACGGACTTGATCTGAACCCAGGTCTGGCTGCGCAGCTCCCCACCTTCCAGGGGCCCAGGGCGTCACAAATGTCAGCCCACAGGAGGATGCCGGGCACAGGCGGCCTCTGTGGAGGAAGCACACGTTGAATCTAGCTCTTGAAGGAGGGAAAGCATTCACAGACAGCCCTGAGGGAGCAGCAGGCAGGCCAGGAGGAGGGGTGGGGTGGGGGGGAGGCCAGAGGTAGGGGCGAGGGTTTCAGCTCGCAGAGTAGCTGAGCCCTTGCGTGAGACCGATCAAGCGAGGGGGGGGCAGATCAGGGGGAGCCTGCCTTTGTGTGGCTGGAGCCTCAAATCCACCTCTGGAAGGAAGAAGGGGAGGCAGCAAGAGAGGGTAGGTGGGGGGAATCGAGGGCAAAGAAAGAAAGGGTAAGAGGAAGTAGGGAGGCGGGAGGGAGTTGCCAAGGTACCAGCAGTGATGACGGCCTGATGTGTCTGCGGTCCCTCCCCTGGCTGGCACCAGCTCGGAGCTCTGGGCATGAGATGTGGAAAGGAGGCTCTGGCTGGCTGAGGAGGACGGTGAGGACGCACCTAGACGTAGACGTAGATGTCAGGGATGCTCTGCTCTGTTGCCGAGTGGAGATGCCGTGAAGACTTCTGAGCAGGTTGTGACATGGTTTGATTTTCATTCCCAGAGAGCCAGGAGGCAGGCAGAAGGGCGAGGAAGCCAGAGTAAGGGCCAGCAGGGTGGGTGTACAGGGATGAGGGGTGCCACTGGGGAAGAGGAGTCGTGTGTGAGCAGGCCTGCACCTTAACCTGGGAGCACAGATGGGGATGTCACCTCCAGAAGAGCTGGTCAGAAGGAGCAGAGCCCAGGGGAAGTGAGAAACCAGGGTGGGGCATTTTCTCTCTTTTTTATATTATAGAAGTCACTGCTGCTCATTGTAAAATTAATTCAGACAAAGCAGAGGCACCGGGGTGGCTCAGTCCGTTGAGCATCTGATTCCTGGTTTCAGCTCAGGTCATGATCTCGCAGTTCATGAGTTCCACCCCGCGTTGGGCTCTGTGCTGGCGATTCAGAGCCTGCTTGTGTTTCTCTCCCTCTCTCTCTCTGCCCTTCCCCTGCTCGCTCTCTCTCTCTCTCTCTCTCTCTCTCAAAATAAATAAGTAAGCTTAAAAAAAAGATTTTTTTTCAGAAAAGCAGAAGTAAGGCAAGCAAAATGGGACAGTCCTCACCCCTTCCCCTAACTCCTTCCCAGAGGCAGTCAGTTGACTGATGGGTAACATTCCAGGCCTTTCCTACATGTGTGCGAGCATGTTCTGTGCACATGCACTTGGTTTTCCCTTTTAGGGATCCGTATTTTCTCAGCACTGCCCTGCCCTGCACTCGCTCACTTAGCCACATGCTGAGGACATCTGCCCATGTCAGTGCACGTAGATTTACCTCTGTCTCTGCAACCACGATGTAACAGTCCAGGGAATGGGTGAGCTGTGATTTATTAACCCTTCCGCCCCAACCCACCGCCCCCCCCCCCCACCATTGACAGGCCTTTGGGCTATAGCCAGGGCTTCGCTGTCACACACACACAATATATCAGCAGACGTCCTCGTACATATATCTTTGTGCACATGTGCTGCATGACGGGAACTAGGATGTAAACACATTGGGCTGTGTGTAAGCACATTGGTGCCCTGGGGGCACTCACTCAGAGCAGCCCAGGAAGCAGGTGGGTAAAGGGGGTCTGGAGCCCAGGGGAAGAAGAGGGGGGCTTGAAGGATGGGTCGATGCTACAGAACTGGAGGTGGTGGCTTGAGAGCTTTTGGCATCAAAGTGGTAAAGCCATAAGAAGACAGAGCCCTGGGGGTCCTGGCATTTAAGAGATGGAGAACCAGGGGCGCCTGGGTGGCTCAGCTGGTTAAGTGTCTGACTTTGGCTCGGGTCATGGTCTCACAGTTTGAGTTCGAGCTCCGCATCGGGCTCTCTGCTGTCAACACAGTCTGCTTTGGATCCTCTGTCTTCCTCTCTCTCTGACCCTCCCCTGCTGGTGCTTTCTCTCTCTCTCAAAATTAAATAAACATTTTTAAAAAAGAGAGAGACATGGAGAACCAGGAACTTGCAAATGTGTCAGGGGAGAGGCCAAGGCCATATACCTGCATGGTTTCCAGAAGGGATGGCTAAATGTGGCTAATGGCAGAGGAGGGTATAAGCTTCAATGTCCAGCCCCTTAAACAGTCATGGTACATAGTAGCTGCTTGATAAACACTGACTGGTGGAAGGAAGGAGGGAAGGAAGGAAGGAAGGAAGGAAGGAAGGAAGGAAGGAAGGAATGGAGGGAGGGAGGGAGGGAGGGTGGAAGGGAGGAAGGGAGGGAGGGAGGGAGGGAGGGAGAGAGGGAGAGAGGGGACCCTTGGGTCTGGAAGGTGGGTACTTTCAGCTGAAAGATGGTTTGGGAAAGCGAAGGAAGCTGCAACCAAGTTACTGAGGAAGGAAACACAGGTGGACACTTGGCATCAGTGGGTAAGGACACAGTCTCCTCAGAGCATGGCTGGCCAAGAGGTAGGGTGGGCTGGTTGGAGAGGTGAAAGGGAGCTTAGTGTCCTGGCAGGATAGGGGACAGAGGGCGAGTAAGGGACACTGAGGGAATACTTTCATGTTTGAGGTTCAGGGACAGGAACTCTTACTGAGGCCAGGGGCCTGCAGGGACCTCAGTATTGGGAGATGGTCAGGCTTTGGAAGGGGTATGGGAGTCACCTCCTGGGTACTGTCCTGGGCTCTCAGCATTCACCATCTCACTGTATCTTCACCAGAACCCTGCAAAGGCAGATTATAACCTCCCATTTTATAGATGAGGAAACTCAGGCTCTGGAGGTGAAGTCACAGGCCCAAGGTCACAACTCTGAGATGAATTCACTTCTTCCAGACTCCAGAGAAGCCCCACGACTCTGTGCCCCAGTTCTCACCCCGCCCAGGCCCTCTTGGGGTGGTCCTCTTGGGGCTCCTAAACAGGGAGAAAAAAGCCCCCAGGTTGCTAGTTCCTTTTGCTCACAATGTGGGGAAAGCATTTGCTTGTTTTCTTCCTTTGTTAAACCACCACAGATGCTTTACTGGGTAAAGACACCCAGATTGCCATCAGACTTATTTGCCATTTAGAAATGGACACGGAGACTGTGACAGGCCTGGGTGCAGCCCAGTCGAGGGGCTCTCTGGGCACTTGAGCTCTGAGCAGCCCTGGCCCCAACAACTAGAGAAGTAGAAGGGCAGGCAGGGAGGAGGAGTCTGGTTTGCACTGGCAGAGAAGATCGGAGGGCATTCCAGGCTGCAGAGCCAAGGAGTAAAGGGTGGATACATGACAGTGTATGTGCCTGTATGTGCCCTGGGTAAGTAGATGGCATTCCGGTCACCTTGGTGTATATACCTGTGTCCATAGGTATATACATGTGTTATAGGCACGTCTATGTACTTGTGAGGCCACGTGGCTCTGGGGCTGGGGGTCAGTTGTATTTAGGGCAGGGTGGAAAAGGGAGGTCATAGGAACCCAAAGTCCCTTCAAATCTAGGCATCCCACTTCCCTGTCCTTGCTCCCCGCCCCCCCCCCCCCCGGGATGACCCCCAAGCATCCCGGACCACAAAGCAGGACAAGAACCACTGTGACCATGGCCGAGGTTGGGGGAGGGATGGCACCTTCAGAGGAAGCTGAAGGCAGGGCTCCTGGGCCAGGGATTGATGACATCTGTGGGCAGGACCTGCCTGAGGAACAGGGGCCAGGCCAGCCCTGCCCCGGACCTCAGCCTGGTGGCTCTTCTAGAAACTGAGCCCTGAGAGCTCTCCCAAATCTGAATTCCCAAGAGTATCTATGGCCTGTGCCTCAACCTTCCATAATGCAGGCCAGCAGGACTGGGTTCCTAGAGCAGTCACCTGACCCCGGATCTAGGTGACACCCCTCTAAGGGGCAGTCCCTGAAAGGCCCCAGCAGCCTCCCATGGCCAGATCCACGCCTACATGAGGAGAGGCAATGGATCTCCCCACCAATGGAAGCGTATGTGCATCTGCGTGTGCCCACAGGCGTATAAACAGTTGTACCTGTGCCTGAACGTGGGAGCTTGCTCGAAATTAGCCTGTAGATAGAGTTGTACGTATGTGCACGTGTTAGTGCGCACACGTGAGTATGTGTGTGCACATGGGTGCAGACCCTCGTGTTTGTGTATGTGTCAGCAGCGAAGTAGGGCAAAACAGACAGGTAGGTGTGAGTGGCTATACACGTGTGTGTACGGGGACGTCCACATGTAGTGCCGAACCGCACACAAGTGTTGGCAGGCGCGTGTAGGTGGATATGGGTGGAGCCTATAGACCACCGGCGTGTGCAGTCCAGGTGTGCGCATATGCGTGTGTACAGAGAGGTACGTGTACGTGTGGAGTCCTGTGAACCGTGGTGGAAGTCTGTGTCACAAGCGAACTCACATGGGTGGTGAGTAGGCATGAGGATCAGGAGGCTGGCACACACACAGACCTCTTCTCACTCACCAAGCTAGCTGCTGCCACCGTGGTTTCCTGGAGGGGCGCGCAGGACAGACTACAGCCAGAGGGCATGGGAGGTGGCAGGTGGGGGGCAAGGGGAGCATGGGGCGAGGGTACCTCCTCCGCTGTCTCAGAGCTTGGCATCCCAGGCACAGCCCCCACACCCGGTTCACCCACGCCTGTCCTCGGGATTCAGTTCCTCCCAGTAAACCCAGCTCTGCTTGGCCACCACCGCCAGCCGTGAGCTGGGGGGAGGGGCCCCGGGTCGGAAATCGGCCATAAATTTCTTGAGATGCTTTAATTTTTTAAAAGCCCCACGTAGATGCTTTGCATTGCAAAAACCCACAAATATTGGTTAAATGAGGTGCGCCAGCAGAAGGCCTGGCCAGGCCCGCCGCCCTCCCCTCCCAGCAGCTGGGCCCAGGCTCAGCTGGGGCCCCTGGCCTGGCCAGTGGGGCCGAGGGGCCCATCTTTGTTCCAAGCAGGGCTCAGACTGCAGAGTGGCTGGGTAAATAGTCGTCGCGGTAATCACAGGCTGATTCCAACTAATTAAATCCTGCGCCAAGAGCCCACTCCAGCCAGTATCCCGAGAGGCCAGGAAAACACAGACACCCCAGACGGGGCTTTGCTCCAGGTCGGGTCTGGCTCTCTAATCCCGTATCTTTTGAAAGATAGGCGCGTCCCGGGATGAGGGGTCAGCGGGCCTGCCCTGCACCGAGCGGTGGAATTTTTCAATAACCAGCAGCTGGGTCACCAGGCACACAAAGGCAGTGTAATATCCTGTGGGCTTACGCGGGGAGAGAGCGCGGGCCGTGCAGAGCCAGCTCCCTCCAGGCCCCGGGCGGTGGCCCCCCACAGCCCAGGCCCCCAGCAGCCAGCAGAGAGGCCACTGGGCTAGGCCTCTACTCCCCTCCCACCAGAAGGGCAGAGAGAGCCTCAGTCGCCAACCTCTGCTGCCCTTCCCCCGCCCCAAACCTGGGGCTTCCAAGAAAATTCATCTTCCTTATTAAAAACCAGCCTTGGTGCTCTCAGGCCCCAGCTGTGGCTGTGGGGGGACCTGCCCAGGGTAGGGCTGCTGGGACCTTCCAAGGAGCATCGGATGCTCCTCACCTGGGGAGGCCACACTGCATAGGGCAAAGGTCTCCTGCTCTGGAGTCAGAAGGGCCGAGGTTCAGATTCCAAAGGGCCTGTCTGCCCAAGGAGATCCTGGCCGAGGACCACGAGCAAGGTGCTCACTTGTCTCCTCTGTGAAATGGGGACCGTCAGTCAGTGTGAGATTATTGGGGGATTAAATGAGACCCTGAGTCTGGCATGAAATGGATGGGGGCCCAGCACGTGTAGCTCTGTATTCTCTACCCACCCCCCCGAGCCTCAGTTTCTTTCACTGTATAATGGGGGTCCAGGACCTCCTTCCCAGGCTGTGGGGAGAAGCAGGGTTTGTGCCCACAAGGGGCTCCTACACTGTAGAGGGCTGTCCTCAGTGGGAACCACACAGCACATGTGAGAGTGATTAGAAGCTGCAGAGACCCGGTTTATTTTATTTTATTTTATTTTTTCCCAGAGAAACAATAGTTGCCCCCTCTCCCAAGTCTGGAATGCTTTACGCCCAGGGTCTGGGACCCCTCATTTAAATTGGCTGCGAAGGGACAGGCGCTGTGAGCCCCTGGAGGAGGTTGTTAGGGATGGAAAGCCGGGGCCCAGGAATTTACAATCCGTTACTTGAGAGGTGTCCTGCCTCCCCCTCACCCCATCCAGGCCTTCGCAGACCCAGCATGTGCCGTAAAGATGTCACATTGGGTGGGGGTTGCTGAGGAGAGGTCCAGGACCTGGCCTCCCTGGGGGCGGGGGGGGGGGGGAGTGATACGCAGCCTGGGACAGAATCCTGGCTGCACTGTGTCCCAGCCGGATGAGTGTGGACAAGAGCTTCCCTCTCTGAGCCTCAGTGCCCCTCAGTAAAGCCGGACACAGAAAGCTCCAGGGATGCGGGAGTCCCCGCTACCAGCTGTGAGACAGGTGATGGCCTGGTAGTGGTGAGGTCCGGAGATCCATGGGCACTTTGCCACAGAGACTTGGTCAAAATTGTGCCCCTCTCACTGCCCACCTGTGCCAGGCACCGCACTAGGAACTCGGCTCACATATAAGCAAGAGGCTCTTTTCCTTTACCAAATCACACTGCCCTTCTCTCTTATTTGAGGTTCTGACGCTTTGTAGTTGTAAGGCATGGTACAAGGCCTGGTGTCTCTCTGAGCCTCAGTTTTCTCATTTCTCATCTGTGAAGTGGCTGGTCATTTCCCCTGCTTTACAGGGCTGAAGGGAAAAGGGATAAATAGTGTATAAGCTCCCCCCAGAGCCAGGCACACAGCACGTGCTCAATACACAATGCTGGGGCAGGTGGGGAGCCTGGCATCACAGGGGGATCTCCCAAGGGAAGGGGCATTTGAAGGAAGCTGGGGAAGTAAGTGGGGAAGCGGATAAAGGGGGAGGGCGTGGCATGCTGGTCTCTGGGCACTGTGCACACCTAACACACCCCAGACCCACAGACAGCTCAGCACCGGTGGGGAGGGGCAGATCTGAGAGCCACTTAGGAGCCTGACGATGGGTCCAATGTGGGGACAGCTGTTGAGGGAGAGGGAGGACCCACCCAGCTGTCACTCAGGCAGAGGTGAGGGTGGCTATTGGTGGCCTCAGGCAGATGGAGACCAAGGAGAGGACACCGGTCTGGAGGACAGTCAGTGAGGTCAGCTTCTCCTGAGTGAGGAGTCCTGGGACAGCGGAATGGAGCTGCCCAGGGGGCCTGACATGGGGCCCTAGAAGCCGGATAGTCCCTATTGAGAGCCATGTCCACCCAGAGCAGACATATTCCCCAGAAGTGATCTGAGATGGCGATGCTCCAGGCGCCCCAATTTCACCAGGTCCCCAGGCTTCAAGACACTCCGTTTTTGCTCTTGGCAGAAAGTGCGCGCTTTGGGAAGCACTACCCGCAGCACAGGGTGACTCTGGCCCAGTTGGGCCAACCAGCCATCTCAGCCACCAACTCTTAGAGACACCGCCCCCCTTCCCAGCCTGGAGCCCTGAGCAAGGACATTTCCTAACCTCAGAGAGGAGCATTTAAGAACCTTCTCGCTCAGGAGTGGCGGGTGCATCCCCAAGGCGAGATTGCATGGAAATGCCCTGCCAGGGCGTGTGAGTGTGTGACTGTGGGGGAGGGGAGCAGAGTAAACAGCCACTGCCCTGTCCTCTCTGCGGCTGTGGCCAGGTACACAGGCCTGTTTGGACAGCTGCCTTGTCTGTCCGTCTGTTTGGGAGATGCTGGCTGATAGATGGGGGTGCGCGGGCTGTTAACCCCTCACTGCCTGCATTGCCCTATGCGCACTGCCTCCTCTGGCCTGCAGCGGAGTCGGAGGGTGGTCCTGGCTGCCCCCACCCCAGCTCCTCTCTTGGGGGACACCTTTAGCTCTGAGCCAGGGATGGTGGCAAAGCGACAAGGTGAGGGGAGCTCCAGGGAACGGACAGTCTGCCCCCCAGCCCCACCAGGGAGCCAAGAGCCATGAAGGGCATCTCTTCCTGTGGTGACCAGGCGCAAAATCTGACCCTCTGTCCAGAGCCCTCCTCCTCACCGCCACACCCACGCCCCAGGGAGCCTCGTCTATGTGTTTTAAAAGGCCAGCTGCCAGTGTTTCTCAGGGCTGCCCCCTCTTCCCAAACGCCAGCTCAGCCTGGAGTGGAGGAAGGGGGGCTCAGGGCCACTAGGAGCAGGCCCCTCTGAAGAGTGAACAGGCAAGAGACGGGGCTTGGGGCTGGCTGGGGCAGAACAAGGCTCAGATCCGGAGAGCCTGACTTGGCGGTGGGGCCAGTGGGGGGGGGGGCGGGGCAGGGAGATCCCAGCCCCAGTGATGAATTGGACACTGTGGAGGCTGAAGCACGGTGAGACTGAGTAACTTTGGACCTGGCATCTTCACGTGGTCCCCCGTCCGCTACCATGTGTCCCCATCTCAGTCACTGCTCATCCATCCAGCACGCACCCGGCAGGGTGACAGGGTTGAGGGAGCCACCCAGAGCTCCTCCCACCCACCCCAATGCCCAGTCCCTTTCACATGCGGCATCAAGCTCTCCCACTCCTGCAGCCCCTCCCAGGCCCCCCTGCGCCTCTCACCTGCAGGGCACCGACAGCGACAGCGATCCTCTTGGCTGCTCTTCCCGATTCCACTCTGCGCTTCCCCCACCCTTGGTCCCTGCTCCGCAGCCAAAGTGATCTTTTAAAAATGTAAATCGCTCAAGCTACTCCCCACTTAAAACGTTTCAATGGCTTCCCGTGGCTCTTGAGAGTAAGACAAAAATCCTTTAAATGGCCCACAAGGCCATCAACAGGACACAGGTTAAATAAATTAGGGTTTGCCCATACAATAGAACTGCCGGATGCTGTAAAAGGAGGTGCTCCGGGCCAGACATGGAATCCTCACCAACCATGAGTGGGAGGGTGGGTGCATGAGGAACAGTTTTAATTGGTGTTTATGCGAAGGACGGAAGGAAGGAAGGAAGGAAGGAAGGAAGGAAGGAAGGAAGGAAGGAAGGAAGGAAGGAAGGAAGGAAGAAAGAAAGAAAGAAAGAAAGAAAGAAAAAGAAAAGGAAAAGTGGGCAAACCCCCAACCAGTCCTCACTAAAAAAAGTTGAGGGAGGGGAACACGGTATACACACGGGTTTATGTATGTGTTACCTATTCTTGCATAATTTTCAGAAGGGGACTTGAATGGTAGACTTTGGTTGCCTCTGGGTAGGAGACCTGATGGGGTGGAGGAGACCTCAGCCGACACGTTTTTGTACATTTGAGTATTAAACCACGCGATGCGTTGCCTATTCAAAAATAAATTCAATTGTGTCTTTAAAGAACACATTTTGTAAGTGGTGTAAGAAGGCCTGCACCCCAGACTGGCTCCTGCCGCTCTTCAGCTTCCTCGGGTTCCACACGCACCCTCTGCACTGTTTATTTCTGGTTAATTCTGGTCGTGTCTCTGGGCCCTTGCATTCACTGTTTCCTCTGCTACCTGGTCTGTCCATCGCTTCCCATCCTGGCCAGGCTGCTTCTCCCTCCTCTGTCTACGCCCAAACCTGTCTTCAGGAAAGTCTTCTCTGATGCGCCCCCGCCTCCCAGGCTGGACTGGATCAGGAACAATTGTCTCTTTTTCTTTAAAATTTTTTTAATGTTTATCTCTTTTTGAGAAGGAGGGACAGAACGGGAGCAGGGAAGGGGCAGAGAGAGAGAGAGGGAGACACAGAATCTGAAGCAGGCTCCAGGCTCTGTCAGCACAGTGCCCGACGCGGGGCTTGAACCCACAGACTGAGAGATCATGGCCCGAGCTGAAGTCGGACGCTCAACCTACTGAGCCACCCAGGCGCCCCTTGGTTGAGCCACCCAGGAGCCCCTTGGTTGAGCCACCCAGGCGCCCCTTGGTTGTGCCTTTCTTTCCTGTTTCCTGTCTCCCTCCTCATGGTCATAGCTGTCCCCAGTGCCCAGCACTGAGCCTGACACACGGTGTCTGGGGAATGGGTGAACCAGCAGGGAGGAGAGGCTGCCCTGAGAACTCCGAGGAGGGGGCTGTTGCCATGGGGTGGGGAGTGCCCCCCCCCAGGCCTTGAAGAGCAAGAAGGCTTTTGCCAGATTCACAAGGTGGACGGTGCTCCAAACGAGCCCAAGCAGCTGTATTTCTCCAGCAATCTGTCTGCCAATCCCTCCTGCCCCCTGCTCTAGCTGCGGTCTTGGGCAAATTACCTCTCTTCTCTGCGCCTCGGTTTGCTTCTCAGAAAAATGGAGTCATTGGCAGAGACCTCTCGGAGTTACTAGGGGCGGGGTCCCCGAATCCCACCGGGAAGGCGCGCACACAGTTGGTGCCGGATAAATGCCGGGGGAACTGCTGCGGGCGCAGGGAAAGGGTTAAAGCCGGGCGCTTTTTAATTGTCAAATGACTGCGGGCGATTAGCGCTGGCAGCTTCCTCAATAATCGCTCTTCTCTGTACCTGCTGGGAGCTTAATTAAAAAACAAAGAGGCTCAATTTAAAGGCCATTACTATGCTAATGCGGCCGGGCGGGCGGTGATTAAGCAGCTCGGGCGGGCGGCGGGCGGCTGGGGCGGGGCGCGGGGCGATCAGTTACCCACTAAACGGACGGGCGGGCGGGCACCCCGCAAGCGGCCGTGCTTGGCGGTGCCCAGCCCAGGCGCTCGGCCCTGACCCGCCGGGAGCTCCGGAGCTCAGAGACCCAAGGAGGCGTTCTCCCAGAGCCTCCTCTTACTCCCTATCGAAGCGTCGGGCTGTGGGTACGAAATAACGCCAGCCACACCTCCAAGGGCTTCCTCTTACAGAAGAATTTCTCCTCCTGCCTCCCACCAGCCTTGAGTCCTGCTGCCTTGGGGCACCCACTTCTCAGGTTAATCTCCCAGGGCCCTCAACTGGGGAACATGTTCTGCCCACACACTGTGATTCTGTCCTGGCACACACAGGTCTCAGGCTCCCAACCCGCTGGGGCATTTGCTCCCCTGTCCCCAACCACCTTCCCAGCCTCCAGGAAGGTACCAATGTGGTTACCAGCCAGACTAACCTGAGATGAGGCCATGGCTCTACCTGATCAGCTGGGTGACCTGTGTAAGCAAGGGACTCTTACCTGCCAGGGTGGCCATGAGGTCCACCTACATGGGAGGCCCCTACCTTAGGGGGTGGGCTACATGTGAAGCTCTGAGCACAGGGCTGGTCTGGTTCCTGTGAGTTTGACATTTAGTAGCTAGGGTAGAGCTAGCTAGGGTAGGGGGTCAAAAACTTGACTGCAAGAGCACGGGTTGGTTGTGGGGTGTGGCAGGACTTAGTCCAGAGCTCATGAGAGAGACTGGGCAGTGAGGCCCTCATTGACTGGGCTGACAAAGTTAATGTTACATCTCTGGCTACATTAAGAGGAGTATAGGGTGGGGAACAAGGGAGGCTATGGTTCTTCTTGCCCCTGGAGGACCAAGTAGCTGGCTGCTAGGCTTTAAGGGCTATTTGGACAAACTCAAGCTCATGACCAGAGTGTGGAACGTGGGCAGAGGGGTTAACCTGGAGAAGGAGATGTCAAGGGAGGGGTCACTGTCTTTGAGTCTCTGAAGGGCAAGAAGGAGCACACTCATTCTATGGGGTCCCAGCTGAAGCTGGACATTTGCACCCAACATTGACACCCACAAGTCTGTCTTGACCCCGTGGTTTTGACCCTGAGTGTGTTTTCATTGGCGGCCTGATAAAACGTGTGATCGTAAACTTTGGTCATTTTGTTGGTAACGTGGAAAACCACCCTACCTGAGCCTGGGGGATGTGTTGAGTAAGTAAATTAACCAGCACTAAATACAGCTGGCAACGGTGACACCACCCATGGTAATCCGCGTCACCGGCTACAGATTCACCAGAGTCAGATCTTGCTAATCAGGAAGATGCAGTTGTAGCACAGACCTGATGGTAAAGCAAAACTTTATTGAAAATTCTTCATGGGAAATAATTTATCTCAATGAAAATAAGTTCAGGAAAATAAAAATGGCAAAGGAAAAAGTTGTAAATTATTTAACGGCGCTGGAAAGAAAATTGATCAAAAAATTAAATTGTCTTAATGGAGTTCGTTCCAGAAAACACTTTCTCAAAGGAAGTTTATCAATGTCATTATAATCCTAATTAAAATGCTGTGGGCTGCATCCAGAAGGTCCAAATCCTTGGGGTCAGAATGATGGGGCCAAAACGTCAGCTAGTCAGCGTTAGGCTGTCCAGTGGTTCCTTGGGCTTCTCCTTCTGAGACCTCCTTTCCCTTGGAAAACCCTCTTCCCCGTTACATCAGGAGCTCACTGAGGAAAAGTGCCCCTGTGCCTTGTTCCCCACTGATTCCTCATCACCTAGCACAGCGCGTCTGGTCAGTGCTTACAGAATCAACGAGTCTTACAGCGAAAGCCTTAGAAGGCAGTTTCTGCTCTCAAGAAGAGATTTGGCACAGAGCAAGGGCCCGGATATGTGTTGGCTGGTTGATTGCGTACATGGGTGCAGTGGCTGGATGGACTGAGAGGGTGGTTGGGTGGGAGATGGGTGGATAGTTGGGCAGGTGGGTGGGTGGATGGATGGATGCTTGGATAGATGGATGGATAGCAGGCTGAGTGACTATGTGAGTGAGTGGGTGGATGGATAGATAAGTGGGAACAAAAGAAACCTGACCTGTTCTCTTTAGCCCAACGTTTAAGGCTAGCAGCCTGACCCTTCTTTCTCACTTCCAACATGGCTGACCCACTGTCTCCTTAACCCTGGAAATGGCCTCCATTTTCTTCATACCTTTGCTTTTTTTCAACCTCTCCTTTGCAGAATTGTCTCCCTGCTTCTCTGCCCCTGTTTAGGGGGCAGAGTTCAGACTCTGGAATCAGGCACACTGCTGTTCCCAACCCAGCCTGACCACTTCTCCCTTTCTATCCTTTGCATTCCTTATTGCCACTTCCTCCAGGAAGCCTTCCATGACTCCAGCCCTGCCCCCTCCCTCTCTCCACCCCCACCACTCCCTCAGTGTTGCACTTCCATCAGGCCCTGCCCTGGATCTGGCAGCCCTGGGTACATGGGTACATGGCTGGGTACATGGCTGTGGGCCTGGTCTATTCTGACCACTCGGGACCCTGGAGAGAAATCCAACGGCCTCTGCGTCCCGTGGTGTAGTCTCTCCTCTTCCGCCTGCATGTGAGCCCCTGGCCTCTGTAACCTCCCAGCCCAGGTCATGGGCCCAGCAGCTCTGAGCTAACGGAGCAAGTGCACAGCCATTCCGAGTGGTGGGCAGGGAGGTGGAGGCCGAGGCAGGATAGGGACTCAAGCACAGGGAGGTCCAGGAAGCCATGCAATGATGCCGGGAGAATGAGCAAGAGCCCTGAGCCCCACTGCCCAGCTTCGATCCCAGCTCTGATGCTGAGCGGCTGTGTTACCCTCTCTGAGCACCACTTTCCTCCTTTGTGGAAAGAGAGTGGCAGCGCCTGCCTGTAAGGGGTCTAATGGGGGATGGGTCAGTGCAAATAAGGCACAGGGCCTGGCATGTAGGAAATAGTAAATTTTAGTAAGTAATAACAGTGACTATGACTGCTGGGTTTGGCACCCAAGAGCCGTTGACTCGGTGAAGGGAACCCGAGATCAGCCTAGAGGGGTCTGATGAGCCAGTGGGAGGAGAAGGCTCCTACTGTGAGCTCAGCACAGGGCCTGGCTCATAGTAGGTGCTCAACGAATGTTAGGTGGAAGAATGATGAAAAGAATCATCAGTGAATTGAATTCATCAGTGAAGGGCAGCAAAAAGAGGGAGGAGCTTCAACTCCTTCAAGTCAAAGGTTAATAAAAGTAACACAGGTAAAGCCCTTAGCTTGGGGCCTGGCCTGGAGCCCACAGACCCTCTGACTACTGTTGGCCCAGGCTACAGGGCAGGAAGGGGCATGTGGAAGGATGGCCAGAGGGATGGGATGATGCCCTGCCTTCCACCTGCCCTGCCTGGCAACGTTGTCTCTCCCTGAAGTCACTAGGAGAGGTCTGATCCCCAGAGAAGCTCCAGTACCCTGGATGGAAAATAGCCTCCTGAGGCAGAGGCTGGGCCTTGCTTCTACCCACTGCAGGGGTCATAGCCCCAAAGGTGAGGCCAGTTATCAGGTGCCAAGCCGTGTGCACACAGCAACTGACTCTTAGGAGTGTGTGTGTGTGTGTGTGTGTGCGCGCGCGCCTGTCTGTCTGTCTTGGCAACTCTCAAACAGTATCTCCAGCCGGGGCCGCTCTCTGAACTCCAGACTCATATATGCAGCTGCCCCCTAGATGCATCCACGTGGCTGTTAGAAGGCAGCTCACACACAATGTGTCCGGAACTACCCTCCTCATTCTCCCCTCCTCCACCTGGTCTCCGTCTCCATTTCATTTAATGGCAACTCCATCCTTCCCCATTGTACAGGCCCCCAGGTCATGTGTCCATCCTTTCTCTGCCCATCCTCTGGTGTCCCTGCCTACCTGCAAAACGCATCCCACGTCGGACTGCTTCTCAGCACCTCCCTGGGTCTGAGCACACAATATCTCTTGCCCAGATTATTGAGATAACCTCCCAACTCATCCCCCTGCTCCCACCCCCTCCTCCACACAGCTGCCTGAGGAATCTGGTTCAAATGTCAGCCAGATCTCATACCCCCAGCTCAGAACCCTCCCACAAAGTCAAAGGCCCATAAGATATGCCCCCTGCTTCTACCCGCACATCTTAGTGCCCCCCCGCCCCCCCCCCCACCATTCCTGTCACTCACCTGCTTTAGCCATGAGGGCCTTCTTGTCACTTCTCCAACACCTGATACACTCAGCCTCAGGGCCTTTGCATTTGCTGTTTCCTCTGTTGGGAAACTCCCCCCACCCCCATCCCGGCCCAGGTATCTCAGCAAGGCCTCTGACTGTCCTTCCTAAAAGCCCTGGCCATCCTCTTTGCGCTCCCCGCTCATTTTTCTTCATCATATTGTCACCAGTTATTACACTCTGAGTGCTACGGGTTTATCTGTTGCCTGTCCCCTCACCCATTAGAATGGAAGCTGGGAGTGGGGATCGGGGTGGGAAGAACAGTGCATTTGGTTCACTGCTCTATCTCCAGCCTCTAGACGGTCCCTGGCACACAGTAGGCATTACATAAATGTGTGTGCACTCACCGAATGTGTGTCTGCCTGGCCAGGCTGGCCCCTGGATGGTACCTGGGGGCTCCCGGCTGTGCGCGCGTCCCTCCCTGCCCCTGGCCCGTGACCTCCAGCCCCGGCCAGGGAGGGGGGCGGGGGAGGGGGTGTGCTCCCGACAGTGCCCGAGGCCCGGATCAAAGGGCCTCAGAGCCGGCGGCCGGCACAGCTGGGTCTGCGCGCCCGCAGGAAGCTCCGGGGCAGCCCTCGCTGCAGGCCCGGCCCCGGCGCGGCGAGGCTGCGGAGAGGCCCTGCGAGGCCCGCGCTCCGGCGGCCGCCGTCGGTCCGAGCGCCCGGCCACGCCGCGCATTCCAGCCGCGTGATTGACGCGCGCACCGGGGCCCCTGCCTGCGGCTCCCGCCGCCCGCCTGGCCCGCCGCCGCCGCCGCATCAAAGCAGATGTTTGCAGCTGGTTTGAGTTGGATCCCCATCAACAGGCCCCTTTTTGTCTCAAAATAAAAAACAGCTACGCCCGGAATGATAAGGACGCGGCAGGCACGTGGGGGAGATGTCAACGAGTCGGGAGGGAGGAGGCCCGGCGGCTCCCTCTGCCTGCTCTCACCCCATCGGCTCCTCCAAGTGACCGGCAAACTCTGGCGGCCGCAGCTGGGCCCCCAGGGGTGTCTAGGGCCCTGTCCCCTGGGCACTCCCCCCCGGAACTCCAGCTCATCTCTTAACGGGCATCATCATAGACATCACAGCCCTAGAGCAATAATGATGTCGGCCCCCTATTGGAACGCTTACTGCAGATGAGCCTGCCCTAAGCGCTCTGCGACCACTCCATCCTGGGATCCTCCCCACGAGCCTCTGAAGGACCTGTGGCACCTAGAGGCTAAACATATCCTAGTGATTGCCTGTAAGGCGGGGACCGTGGTCCTTGCCCCGAGGTCAGACAGTAAGTGACAGAGCTGGGATTCAGACTCTTCAGACTATTCCTTCTGCCTTCAGAACGAGTGTGTCATGCCAGCTTTTCCAGAAAGTCCTCAGACCTCTTCCAGGTTAACCATCATGACTTTCTGTGCCCCCCAGCTTGCCACGTGTACCCTGTCAAGGCACTTGTCATGCTGTGTCAGCCCCCATGGGACCAGATTTGGCCTCTTTCGTCAAGCATCTTGTATGAGCTTGAGAGCTCAGAGCTTCAAAGTCAGCCTCCCTGGGTGTTTGCTGGGTGAACGTGAGAAGGAATAGCCAGTGGGCCAGAGGGCTATGGTTCCCTCCCCATGGAGGGAGAGTTTCCAGGCACTGTGGGATTTGGGCCTGGAGAGACCCTAAAGCAAACCAGGCCCAAATCTGCCTGGTCCCCAGTGTGGCCCTCGGTAAGGATCTGACAGAAGCCTACACACCTCAGAGGCACAGACAGATGGGGAGAGCACGGACCCAGTGATGTGATTGAGGGCTTCGTGATGAAATTGGAGGTGAGGAAGAGAAGGTTCCAGAGCCCGTGTCCCAGCACCATCGTGAGACTCAGACTGGGGAAGGAGTGAGAGGCACACTTGCCAAAATACCCTCTGTGCCAGGCACCGGGCTAGACCCTCTCACACAGGTTAAAACTCACCGATTCTCAATCACCAGGTGAGGGAAGGATGAATACCCCCTTTTCACAGAAGAGGAAACTGAATCTCAAAAAAGGGATGTGAGTGGCCCGGGGCTGCTTAGCTGGTGCCAGAGATGTGGAAAGTGCACCTCTAAGCCCAGGGGGGCAGCCAGAAAGCTCTTGGTGAGCAGGAGATAGGGACGCGGGACAGAGAATGGATTGGCCCACCTTAAGCTAGGTGTCCAGGCCTTGCCCGGTCACTTATGGTCAGGGGAGTCATTTAATACTGGCATGGCCCTCCCACCCCAGGGCTTTCCCTGTATACTAGGGACGAGGGCACAGTTGGACTCCAGCCCAACAGGAGGTGTGTAAAAAACTTAACCAACATAGAAGTTCGGATTTTGGACTCCGGGCTGTATAGGGGGTCATGGGACGAGAGAGCAGTGAGTTCACTTGTCTTGCTACCTGGTGGCATTCTCAAACTTCTGGAAGCAGAGTATCCAATGTTCTCATCTCCTACCTGCGCTGCCCATTTCATTTCTCATAAGGTTATTCATTCATTCAACAAACACTCCCTAGTCACGTCCTCAATGCCAGAACCCAGTGTGGGATGGGTGCATGTGAATTAGACCCAGTTTCTGATTTCTGGGTCAGTGAGGGCTTCAGACACACAAATATCTGGGTCTCAGGGAAGGCTTCACAGAGGAAGGATGGGTCTTCCAGCCTGGAATTGGGTCTTGAAGGATGAAGAGAAGTTCAACAAGAAGCAAAAGACAGAAAGAAGACAGGCTTTGGGGGCAGATGGAATTTTAAGTGTTCAGGAGGCAGGAAGGACTTGTTGTTTTCAGGGAGCAACGAGAACCCTGGCAGCTGGAGTAGAGGATCTGAAGCCAGGTGTGACGGGGCTGGAGTAGGGCCTTGAGTGCCATGATGAGGCCTTTGGACTTACCCTGAAATTGTTGGGCACTCTGAGACTGAGGACCCAGTGAGGGGCTGCATAAACTGTAGAATGCAGCGATGGGGTATGGGAATGGCAGAATAGTGAGGAGGAGACAGAGGGGCCTCCATTCCTCGAGGGTGGTGAGCAGATGCCAGAAGTCTTGAAGAAATGATGAGGTGCCTGCCTCACGGTGCCCAGCCATTATCCCCATTGAACAGATGGGGCCACTGAGGCTCAGAGAGAAGAGGCTTGTGTGTGGTTCCTGTGCTGGGAAGTGACAGAGCCAAGATTCCAAGCCTAATGCACATGCTTCTGGAGTCTGAGACCTGGGGCTGAAAACCTGCAAGGAGAGGCTGGAGGGTCCCCAGGACGTTAGGAAGCCAGTTTTATTGGAGGTAAAAGAATCAGATATACTGCATTGCCTCTCTGCAGTTGTCAGTGGCTTAAGAGAAATTAATTAATCAGATTTGTAATCCATGTTTAAATGCTCCAGAAAAAAATTGGTTTTCAGAGTTTTATTAGCTTCATGAATTTAATAAATTGAGCGTTAAACAAATAAACCAATAAAAACTCAGAGGAGATGGAGATGTGTTCTCATAGCCAGGGACTCTTCAAGGGAAGGACGTCCCTAAAAAGGGAATTTCTTACTCCGAAATCACAGATGATCCTGGCGGAGGAGGATGTGTTTGTGACGGGGAGATGTTCGGTTTGGTTTAAGAGAAACCCACTCGGCTGCACCTGCTGGGTGCTGGGCCAATGCTGAGTAATAAGAACTTGGGGCATTCAGAGCCCTGAGGGCAGACAGACATGGGAATGGCACCCCCAGCAAAGGACAAGGGTGAATGATGGGCAGAATGCACTTGAATGCACTTGAGTATACTTGAATGCACAAAGCATGGAGGGAGTGTATGGTGGTGCTTGTGACCTTGTGACTCGTGTGACCTTGAACCTGCCCTCTGCACTTTCGTGTGCTCTTCTGTAAAACGGGAATGGAAACAGTGTCTTCCTTTTAGGGTTCTTCAAGGACTTAATGAGGTGATGCAGGTGATGGTAATTGAGTTCATTCACATTGGTGAGACAGGCACACAGAGAACTGAGCTGGGAGTGCTCTGTCCAGCTCAGGCCAGACAGAAGCTAGAAGGACCCAGAACCCAGGGTGGTCATGACAGGGAGGTTTGGTTGGGACCTGTAAACCTGGTGTCAGGAAAGCTGCTCCCAGGAGTGGCGGAGACCCGGTGAGGGTGACAATAAGGACGATAAGGAACAAGAGAAAGGCAGATGGCCGTTCTGTGGGGTGCCTTCTTCATGCTGGCATAGGGCCAAGGGCTTTACGTGCAGTAGGGCCTTCTCACAACCCTGTAGGTAGGTACCACCATTCCCGTTTCTTAAATGAAGAAACTGAGGCTCAGAGAGGTTAAATGTCTTGATCAAATTCACACTGGGAAGAAGTTACGGAGCCAGGGCTGGGCTGCCCGCCCCAGCAGTGCCCTCCCCACCCCCCCCCCCCAGCACAAACACTGTCTTCCCAGGGCAGGTGGTGGTTGCCCCCATCGGACTGGGTTGGGGCTGGGGACCAAGTTGCCCTACCTCACAGGTGGGACCAGACTGTATTGGTTGGTTCAGTGTTCATTCCACAAACATTTGCTCACCTTAGTGTACACGGGGCCTTGTGCTCAGCCCGGAAGACAGGTGATCCTGGGGAAAGTGGACCGGGAAACTGATCAAGTGGAGTCCTCAGGATAAATACTACAATGGGGAGGGGGTGTGAGGATGAGCAGCTCAGTGAGGTGGATATCTGAGACTGGAGAGAAGAAGGGGGGCTTCCTGGAGGAAGGGATATCTAAGCTAAATCCTCAGAATACACAGATGTTTGGTTGTCAGAGGTCGGGAGTGGGAGGAATGGTGTTCTAGACACTAGGGACAGCAGGAGGAAAGGATTGGCAGTTTACATGGACAATGGGGTTGTGGGTTGCCAGTGAGCCTGTGTGTCTGTGGTGTGGTCATAAAGGTGCCCTCTGGATTTGGAGCTTCTAGACTGGGGGAGGAGCCTGGGCCAGGGGATTGGCACCAAGAGGGCCAGACAGCTGGAGGGGAAGCCACAGGTGGAACCAGAGCTTCGGAGCCTCTCCGTGGCACCCCCACCATCCCCTCACACCCCCAGGCCTGCCCCATCCTAGCCTGTTGGCCCAAGTGTGGTAACAGAAGTACACCCATCTGGAACCCCCTGCACAGTTCTGGGGAGTGAGAACTATTGTCCCCGTCTTGCAGGTGAGGACACAGACCCAGACTTGCCCCAGGTCACAGAGACGGTGAGTGGCTGAGTCGGGATTGAGATCATGACCTGGGCTCCAGATCTAGTGCCTTGGGTGCTGGCAGGGCCTTTCTTTTGCATCAGGCTTCAGGGCCCCTGTGGGGCAGGAAGGCTCAGAGCTTCTCAGCCAGAGCAACTCTATCTCTGTCGGTATTTGCAGCCTCTGTGCGGCATTCCTGGAGAGGCCCACTCCTGGCCTCAAAAGGCCTGCTCAGCTCACTGACCTCTCCCTCTATGTTCACGGCTTTTACACTGAAAACTCGCTGCATCTTCACATGGAGAAGCGGGCAGTGTTGTTGAGCCCATTATACAGATCAGTAAACTGAGGCTCAGAGAGCAGAAATTACTTGTGCAGTCACTAGCCAGGAAGTGGTGGAACTGAGCGTTGAAACCAAGTCCATCCAATGCCCCTGCCACTGGCCTGTGGCTGGGACCGCTTCTCAATGGCCCGTTCCACCGGCCCTTCATGACGGGAGGGGTCGAGGGCAGGAGGGAGGCTCACAGAGAGGAGGGGACCCCGCTGGTGCCCCCAACCCCTCCCACACATGCGTTCGTAGCACTCACTCCGGCTCCCGTAGACAAAGGCAGCCCCATAATTGGGAGCGAGTATTTCATGCATCCCCCCCTGATGTTTTATTGGGTGGAGAGATGCTTGGAGACCAAAAGGATGGCACATTCCGTTTATAAAGTGTGCGCAGTTTGTTTTATATCCCGAGTTTTTGCAATCTAGATAACAGATGATGCCCCGAGTGGCTGGCGCTGCCTCCGTAATGGCGGCACTGAGCCTTTGGAGAAGTATTAATAATAGATTGTGTTGATGAGTTTGGAGAAAGTAGCAATCGACCCCCTGCTGCCAAGGCATTAGCACGGATGTTCTGAATGCAGCTTGCATGGTGGCAGTGCCTGCAAATGCGGGTCACCTCTCCTGCTGCCCTCCTCCCCTACCTAAGAGGGCCTCCAGTCTGGGAGACGCCCGAGGTGTGCTGACCCTGGCCTAGGACCCCGGCCCTGCCATGCCGGCACAGAGATGCAGCCGGTGCCTGTCTGCTCATAGGCCACTGGGGCCAGGCTGCAGAACTTAGCATGGCACCTAGATCAGGAGGTCGAAGTGTGGGGAGGGGACAGAGGGACAGTGAGGGGGGCAGGGCAGAAGCATCCTCCACATCAGAGCATCAGGTTGTGGAAACGTGGCTCCTTCCCCAGCACCTTGGCAGAGCTGGACACCCAGCCAGATTACTAGGGGCCTCTGCTTGAGGCTGCCATGGACAGTTGGGTAGGTTGTACCCTGAACAAAGGAATCCAGCCAAAGAGCCAAATCGGAGCTGAAATCCAGCTCATGTTCCCCTTGCAAAGCCACGTACTGTGTGGGCTAGTGGGGCCCCAGCTGCCTGCAGCTGACAGCCTGGCCTGAGCCTCAGCCCACCCCAAGCCTTCACTCACCTGCTTTGCAAACACTCGCCGAGCCCTCCTTGAGGATCATGTAGAACCAGGTCCTGCCTTTGGAACCCCTATAAGAGTTGGAAGCTGACACGTGCAGTCACTGTGATGTGATATTCATTTACCAAGTTACATGCTCAGTATCATTGACTCCTGACAACAGCCCTTTGAGGGAGGTCCTGTTGACATCTCTGTTTCACAGTAGAGGGAACTGAGGCCTGAGGGAATCTCAGGTGAGCACACAGGAGGCTACTTTCCCTGACTGGGACATCAAAGAAGGCTTCCCAGAGGAGGTGGCCTTGGAGTTGGGCACTGCAGGATGAGTAGGAGCCCGCTCAGTAGCACAGAGGCGGGTGGCACGGGGTTGCTGGGGATGCCCCCAATTTGAGTGCCCTGGCCAGTGCCAGGGCAGCAGGCAGACCTCGGATTGGCCCCGTCCACCGCGCCCCACTCGCTCATCGTGGGCGGTGCTGATGGCAGCCCCGGGAAGGGAGGCAGGCCGAGTGCCTTGCATTTATGGCCGTTTCTGTTCCAGAACCGATTAGTAGAGAATTGCAGCTGTAATCCGTGCCTGTGATGGCGGGCCATAAAGAGGGATGGGATGTGCACAGCGCTCCCAGGGTGGCGCCCGCAGACGTGGCCCAGGGACGTGGGGAATGAAAAATGGTTTTAATTCCCTCCCAGCAGCAATAATTTGATTCTTCATAAATTTTTCCATCAAAGTGTTGTTGAGGCTGAGTTCCCACAGAGCAGGGCACGTGACGGGGAGGAGGGAGCCGGGAGGAGCGGTCAGTAGGTGAGGGCAGGGGAGGGGCCGTGCTGCTCAGACCTTTCTGCCCACGCTGGCTGGAGGCATGGAGACCCCCGCCTGGCTTTGTCTCCAGAGATGGAAGATGGGTCTGCTTCGTCATGGAGGGGCTGGATCAGGCCCGGGCTCCGAGTCGGCCCCATCACTTACTACCATGGGACCCTGAGCAAGTGACTCCGCCTCTCGGCACCTCAGTTTCCCTATCTCTAAGATGGGATCCGTGTTCGCTCCTGTCTCACAGCGTTGTTGCAAAGATTAAATGCATTTCTGCCTACAGAGTGCTGAGAACAGCGGCTGGCACACTGTACATGCTCAGTGAATTTCTGCGTGTGATAAAGATACTTAAGCTGAAATGAGGCATAAGCAGGTGTCAGCTCAGCTGAGGGGCAGAGAAAGAACATGTTGAAAGGCCAGTGTGAAGGTGGCCTGGAGAAATTGCAGGCTGTTGCACGGGGCCATGGCCTGGGGGAGCAAAGACAGAGAGAGAGGCAGGATGTAAAGGGCCTTGAGGCACCAGGGAGTCATGGAAGAGCGTGGAGCAGGGAAACAGCATGAGCAGATGTGTGTTGCAGACAGCTCCCTCTGGCTCTTATCCTGGGGGGTGAGTTTGAAGGGTCAGAGGGGCCAGGAGCCCAGGATGGGGACTAGGGCAGCTGCTCAGGCAGGAGAGGAGGGGCCTCACTTGTGTGGTGAGTTGGACGAGGCCAAGGATTGCTTGGATGTGGGAGAGAGGGGCAAGCAAGGAGGAAGCGGAGCAGGTTCTGGGGTGAGGGTAGACCAGCCTGCCCTTTTCAGGGCAGGAACCACCTGGCTCTCGGAGAAGGTTGAGACCGACCTTATGCTCTGCCCTCTAGTGGCCACTGTGTCTCTGAGCAGGAAAGACCCTGAGCTGACACACCTAGGGAGCGCATCTCTGGGCAGGATGCCCAGCGCCCACCCTGGGGCCACCAGGGCCCTGGGAGCCAGTGGAGGAGGGCTGCAGGGCCTCCCGCTGTCTGGCTCTGTGCCCAGGGTGGGCCTCTCCTGCCTGGGGTGGAAGGCCAGGGTGGCAGGAGGGAGAGGCCAGCCCTGGATGGGCAGTGGCCTCCGGGAGGGACCCCCGAGCCTAGCCAATGCGCCCACATTGTACCCCTGCAGGCTCTTCGCAGCCAAGTGCAGCGGCTGCATGGAGAAGATCGCCCCCACGGAGTTTGTGATGCGGGCACTGGAGTGTGTGTACCACCTGGGCTGCTTCTGCTGCTGTGTGTGTGAGCGGCAGCTCCGCAAGGGCGACGAGTTTGTGCTCAAGGAGGGCCAGCTGCTGTGCAAGGGTGACTACGAGAAGGAGAAGGACCTGCTCAGCTCCGTGAGCCCCGACGAGTCCGACTCCGGTGAGCCACGGCTGGAGCTGGGGGGCAGGCGGCAGGGAGGGGCCCCTGCCGGCAAAGGACCTGAGCTACACAGACGGTGCACCCACATCCGGTGCACGTGGCACTGACGTGACCGCATGCCGTTACCTGCCACTAATGTGTGTGCACGTCCCCGGGCGCACAGATGCACATATGGACACTACCACGTGTGTTGTGCACCGGTGTATGTGCGTATGACCACACACACACACACACACACACACACACACACACAAGCACATAAAATGCATGTGTGGATACCCAGGCCCAGGAGTATATATATATGGACACATGTGCTTAGATGCCCACACACGCACAAGCCCACACTCAGGAACACACACGTGCACGTCCACTTAAACACGCATACATGCACACGCATGACCCAGCACGCACATCACACGCACACTGAGCAGCTCTGCGTGTGGCCACACACCCGTTTATCCACCTGCTCACTGTATTGCGGTTTACACACCTGCACACACACGCACACACCCTGCTCTCCGGCCCACCGCCCTCACCCTCTCTTGTCCTTGCCGTGGCCCCCGCCATGGCACAGCACCACAGGCGTCTCTGCCAGCACCAGGCCTGCAGGCTGGTGGTGGCCGAGAGGCAGGGACCTGGTGCGTCCTTCATCAGTGGGGAGCAGCAGCCTGAGCTGTCATTTCCCAGCTGGGTGGGGGCCCTCGGTGGTGCAGGGAAAGACCCTGTTTCCCAGGATGAAGGCACCCCTCTACTCTGCTCCAGCCTCCAAAAGGACTGTGCCAGCTTAGAGCCCTCCTGGCAGAAGGGCAGGTACGGGAAAGGAGGAATGAGTCTTGGAAGGGAAAAGCTAGGGAGAAGGCTGGTGCCATGTCATTCCAGGGTAGTGGGGGAGGACTGGAACAGAGGGCGTGGAGAGGAGATACCCTGGGCTGCTGAGCCGGGGCAACCTAGGGTAACCTAGAGCCCACGGTCACAAGACCTGCCCATCTCGCTTTGTTACTGTGGGGGCCCTTGGAGGAAGTAGTGAGCCCCCTATCTGTCTGTCCCTCTGTCCACCCATGGGCAGGGCACCGTGGAGGCTGCCTGGACTCATGGCAGAGCAGACACTGACCAGGTGCCATGGACCCATTCCTATCAGGCCTGGGAGGGGCTCTTGGAGGAAAGAGATCCACCCCCTCCACAGGGGCTCATGCTCTGAGGAAGATGGGCCTGGGAAAAGGAGGCCAGTTCAGACTCAGGGGCAGCAGGAAGCATGTGGTGTCCATCCGGGGCTGGCATCTCCGGGGCCCACAACTCTGGGGCATGGAAGGGGCCGCGTGTGCATGGTGGGTGCGGGTGTGTCTCTGGGTGAATACACGTGCTTCTGCGTGTGTGTGTGTGTGCCTGTTCAGGTGTGTGCATGCCTGTATGTGTCCACCTATGAGCATGCACCTGTGTGTGTGTGTGTGTGTGTGTGTGTGCGTGTGTGTGTGTGTGAATATGTCTTCGAGTTGCATGCACCCAGGTCTCCGTGGGCCCACGTGCCAGTGTGCGTGCACATATGCAGGTGGTTGAGTGTGTAACTCCATGGGGGGGGGGTATGTATTCTGTGGTCATGAATACTCCTGTGTGAGAATGTCTGGGGTATGTCATCACCTGACATCTCTTAGTCCCTAGAAGCTTCAAGGAAGAAGGTTCCCCAGAGTTTTCTCCCTGGGTCCTGGGGCCCGCTGGCCTTGGGCGAGGGCAGTGGGAACGAGTTTTCTGTAAGGCTGACATGCTGGGCTGGGGTCTCCGGAGTCCCTGGAGCCAGCCCTGGCGGGTGTTGGCTGGAAGTAATGGGATCCCGCCAGGCAACAGATTGCCTACGGGTACAAGGCTGAGACCCTTGTACAAAGCTGACGGGCCGGGTATGTCCACCACAGTGAAGAGTGAGGACGAGGATGGAGACATGAAGCCAGCCAAGGGGCAGGGCAGCCAGAGCAAGGGCAGTGGGGACGACGGGAAGGACCCCCGGAGGCCCAAGCGACCCCGGACCATCCTCACCACGCAGCAGCGAAGAGCCTTCAAGGCCTCCTTTGAGGTGTCCTCCAAGCCCTGCCGAAAGGTGAGGGGCCCCCGGGGTGGGGCGGGGCTGACACCCCACACCCGCTGCCCTCCCAGACAATGCCCCTACCGCTCTTGCTGGGGACGGGGACCTCCCTGAACCTCCCCGCCAACCCACAGTTCCCCCAAGCCCCATGCGCCCCACCCCCACCCCCGGCCTGATCTGTGTCCGTCCATCCGGGCAGGTCCGAGAGACTCTGGCGGCGGAGACGGGCCTCAGCGTGCGTGTGGTCCAGGTCTGGTTTCAGAACCAAAGAGCCAAGGTGAGAGGCCGCTTACCCCCGCTGGGCAGGGATGGAGCAGGGGTGCGGGCAGAAGACAGGGTCCTGATGGGAGGTGCTGGGAATGAACGGATGGGGGGGGGGAGGGGGGCAGGGACTGGCATGACCTGTGTCCCCCGCAGATGAAGAAGTTGGCGCGGCGGCACCAGCAGCAGCAGGAACAGCAGAACTCCCAGCGGCTGGGCCAAGGTGAGCCGGGGCCAGGGCACTGGGGCCCAGGCTCAGCCTCTGGTAATGAGATCCCCCCAGCCCCCCAGCCGACACCTTCCGGGGGCGGTGGGGGGGTGGTGATCAGGGCTCAGGGAACTGCTACCTTGGAACCTGGTGAGATCAAGAGAGGCGGTGGGGACCACGGGCAGGATGCAGGAGGAGGGATGGCAGGGTGGGCGGCCCACAGGGGTGGCAGAATTTTCAAGGTCGAAACTGCAGCCATCTGAGACGCCTGGCTGGCTCAGTTGGTAGAGCACGCGACTCTCAATCTCAGGGTCGTGAGTTCAAGCCCCACGTTGGGCATAGTGCTTACTTAAAAAAACAAACAAAAACACAAATCTGCAACCATCTCTCACCTTCACGCTGTGCCAGGCACCTTTCTCACCGCTGGCCACGCTCTGCCTCGCTTCACTCCCACAGACCCACGAGGGGAAGGGCATTGTCACGGCGATGCTCGCCGATGCTCAGCGAGACCAAGGGACTTGTTGGGTTCTCTCAGTTCGTAAGGGGCAAAGCCGGCCCCTTTAACATGACCATACACCCCACTGCCCATGCTACAATTTAGCAGAAGTCTCCGGAGAAATCTCCAGAGAGCTTCCGCAAGCCATTGAGGAGTTGGGGGTGGGCTCCTGCTGAGTGACGAGGAGCTAGTTTGAGGGCAGTGGCCAGGCCCCTGAACACTGGGCTTTGCCAAAATGCCGTGTCCATTTCTTGGGCCGGGGCTGGCCTCCCAAGCCCCATGGGGACACAGAGCCTTGAAGGGAGGGCACGGAGATCTTCCTGGGACTGCCCTAGTAGAGTCGGGGCCCTAGAGCTGCCTGTTCCCAGGTGAGACCGGGACTCCAGGGCAGATGCTAGGGTACTAGTGGGCAGCCCCTCCTACTCAGGACTCAGGGCCAGGCCAGTGTCCCCGGCTGCATCTGAGCCTTGGAGCCCCATTATTCCTCTGCCGCCTCTGCCGCCTTTCCCAAGACAGCCTGGCCTCCTGGGGCTATAGCCACTGTCTCTGGTCTCCCAGCCACCTCCTGAGCTATGTCACACCTTTCAGTGTTCCCAGCTGCCCCTGAGATGTAGCCTTCCCGAGAATGTTCCACAGTCCGCCTTGAGCTCATCACAGCCCATACTGTACTCCACACAGCACCCTGCCACCCCATCCGCACAACACCCCCTCCTCCTCCCCACCCCATCTCAGCAAATGGCACCACTCCGTACCCGGTGGCCACGCCAGTAACCGGGAGTCACCTCTGACCCTTCCTGTCCTCCATTTGCTGTATCTGCTCGGTTGCCAAGTAGGGCGGTGGTTTTCTTGTCCTGTGTCCCTCATACTCCTCCCAGGGGTTGTCATTCCTACATTCACCTTACAGGGACCCCAGACCCTCCCTCCACTTCCTCAACGGTCTCTGCCTCCGGCCTCCAGCCTGCCCCTCCCTGGCTGAGACCCTCCCCTGACTTCCTAGAGCCTCAGGGAAAACCCACACTCAGCTTGGGCCCCCGAAGGAGCCATCTTCCTCCCCACCCCTGGCCTTCTCTCGTTCTCAACAGTGGAGCCCTGTGCACCAGGCTCCCTGCTCTGACCCAGCAGTTTCTCCCCTCCCTGCCTTTGCCGCCCTTCAACCTGGCATGCCTGCCCCTAGCATGGTTGGACCCCTGCTGCTTCTTTAAGTCATATGGAGGTAGGCTTCCTCTAGGAAGCCTTCCCTGAAGCTCTTTGGCCCCGGGCATGGGCCCCACCTTAATGCCCCCAGATGCAGGGAGCTCATTGCACCCACATGTTGAATGATTACTGGCTGCTTAATGTCTGTCTCTGCCAGGTGGTGAGCTCCTGGAGGGCAAGGCCACTGGAGGAAGGGAGGAGGTGGGATGGGGAGGTCTGTGGCTTTCGATAAACTGATTTTTGAAGAGGAAACTACAGTGTGTGTCTGGGGAAGGGGCCAGGGGTTAGATACCTGGGCTCATGGGCCCTGGAAGGCCATAAGCAGCCTGGGGAAGTCTGGAGGAGGTCAGAGGGACGGTGTGGGCACCCTGGACTGGGGGATCGTGTGGGAGGGAGGTCCGTGGGAACTCCCAAGGTACATCTGTGAGGGCTCCCGGGGTGGGGGGACCTCCAGGATCAGGTGGACAGGGCTGGTCGGTGAAGGTGTGCTCTGTCCCCAGAGGTCCTGTCGAGTCGCATGGAGGGCATGATGGCCTCCTACACGCCGCTGGCCCCCCCACAACAGCAGATCGTGGCCATGGAGCAGAGCCCCTACGGCAGCAGCGACCCCTTCCAGCAGGGCCTCACGCCGCCCCAAATGCCAGGTGACCACATGAACCCCTATGGTAAGCCGCCCCCAGCCCCTGCCTGCCCCAGCACCGCCCCCGCCCGCTGCCTGACCTGGCAGGCCTGGGGCCATGACAGCCACCTCCCACCCCCGGGCCCGGGCAGGCCCTGCCAACACAGCCCACCTGCCTCCTCCTGACGCCAGGGGCGCCCTCGCGACCCCACCCATGGCCCTCAGCACCTCTGGTCCCGCGCTGCCGCCACAGGCCATCCTGTCCCTCCTCACCTCTGGCCACACAGCCTGCAGGGCCAACAGGGCCCCCAGGAGCCCCAGCCTGTACTGGCTCCTGACGCCCCCTCTACCCTCAGGGAACGACTCCATCTTCCATGACATCGACAGCGATACCTCCTTAACCAGCCTCAGCGACTGCTTCTTGGGCTCCTCGGACGTGGGCTCCCTGCAGGCCCGCGTGGGGAACCCCATCGACCGGCTCTACTCCATGCAGAGTTCCTACTTCGCCTCCTGAGAGCCAGCTGGCTGCATGGACGCTTGGGCCAGGGTCCTGGGGTGGGCCTGCGGCCGCCGCAGCCAGCCCCACCGCCCGCACAGACTCTACACACAGCCATACGGTGCCCTTTCCTGGGCCAGCCGGGCAGGCAGATGGGCGCAGCCTGGGCAGGGCTGTACCCTGCCCGCAGAGACCGTGTCACCCCAGGGACCCAGAGTCTCGGAAAGCCACTCGCCTCCCAGCCCCACCTCGGCCTCCATCACCTCCTTCTCCCTACCCATCTCTTTTTTGGGAAGCTTAAATTCTCTCTATTTTTTTAAACGTCCTCTCTGTGTCCAGCCAACCTCCACAGGCCGGGCCTAGGCCAAGGCAAGGCCCCCGCGCGTGCCCCGGGACAGGGATGCTGCGCGCGGCACCCGTCACCTGCGAGGAGCGTAGGACCCTGCGCCCTGGGCTGGTGCCCACCTCCCCCACCTCCAAGGGCAGGCCTGCCAGCCTGGGTTCACCTGTCCCAGCCCGAGCCTGGAACAGAAGTGGGGAAGAGCTTGGCAGGTGTGCCAGGCCCACTGAGGCACAGCCCTGAGGGGGAGTCCCTGGGGAGGGTAGACTGAGCCTCTCCTGCAAACACGCACACTCGAAGGCACACCCGTGTGATACACACACAGATAGGTGGATAAGCTAAAAGAGACGCAGAGGCGCTCTGTGGGCCAGCCTGGCCGTGTCAGGAAGGGGAAAGAGGCCAGACGGGGGCGGGGACCCCCCTTCTGACAGCAATAGGAGAGAAGGAAGGAGGAGAGGGAGGGAGGGGGGAGTTTGGGGCTTGAAACATGCAGACCCAGATGTATCCCAGCCTCAGCCTAAGTAGGTGCTGCCTGAGCTGGCGGGGCGGCCCCAGACGCGACCAGCTCCACGGGCAGAGACAGAGCCCCCAGAACCAGGGAGGACGTATGGCAGAACCTCCAGGCAGGAAAGCAACTTCAAAAGTCACCCACTCGGCTCATCATCTGAGGTGTGGCTCCCTCTGCCTCTCCTCGCGTCCCTCCAGTGGCAAGGAGCCCGCTACTTCATCGGGGCCCCGAGTCAGCTGCCGTTTTCTGCTGATTTCGCCTCTGCCTTTTTCAGCCCTGAGTCTTCACTTCTCAAAGCCAGACTTTTCCAGTTTCTCCAGCTCTTCCTCTTAAAACTGTACCCTCATCTGGGCTCCAGCTTTCCCTCTAAAGGTGGAGTAGATATAACCCTGTCTTCCCACTGACATCAGCCAGCCACCTCCCCTGCTTTAGGCACCCTGCCTCTGTTAATGTGGCCCCAAATCCAGTGCACAGTTTAGGCCACATAACCTAGAAACTCTCCCTTCCCTTCTGTAACTGAATCTCCTGGCCGTCACACATGTGGCAGCTAAGCCACATCTCTCTTCTGTGTGTAAGTGGGGGAGGGGGCATTTCTTATTTAGATCCAGTGAAGGACCTTGACTTTTTGACTTCTTACATTTCTTCTTATTTGACTCAGTCCAGCCTGTGGAGTTTCTCTGCACCCCCAACTCTGTGACCACTCGTTTGCTGTCCCTCCTGAGCACATCTGCCCGTGTCAGGGGTCAGCCCTGTGCTTCTTACCGAAGGCATGTGAACCTTCAGGGCCCCTCCCCGTCTGGCATTGGCCGTGAACCGGTCAGTCCTCCTCGGATGATGCTTTCCAGTGTGCTTCCAGCCCTGTTTTGTCAAACGCCCTGCCGGAAGCCAGATCTGCACCCCCCCCCCCACCCCACCCCACCCCACCCCGGATCCACTCAGCTCTAACCCTGTCGAAAGAGGACGTGAGGGCCCTGTTCTCAGTGACCCCCTCGCTGGCCCCTGGTGGCCACTGTGTCCTCGGCTAGGTGCTCACAGCCCTGCCTTTAATTCTAACATCAAGCCCTAGGCCGCCACCCTGAGATCTGCCCAGTCCAGGCTTTGAGCTAATAGAACGATGGGTGTCTCTCTCTGCCTTTGGGCCCCCCACCTGACTCCCTCTGGGATCCTCCAAGTTCGCCAACCTGCCCTGTGATTTTGCTCCTCTGTCCAGTGGGGAGGCCTCAGCTTCTCCGGAGTGTCCTGTGCTTTTCACCAGAGCTGTCGTGGGGCAGGACTCTCAGCAGCCCTCCTCGGGCTGGGCAGCCAGCCTGGCCGTTCCGTGCGTTCCTCGTTCCACACAGGCTGCCACAGGGACCTTGGCCGCTGTCCTCTGTTCTCTGTAGCTTAGTCCAGCTGTGCCCTCTCTCGTCCTGGGCCACCAGCGGTCCCTTAAGACAGCCATGCTGGTTTCTTGAGAGATGCTCTCTTCCTTCTCTTGTGCTTACATGGTCCAAATCATGCTGAGGGCACTTGGGGCGGCCCCTGCCCCCAACCCCCAGGAGCCCTGGTCCTTTTCTCCCAGACTCTTTCGGTTGGAAGGAACCTCAGGAACGGTCATCTGGTCCACTCCCTTGACCCTGCAGCTGGAAGAGCTGGGCTGAGAGAGGGGAGGGAGCAGGGGCACCATGTCAGTTCCTCGTCCTCTTCCTCTGGTGAATGGCCTCCAGGTCAGAGGGACATGACTTGTCTTGGGAAACTTTGCCAGCCCCTGGAGGGCATCTCTTCCCATTTGGGGGCCTCCCAACCTCCCAAGTCCAGCCACGGCTCTGTCCCCCCTGTGCACTAGTGGCTCCTTATGAGGAGCTGGTACAGAGACACCCCCCCCCCCCACTGCTGTCCCATGGATGGCCACAGCCAAGGGAACCTTAGAGAGCCCCGTGGGCCAGAGACACCCGATCAGTCGTGATTAGGAACTTGCCGTATGCTACAGCTCACTGCCCCCAGTTCCCTCAGGCGCCCCCAGACACTGATGCCCGCTCCGCCCAGCCCTGGACTGGGTGTGGAGACACAGATGAACAAGATGTGGGGCCCACCCTTGAGGGGCTTTCTTCTAGAAGGAGAGCCATTCACACTCAGACCTAGCCCTGTCCAAACATTAGTGGGGATCCATTTCTCCGGTGAGGAACCTGAGGCTCAGAGAAAGGAAGCAAATGTTCAGGGCGACCCAGCAGAAGCACGCAGAGGCTCGCAGGCTCGCTGGAATCTGGGGTGAGCTGCCGTGAACAGGCTCTTCCTGCTTCATGTGGGGGGAAGTGCAGCCTTGACTTGGGGGGCAGAGTGAGTAGTCAGGGGCACTCCCCCCCCCCCCCCCCCCCCCCCCCCCCCGGTGGCTGGGATGGGAAGCCCAAGAGAAGAGGGAGGTAAAGGTCTGGCCCCAAGGAAGAGGCAGGAAGTGTGAGGTGGGCAGGGGGAGTGTCAGGATAAAACCAAGTCCGAATTCGTTTCCCTGCTGGCGAAGGTGAGGCTCAGAGGGAGGAAGGAATCGGCCCCAACTGACACCGCAAATGAGGCAGAGGAGAGACAAGACGGTGGCGTCCTGCCCCCAGCCAGAGCCTCATCTGCCTGCCCCGTGGAGCCTCCCGGAGGGGGCCACACAGACGCGGGCCACTATGGTTCCAAAGATCAGACCGCAGAGCCGCAGGAGAAGCGGTCCCTGCAAGCGGGCTGGGCATGTTGTGGGCCTCCCGGGAGGGGGAGGGGAGGAGCCCACTGCCTCTGGGCAAGCAGGGCCCCAGCACGGTCAGGCCCCCATCACAGGTCCGAGTAGCCTCTTCTCCCTTAGGGGGCTCAGCTGCCCTTAGCAGTGAGGCTGCCCCACCCACCCACGTGGAGCCAGGGCCCCTCGCGCTCCGCGCACGCGCACGGGGAGCCTGGAGGAAGGAGAACTGGCTGACCCCTGCCTGGCCAGGGCTCTGGGCGCCACCTGGGCTAAGGACTTCACCTCCTGTCCGGGGAACCTGCAGCTCTGGGGCTCCCTCCGCCCTGGGGGAGGAGAGGATCCGCACTCACACACGCGCGCGCACAGACACACACTCACACCCGGACGCGCACGGAGGCTCACAGACCCACACTCCGGGTGCACGAGGCCTGAGGGCTGGGGGAGCAGGAAAGACCCTCCAACATTTGGCCCTTGGAAGGTGCAGTTTGCAATGAGCCTGTCTGCTGGTGCCCCCAGCCCAGCTGGGCGTGGGGACCGGCCGCCGGCCATTCCTCTGTTTTCCTTGTACAGACTCACTGCCCACCCGCCATCCCCAGACACATTTTATTTAATAACTTGTCATTGTTAAATTATTTATTAGCGTTTACCACATCACCACCCCCACCCTGCCCTCCACGCTCACCTTCTGCCTCTTCCCACAAAAGCAGAAAATGGAAACAACAAAAGACGAGACATCAGTATATTTGTAAATAAACCAACCTGTACACGCCTGTGCCGCCTCTCCTTGGGGGGAGGGGAGGGGTGGGGTGGGGCGGGCCCGGGCCCTCCAGAGCGTGAGGGATTTCTCCAGGGGCACCAGGGACAGCAGATCAAGGAGGAGGGAGGCCTCGGGGCCCTGTTCTCGCCCTGACCCATTCCTTGTCCCATCCCATAATCATCGTCTCCCTAATCCTGGGCCTGTCCCAACCCTGAATCACCTCCATGCTTAAACGTTTCCATCACATCCCACTCTCTCCCATTCTGCAGCACTCTTCATTCATTCATTCATTCATTCATTCACCCAACCGACGTGAAGGGTCCTTTAAGTGCCAGCTACCAGTCTGAGAACCAGGGATCAGTAGTCTGTGCCTCAAGGAGGTAGGTTGTGACACACGCTCAGTTGAGGGATGGAGAGGCCTTGTTACAGTGTATTCAACCTCACCTGGAGGTGTGAAGCATCATGGAAGGCTTCCTGGAGGAAGCTACATATTAAGCTGCAAGCAGAAGTTAGCCAGCGTGGAGGAGACTAAGTGGGGAGTCTGCCAGTGCTTTGGGCTTGTGCAAAATCTCAGGGTCAGGCAAAATCTTGTAAATCTCCTAAACTAGAAGAATAGCTAAGTTTGCGGGGGTGGGGGGAGCAGGGGGGGGGGGGGGGGAATGAGAAATGATGAGACTGGAGGCAGGGCCAGACCACCCAGGGTCTTGATGATGAGTGAAGAATAGATCCGATTGGGTTGGGAGGACTGGATAGAGGCACAGAGGTTGGTTGGGTCACCTAGGTGACAGGTGACGATGGTTTTGACTAGGGGGGAGAACAGTGGAACAGTGGGGAGAATGAAGGGGACAGATCCTAGAGATAACCGAGAAGGGCAGTCAAGGCAACGGCTAGATCCCCAAGATGGGGGTTCCTGGAGCACTCTGGTCTGGGACACGCGGAGCTGAGGGTCTCTGGGGCATCCAAGCGGAGATGTCTGGGAGCAGAGCTGGGGGCCTCGAAAAGATCAGAGGCGGAGCACCCAGGTGTTCAAGAGCCAGACAGACGGTCACAAGGCACAAGGTGGGTGAACTCACCCAGGGGGAGAATGAAGAAGCTGAGGCCAGATCCCGGAGTAATCATGAGGACTTGGGATGGGACATGACTGTGGGATCCAGGAGAGATGGGAGGGTGGGCAGAGAGACTCAGAGGCACAGAGACTCTCAAACTTCCTCAGAGTAGTTTGGGGACTATCAGTGTGCATGTAGGTGGGTGTATGTGCGTGTCCGTGGAAACAGCTCTGGGGGTCGATTGGTCTGGATATATTGCGCATGAAGCTACATGTCCGCCAGGTATCAGTGTATCCTGTGCAGCGATGTCTACCAGCAAGGCTGTCCAGATCCGGGCAGAGTCTCGGCCGTGTTTCTGTGTGTTGGTGAAGATGTTCGCGTGTCCACACGTGGGTGTATCATTGTGCGTCTTCATACCTCTGTGCATCCTGGAGGCCTCTGGGCCTCACGTCCACGGATCTGATGTCCTAATGTTCTCCCCTTCCCCCCACCTCTCTGCTTCCTCCTTCTCAGCCTTCCGTCCCCGCTGCTGTGGCCACGGTTACCTGGAAGCCCCCTCTAGCTACTCTCCCTCCGCCCGCGGACACCAGCGCCCCCTAGGGGGCACATCCCACCCCCTCGCCCTCTTCAGCCTCTGGGTAATTCTCACAGCCAAAAACCTAGATAAGTGGAAGCACTCCGGTTCATTTCCTCCTTTGCACCCCACAATACCCGGAACAGCAAGTATTAAGGTCCCATTTTTCAGAAGGGAACCCGAGGCTCAGAAGGAGGTAGTGATCGGCTCGATATGACAAAGCTAACAAGGGGCAGCAGAACCAGGGTTCCAAATCAGGTTTGGCTGCACATCCATGGCCTCACCGGCACCCCAGCTGTCCCCTCAAGCCTGTGGTCCTCCAAGGTCAGGCTCAGGGACCTGGGGACCAAGGAAACTCTCCCACACTCAGAGTGGCCTCACTGAGGCCCAGAGAAATTAAGTCACAGCCCAGCGGCACAGCACAGAGACAGGACTAATCCGGGTCTTCACGTCCAAGCCCCAGGCCCAGGTTCCTGCAAGAGGGACTTCCAGGGGGCGCCTGGGTGGCTTAGCCAGTTAAACATCCCACTCTTGATTTCGGCTCAGGTCATGATCCCAGGGTCGGGATCTAGCTCTGAGTTGGCCATGCTGAGTGTGGAACCTGCTTGGGATTCTCTCTCTCTCTCTCTCTCTCTCTCTCTCCCTCTCCCCCACTTGCTCTCTCTCTCTCTCTCTCTCCCTCAAAAAAAAAATTACAAAATTTAAAAATAAAAAAAGAGGGGCCTCCAAGCTCTGCCTGCCACCCCCAGCAGTGGGCTGCAAACTCTCTTGCCTACAGCAACCGTTTAAAATCCTGTCACTAAAAAATGTGGCGGGGGGGGGTGGGGGGGTGGAGAGGAGGGGCCGTGCTAATCCAGCGCTCCCCTGTCTCCTGCCTGTCTTCTCTCCCCAGCCCAGAAGGTGAAGGCACAGGAGGGGTGGGAGACACAGGCTGAGTCCCTGGAGACACAGAGGGCGTGGGAGGAGGTCTCCCTCCCGCCCAACCCCCGCTCCGGAGGCAGCCGGGAACAGAACGACCTCAGCCCACCGACCTTCACAACAACCCAGAACAGCTCTTCCTTATCCCGTTGCACAGATGAAAAACAAAAACAAACACAAACAAACAAACAACAACAACAAACGAAGCTTGGAGAGAAGTAACTTGCTCCAGGGTGATTCCTCTCGGGAACTTGGGGTTGGAGAGGGTCCAGGCCGGGGATCCCGTGGGAGTTGAGAAGGCGGAGGTCCCAGGAGAGGAATGTGATTCTGAGCCTACCCTACAAACCTTGGGTCCTCAAGGGGGGTCCTGCCCCTTGGTCCTGCCCACAGGGCGGTCCTGCCCCCGGAACGCCCCCTGTGCTGCCGTCCCCCAGCTTGGCCCAAGAAACCTGCCCAGCGGGAGCCCCGGACCAGAGAAGGTGAGGGATGTGCACGGCACGCAGAACGAACATCCGCCTGGACCGATGGCCAGGGAGACAGTGGTCCCACGGGCATTAGGAGGATGGCCAGAAGGAGGGCGACCGCACCCAGCCCTGCAGCCCCCTGCCCTGATGGGAACACGCCCCCAGGGCCAGGCAGTGATGCCGGCCTGCTCTCCGGCGGCTGCCTGTGCGACTGTCCGTGCCCCGCGCACTGTGCTGAGACTTGCACGGTTCGTTCCACTTACTCCTCGCAGCCCCGTGAGGCAGGAAGGGCTGTGATGTCCACCCGGCAGGCGAAGACCCCGCTCTCCCATTTCCCTCCCAGGAGTTCCCCTCCTACAGCCAGCGCCGCTGTGCCTCAGATGTCCTCTTTGCCTCTAGTGTCCTGGGACCCCGTACCAGGCAGATTCTGACCCCGGGCGCTGACAGGCAGACAGGGGGGCTCTATTTATGGCTTTGACGTCAGAGCAACCCCTGGGGCTTGACTGGAGAACAGAGATAGCCCCCGATTGCCCATTCCCCCTGATCTTCACCTCTCGCCCGGCAGACCTCTCAGGACGCATGCCCGCCTGACGGAGCTGAAGCAGGAGCTGCGAGAGAGGCATAAAGGACTCCAAGTGGCAAAGCTCGTCAGCTGTGCCCGGAAATTTAGGGAAAGCCTTCTGGAGGAGTAACAGCCAGAGCAAATGCTCAGCGGCAGGGCACCAGTGGCGTGGGGCGCGCCTGGGTGGAATTCAGGACCCAAAGGCCAGAGGTGGCAGGAGGTAAGGTCCCTGGTGCTGCCAGTACCCATGCTGAACACGCCAGGAGCCATTCAGGCCCTTGGCACTGGAAGGGCACCTGGCACAAACCGTTCTCTGATTTAGTTGGAGATAAAGTCAGCACACTATGAGATTTTGAATAATACACAAGAGTATCGTGATGTATCTATTTGTGGCCTGAAGAGGAATAATAAACAAAAACCCCTAGACCCACTCCACAGGTAAAGGAAAACATACATCTCAAGGCCTTGGAACCCTTGATGTGCCCCACCATGATTCCGGGAGCTTTCATTTGTTCCTTTGGAAAACTCTGATCCAAATCAGCGGCAAATCAGTAACAAAGTGATGCACAGAAAGTTCTTAGCACAGAATCTAGTGGGAATGGGCTCAATGGTAGGCAGCCCCTTGTGCGTCTATCCTCTGCGCAGAATGCCCAGGAGCCTTCTATGAGCAGTGCTCCCCTTAACAAACCTTGGGGTGCTTTGCTGCTCAATCCTGGAGACAGACCAGAAGCTAGGTGGAATTTCACTTCAGTACCTGCAGTTACCTGTCAGGCCACGAGGTGGCGATCGGGAGTCAGGAAGGTGAGAGCCGACGCAGCGGCTGGGCTCAGAGGTGATGTGGGGATGGCTTCCGATTATGGTCAGAGAAGAAAGGAGGGAAGAAATCCTCCTCTGCAGAGGCTTCTGAGCCCCAGGCCCTGTGTGGGCGCTTTACAGGGATGATACCGTTTCCTCATCACAACCCTGAGAAGCAGGTGTGAGCATTCCCATCTTACAGAAACAGGAATGTGGGCTCAGAGAGGTTAGGTAACCTGCCTGAGGCCACACAGCTAGGAAATGACAGATCTGGGATCTGAACCAGAGCTGGGGCAGTGACGAAGACACAGGAGGAGGAAAACAAGGGGAGGTGGAAGAGGAGTAAAAATTGCAACCCCAGCCTTATTCTGCCCATCTCACTGACTCCTCACACTGACCTGTGAGGCCGGTACTGCCACGACCCCCATTTTATGGATAGGGAAACTAAGGCTCGACGAGGCTAAAAGCCAGAGAGAGGCTACTTATTATCAGTGCTCTGGCTCCTGGGGAATCAGGCCTCCCTGAACCCAGAGGGAGGACCACCAGGGCGAGCACAGAACTGCTGAGTAGCCCCACCCCCGCCCCCGCCCCAACACACATATACATACCCTGGCCCCTTCTCTTCCCCTGCTCCTCAAAGAGGGATAGCGGGCTCAGGCCCCGCCCATGACCCAGGGCAGCCTCAGCTTCCCCAGGCACATGAGGGATGCTCCCTCACGGGAGCAAGATCCAGGTCTGCCCCCATAGAGCACAGACCCCTGTAGATGCTTCCAGAACAGGGGATTCAAGTCATAGCTGGAAGCCCCCGATCAGAGGTCAGTGTTTCATTCTGATCATTTCCGTCGCTGGGACTCCTCTGGGGTTTGGGGGACTCTGCACCGCCCTCCCTCCAGCTTTGGGAAATATACAGAGCAGTGTTACCAAGCTCCAGCCCTGGCTCTGCCCTTCACTGGCCATGTAACCCTGCACAAGTCACTTAATCATCCCAAGCCTTGGTTTCTCTATAAACTGAGGTGTGAGCACAGAGCCATCATGAGGGTCACATGAGTAAGTGAGCCAGACACAGGGTCCTTGCCAAACCCACTCAGACAACAGGGCTAAGATCATTTGTGGGTGCCCCTCGCTTCTGCCTACCCGGGAAGCTAACTCTCAGCCCAGAACACCGAGCCAAGAGGAGCCCAAAGGCGCGGGACGGAGCGTTTGGGGTTGTCCTTGACACTGGCAATGGCAGAGCTCCCCCCACCCCTATAGGCCAGGGAAGCTTCCAGGAGCTGTGTTTCATGAGATGCCAGCCTTCCTTTCCCTACGCTCTGAGGCTGACAGACTCCCGGCCCTCACATGACCTCAGGGGCCATGCCAGAGGAGGCATCGAGGCATGGGCAGTGGGAGTTTGGCCCTGCCAGTCAGCCTGAATCTTGCGGCCTCTTCGCCTCCTGGCCAGAGCACTCCATTACCTGTGATTGGCCCAAGGACGATGTCCGGGCACCTTCCGAGATCCCGTTGCCGGAATGCCGGCAGTTATGCTTTGTACCACAGGGGGGAGCCCTAGAGACCGTGGTCAAACGGACAGGGAGGCAGACCAAGGCTTCGGTTTGTGGAGCCATTAAGAAGCTAACGAATAAATGGCTGATAAAGCCCTTTATTGCTTAAGCTAGTTAGAGTTAAGTCTCTGTCACTTGCCACCAAAGAGTCGTGACTAAAACCCATACCCATCTCACAGGATTATTGGGTAAATAAATGAGATAATATTTCCAAGTCACTGACATAAAAATCAGTGTTCCAAAAAAAAAAAAAAAAAAAGCTGATTCTCAACAGGACACAATAACAACCCATGGACCTCCCCCGCCCCCGGTTTTGCAACATCACCCCACTTTGTTTCTACAAATACAGTTTGTGAAAGCTCTACCTAACAGGGACACAGATTTCAAGCTGGCATTTAAGAAGAGACATTGTTTGGGGGACATTTTTTCCTGTGGATCCCATTCAACCGGATATCGTCAGAGATTCCTGAGAACGAATGGAAACAATAGTTTCATACAATAGTAAAATGCATACATCGTCCCTGCCAAGAGCAGTGCCTGCCGTCAGAGCTCTGGTGGCCATGAGCACCTGCCTGGTGCAGGGTCCCCTCAGGCTCCCCGCCACACAGAGGGGGAACCCCTCTAGTTCACCCACAGCTGGAACTTGGAGGCTGTGCCATAGGCCCAGGCAGTGGGGTACTTCATAAGCAACAGAGTTCGGTTGAAAAAGTGAATTACTGGTGCTGAGTTGCTAATGAGCAAATAATCAGGTTACACCCATCGCAAAAATGTCCACCAACAGAGCGACTGTGACAAGGGCAGAAAACTGGAGTCATTCTCTGTAAAACAGTCAAGCTGCAGCTGCACAAGAGGTCAACTCACTGCAAATGACCTTTTTGTTTATAAAATGCCCTGCCAACATCTAGAAATGTGGTCATAACCGTGACGGCCATGACGGTAATAACGGCTGCTACGTCCCAGGGACTTAGCACGGGCCACACTCCAGGTGTGGTCTTATTTCATTGTTCCTCAAAGTATTACGATTATCCCCATTCTACAGGTGAGAACGCTGAGGCTCTGAGGGGTAAAGGAGCTTGTTGAGTGAGCGGCAGATCCCGAGAGCAGGTTACCTGTGTAAACAAGCAGTTCTACCCAGAGGGAAGGCCGGGATAGACAGGTAAAGCTCCCAATTTTTTGCAACTCTGCCCTTCCAAGGGGTGGAGCGGGCTTCACCAGACCAGGCTCCAGGCCAAGGAGTGAGTTGGAATGGCCTGAGGGACGAACGAGGAGGCCTCTTCCCAGGGAAACAGGGGTGAAGATTCAAAGGCAGGGCTGAGGGGTGTGACCCATTCTAAGCTGCTTCCCAGGCCAGCAAGTCCGTTTCTCAGGACGTGAGAGGCAGGGAGGAGTAAGGGATACTGGAGGCCAGAAAGCCACCCTCCCCCTCCTGAGCCAGCCGGGCCCTATTGCAGGAACGACCTGTGCCCCTTACATCATTGCCTTTCTCCGTCTGGAGGGGAAAGGCAGAGCTCGGAGTGGTCAGCAGCTTGCTAAGTTCACACAGCTGATCAGCACAGATGGGAACAGGAACGTGGGAAAGGGGAGGGAGGAGAATGGGTTCATTTTACAGATTAAAGCCCCCTCATCCCTATCACATCCCACCCCAACCCACCCACCCACCACCAGAATTACCCGGAGAAGAAATCCTGTAGATTGGGAACCTAGAAAGTTGGTGGACAAGCATGCGGGGAAGGAGACGAAAAAAGCTCGTCCACGGGGAGGCTGGATATAGGAGCAGTTGCAGGACGTGGGGCTGGGAGTCTGGACCAGTCAGTCTGGGACCCCCAGGAGCCTGGCCACACTCCCTGAGCCATTTCCAGATCACCGAGAGGGTGGGCCCCCCCGTCCTAGTGGCGACGCCTCCACCCCCCCAAGCCAGGGCCCTGCTCAAGAGTGGGCCCAGCTCTCAGCACCACTGAAGGAAGGACTCTCGGACCACCGACCACCGCGCTGGGGGAGTATTCAGGCAAGCTGCTGTGATTGTGTTTTTCCTGGAGTTTTTGCTTTATTAGAGGCGGCTGCTTTGTTGTTGGGCACAAAAGGTTTATGATTGTTCTACGTTTCCATCGTTCAATCGCATTCCTCTCTGTCCCGTGTAATGCTTTTAGCCTTGAATTCTCCTTCGATGGCAACACTGGCACGCCTACATCCTGTTTTGTTTGCCTTGACCTACTATCTTTATCTTTGTCCGGACCCTTTTTTTCGCTCTGTCCTTTTTTGGTTATTTCTTGTTTGTTTGTTTTTTTAAGTGTACCGGTGGGGTTCATTTTTATTTTCATTATATTCGATACATACGCCAGGCAAATATATAACTGAGATGAGCTTTGAAGCATAAGAAGAACGCCTCTGAACATGGGCCACATATAAGAACTGAAACATTACCCAAACCATTGAATCTTCCTCTGTGTTCCACCCCCTCCCTCCCCCTCCCTCACTCCTGAAGATAACCACTATCTTATATTTGGTGTTTATCACTGTTGTGACTTAAGAAAAAATCCTAATCCCACCCATTAGATATCATTCAATTTTGCTTGTTTTTGAGCTTTTTCTTTTTTTTTACAAAGGATATCACAGATTCTACTGGTTCCTTTTAAAAAATCAGTACTGTTGCCAGCTTTCCCCCACATTGTTGCACGCAGCCATTGTTTGTTTCGGTATAACATTCCGTTTATTTATGAATTCTCCTACTGCAGCTATTTGGATTTTTCCAGCTTTTCACGAGAATGAACAATGCTGCCATGAGTCTCCAGCTACAAGGCTCTTACTGCACAGACACCGGACAGTCTTTCCAGACCAGACGCTGGTAGGGGCACTGCTGGGTTGCCAGGATAGGCACAGGGTCGGCTCCGTAAGACCAAGTCGGTTTTCCAAAGTGGTTTGGCGATAAATAAGAGTTCCTGTCACTCCACATCCTTCACGGTACTTCCCAATGTTGACCTGCCCCAAACGATCTGAATTTGCGACCTATACTACCTTACTGTTAATGAGGCTGAGCGTCTTTTCCTACGGATATCCTCCGCTTGTGTTTTCTCTTTTGTGAAAGGCTCATTTGTGTCTTTTGCTCAATTTTCTTTTGGATTGTTTGTCTTTTTCTTTGTTGACTTCTAGGGTTGTTCGTTTGTTTTTTTAGTATATTCTGGATACAAATTCTTTGCTAGTTATATGTGTTGTAAGTAAGGAGTTTCTCCCAGTTTGTAGAATAGATGTTCTTCTATTTATGGATTTTTTTTTAATGTTTATTTATTTTTGAGAGAGAGAGAGAGAGAGAGACAGACAGACAGACAGAGTGTGAGTGGGGGAGGGACAGAGAGAAAGGGAGACACAGAATCCGAAGCAGGCTCCAGGCTCTGAGCTGTCAGCACAGGGCCCGACGTGGGGCTTGAACTCACAAACTGAGATCATGACCCGAGCCGAAGTCGGCCGCTTAACTGACTGAGCCACCCAGGCGCCCCAATTTTTTTTTTTTAATTTTTGAAAAAGTTTTATTCATTTTGAGAGAGAATGGGAGAGGGGCAGAGAGAGAGGGAGAGCGAGAATCCCAGGCAGGCTCTGTACTGTCAGCCCAGAGCCCAACATGGAGCTCAGTCTCACAAACCTTGAGATCAAGACCTGAGTGGACATAAGAGTCGGCTGCTTAACTGACTGAGCCACCCACGTGGCCCTAGAAGTTCTTCTATCTAAGGTAGACTAATTTATTCTACATTTTATGGTTTGACTTTTTTGTTTTGTTTTGTTTATAAATTCCTTCCTTACCGGAGCCATAAAGATATTCTCTTATATACTTCTTCTTACATTTTGATGTTTTGACTTTCTCATTTAAAATTTTTAAGCCATTAAGAATTTATTTGGGGGAGGCACCTGGCTGGCTCGGTCAGTGGAGCATAATAAGACTCTTGATCTCAGCCGCATGTTGGGTGTAGAGATTACTTAAAAATAAAGTCTCTAAAAAAAGAGATTGGCACAGGCGAGATCAAGATCCAATTTCATATTTTTTCATATGGGTAAGCAGTTATTAAGGCACCTCGCATTGAATAATTAATCCTTTCCCTGGAAAACCGGTTCTATTGTCTGTGTGTATGTATGTATGTATGTATGTCAGGTTTTCATGCATCTGAGCATTTACTACTGTTGCATTGGTCTGTTCGGCTAAACCTGTGCCAGAATCGCACTGTCTTAACTACAAAGACTTTATGTAAGTCTTGATTGCATTGAAGGCATGTTTCCCCCCGTTTCTTCTTCAGGATTGTATGGCTAGTCTTGGCCTTTTGCTCTTCCACATAGATTTTAGAATCAGCTTGTGAATACTTTTCAATGTCCTGTGGGGATTTTGATCAGAATTCTAATCCCTCTATAGATCAATATGGGGAGAATTGATAAAACATGGCTGACGAGTCTTTCCCTCCTCGAACAGGATCGGGAGGATCGAGGCTCCCTGTTTATTTAGTTCCTTCTTAGTATCTTTCAGCAGAGTTGTAGGATTTTCTGCATCAGGTCGTATACATCTTTTATTAGCTTTATTTTTAGAGTGCTTACTTTCAAGTTCCTAAATGTTGTCTTGTTCTGAGCTGTTTTATAAGTATTATGAAATGTAATTTAGTTTTAAATATTATCATATATCCTGCCACCTTGATAAACTCTTATCAATTCTAATAATCTCTCAGTATATTATTTTGGTTTTTGAATGTAGATAATCATATCTGGAAATGATCATTTTGTTTCTTTCTAATGTATAATATATGATATATGATATTCTAATATGTGACATAATATATAGATATACAATTATTATGCATGGTATTATAATATATACTAATTATATTGTATTATATTCATATATAATATATTTTCATGTTTAACTACCCTTACACCCATGGTATAAAGCCAGCTTGGTAATGATTTTAAATATATTTTTTTTCTCATTTTTTTTTTAGAGAGAGAGTGCATGCACACGTGAGTGAGGGAAAGGCACAGAGGATTGAGAGAGAGAGAAAAGGGTGGGGGGGAATCTTAAGCAGAACCCATGCTCAATGCAGAGCCTGACACAGGGCTTGATCCCACAACCCTGGGATCATGACCTGAGCCGAAATCAAGAGTCAGATGCTCAACTGACTGAGGCACCCTGGTGTCCCTATATTTTTTCTTCTTTATTCCTGTTATTATACAAAGCTATCTGTGATTTTGTTTTGTTTTTTTTTTAATGTTGGGGTTTAAAAAAAATTTTTTTAATGTTTATTTATTTTTAAGAGAGACAGAGTGCAAGTGGGGGAGGGGCAGAGGAGAGGGAGACACAGAATCCCAAACAGGCTCCAGGCTCCGTGCTGTCAGCCCAGAGCCTGACTCGGGGCTCGAACCCACCAACCGTGAGGTCATGACCTGAGCCGAAGTCGGACACTTAACTGACTGAGCCACCCAGGCTCCCCAAGCTATCTGTGATTTTAAATATTTCGTTGGCTTCGGTTTTCTCCTATTCTTTCTTGATTTTTGTATGCAGGTACATGCGTGAGGTTGTCCAGGTTTGGGTATTAAAGTTATGCTGGCTTCTCAAAATGAGATGAGGGCTTCCTCTTTTCTATCCTCTGGATGAGTTTGTATAAAATTGTAATATCTGTTCTTTGGATGTTTGGAATCATTTGGGCTTGATATTTTCTATGCGGAACTATTTCAGCTATGTATTCAATTATGTTTAGTAGTTTTGAGACTATTTGGGATTTTTATTTCTTCTTGAGTCAGTTTTGAGAAGTCATGTGTTTCAAGGAATTTGTGCATTTTGCTTGTGTTACAATTTATTAATGCAAAGCTATATAGCACATTCTCTTTTTTATCTTTTTATAAAAGTTAAATTTATTTAAGTAATCTCCACACCCAACACGGGGCTCAAACTTGCAACTGGGAGAGCAAGAGTTGCAGGCTCTTCCCACTGAGATGGCCAGGTGCCCCTCTTTTTTTATCATTTAAGTCTCTTCTCTGCCTGTAGCAGTATTTTCTTTCTCATTCTTAATATTATTGGTTTATGCCCATGTCGTTTTACTCTTTAAACTTTGCCGATACTTATCTGTTTTATCAGACCTTTTGAAAAAACCAGTTTTGTCCTTGTTGATTCTATGTATTTTTATTTTTCTACTTTATTAACTTATGGTATCCTTTCTTCTACTTTCACTGAGTTCTATTGTTCTTTTCCTAATATTATGAGATGGACGCTTAGCTCATTAGTTGTCGGCCCTTTTTTTCCCCTAATATAAGTATTGAAGGCTCTACATTTCCTTCCAGCTACCATTTTTACTGCATTCCACAAGTTTGGATATGTAATATTTGCATTCAGTTTAAGTGCTTTAACATTTTCCAGTGGGGGTGCCTAAGTGGCTCAGTCCATTGAGCGTCTGACTCTTGATTTTGGCTCAGGTCATGATCCCAGGGTTCTGGGATCAAGCCCCGTGTCAGGCTCCACACTCAGCGTGGAGCTGTTCTCTCAAAATAAATAAAAAACTTAATAAAAATACTCTTTAAAAAATGTATAAAATAGTATCAATAGTAATAATGTCTACTTTGTGGGCAAGAAAAAGGGCAGACCTCAAATACTGGACATCAATTGTACACAAGTTGGAGGGGTGATTGGAGTTAATGTGGTTGAAGCTCCTTGGATTATTTTGGAGGTGGTGAAATAAAATAATTATTAACTTTAGACTTTTTTAAGTTTGAAAGATATAACTTTAAGGGTAATTACTAAAAGAATAGAAAAGGAGGATGTGATTACCAACTGCAGTGCAAAAGAAATGGAAGACCCTCAAGTTTCTTTTTTATTTTTTTTAATGTTTCTTTATTTTTGAGAGGGAGAGATAGAGGGAGAGACAGAGACAGAGTCAGAGCATGAGTGGGGGAGGGGCAGAGAGAGAGGGAGACACAGAATTCGAAGCAGGCTCCAGGCTCTGAGCTGTCAGCACAGAGCCCGACGTGGAGCTCAAACTCACGAGCTGTGAGATCATGACCTGAGCTGAAGTTGGGTACTTAGCTGACGGAGCCACCCAGGTACCCCCCAAACCCTCAAGTTTTTAAAAAGTGAAAAAGGAGAAACGAGAACCATGGGAAAGATGGTGGGTCAAAAAGAAGCACAAAATTAGATGGCAGATGCAAGTCCAAATTTATCACTAATCTTTAAAAAAAAATGCAAGTGTGCTAAACTCTCTCGGCAAAAGACAGAGATGATCAGATACAATTTTTTTTTTAAACCAGATATATGTGGTCTGTAAGAACCACTCCTAAAACGTAAGGACCCTGAAAGGCTGAAAATAATGGTATACGTTAAATATATCAGAAAAATATTAACCAAAGGAAAGTTGCAGGGGTTTTATTAGTATCAAAAAAATAGAGAGTAAGGGGCACCTGGGTGGCTCAGTCAGTTGAGTGTCTGACTCTTGATCTCAGCTCACTCATGATCCCAAGGTCATGGGATTGAGCCCCATGTCTGGCTCCACACTGAGCATGGAGCCTGCTTGAGATTGTCTCTCTCCCTATGCCCCTCCCCTGCTCACGGGCATTCTCTCTCTCTCTCTCTCTCTCTCTCTCTCTCTCTCTCTCCCTCAAATAAAAAACATAAAAATAAATTTAAAATATTTAAAAAATAGAGATTAAGTTAAATATTATTGTAAGAGATAAAGCTTCTAATAATAATAAAGGTTTTAGTGCATCTAGAGGATAAAACAATTGAATGAATAAAACAGCCTCAACATATACAAAGCAAGAATGGAAGAACTACAGAGAAAAATCGATAAATCCATGATTATTATGAAAGATTTCAACGTATCTCTTGTAATTATTGATATGTCTAGCAAAGAAAAAAATTAAGACATAGAGAATTTAAACGACACAATTAACAAAACCTGAACCAGTGGCTATAGATAAAATCCCAGCTCCAACATTAGAGAACACACACGTTTTCATGCACACATGAGAAATTTATAAAAAGTGACCACATACTAGAATATACTGCAATTCTCAACAAATTATAATAACTGGCATCATACGAATCATGTTTCTGTAACCTACAATGCAAGCAGGTTAAAAGTCAATGATAAAATGAGTAAAAAAATTGCCATACGTTTGTAAATTAGAAAAAAATCACACTGGAAAAAATATTGTTTTAATTTAGAGAGAGCAAGCATGTGAGCAGGGGAGGGGCAGAGAGAAAGGGAGAGAGAATCCCAAGCAGGCTCTGTGCTGACAGCACAGATCTTGATGCAGAGCTCCCCATCCCATGAATGGTGAAATCCTGACCTGAGCCAAAATCAAATCGGATGCTTAACCGACTGAGACACTCAGGCACTCCCATTTCATACATTTTTTGTTTATATTTACCTACGTGTTTACCACTTCTTTACTAATGATTTCTTTTTCCTTTTGAGATTATTTTCCTTTACTGAAAGTCTAACAGTGGTGAATTCCCTCAGGTTTTGTGCATGTAAAAATGGCTTTATTTTGGTATCATTTCCAAAAGATAGTTTTCAAAAGAGAGGAGTACATAAGTCTTAGGTCAATCATTGTTTTGTGTTCCATCTTGTATTTCTTTGAACCTTTTACACATGATTCTTCTACATTCGGTCTTTAGTCATTCCAATAGCCAAAGTATTTAGGAAAAGGTATCCAAGTATAGTGTTTATTGTGTTGCTGACTCTCACTCATTGTGGCTTGTTTCCTTGTAGTTTGGTGATCACTGGTTGTGAGCTCATGTTCTGTTGATTTTAATCTGTGAGAATCCTGGGGGCCTAAGCTGACGGTGCCTTCCTCCTGAGGTGCATTCGTTTCTGCCAAGAGTCAGGGGCTGCTATTAACCTGGAGTTACTTCAACCACCGTTAAGAGACCCTGGCTCAGTGCCAGAGTCTCCTGCTAAGTTCTCTCACCTTGCCTCTGCTCTTGACTTAATTTGCCTATCACAGCACATATTTCACCATTTAGCCTAACTTTCCTGTTAACCTGTTATTCACCACTCCAATGCTTCAGTTTCAGTTCCCCATTGTCTTGTTGTATTTTTGTTGGCAGGGAGTAAACACGCTCTGGAGATTCCCCGTACTTTCTAACAATCCCAGCAAAGCATAAAAATGCTGGGTGTTTTGTTTTGTTTTTGTAATTCATGCAGAATCGACTTGAATTTTAGTGGGAAGGCCTTTCAGAGCAGTAGTTCACCATCTTGCCAAAAGTAGAAATCCCAGGGGCGACTAGGTGGCTTAGTTTGTTAAGCATCCAACTGCAGCTCAGGTCACAATCTCACAGTTTGTGGGTTCGAGCCCTGTGCCAGGCTCTCTGCTGTCAACAGAGCTTGCTTCAGATCCTCTGTCTCCCTCTCCCTCTGCCCAATTTCTATCATCCCTATTTTATAGATGAGGAAACTGAGGCTCAGAAAATCAAATGTCTTGCTCAAGACTACATAGCCGTCCAGTGGCAGAGTCAAGACATTCGGTCTGACCCCAGAGCCCAAGCATGAGTATTTAACCCGTGGGTTGCTGGTTCCCAAAGGAAAAGTAACGTATTTACAGGGTTGCAGCCCCAGAGTATGTGGGGCAGGCCAGGCCGACACTCGGATGAACCCACAAGCTTCTCTTGGGAGAAGAAGGAGGAGACCCAGTCTGGCCCAGAGTGGGCAGGCCCCCAGCCATCTAGCACCATCTCAAACTGGCTCAAGCAGAGCCTGTACAGGGCACTCAGCCTGCTGCTCCCACCCTGGGAAGGGAGCCAACAGGCACTTCCTGCACGCACGTTTCCATGGCAACCAGGCATCCTATGAGATGCAAAAGCCACAGGCAGTGAGTCTGAATCTTGAGTCCTCATTACAGGTAGGTCTTCCGCAGCCTTGGGGGGCGGTGTGAGGGAGGCTCAGAGGAAAGAGAATTTGTGTGATGCGGTAATGTTCACACAAGCCACTCACCGGCTCCTTTTTCCTCACCCATACCCCAATTATGGGGGCCTCAGCGTCCCAGGTCCAAGAAGTCTAGAAACAGGCTGGAGGCAGCCTGGTATTAGGTCCCAAACAAAACCAGGTTCCCCTTTCTCATTCAGTAGCAATTCCCTCATGCCTCCTTCTGCCAGGTCCTTGGGCTCCTGTGATGAACGAGGACCCCTGCCCTCGGTGGGCAGTCTCATACAAGAGCCAGACATCTCCTAGCCAGGGGACAAGGAAGCAGAGAGTTCATGAGAGTACGGAGAAGCGTTTCTCTCCAGAAAGGCTTCCCTAAGCAGACAGATACATTTGAGCTGGGCCTCAAAGTGTGACAAGAAGCGAGCCCTGTAGAGAAGGGAGGGAAGGACATTACAGGCAGAGGAAATTATCTGCAACGGGTTCAGAAGCATGCAAGAGTGAAGCGACTTAAGGACACAGGAAAGGCGGCCGCAGAGGGGAGTCAGACCAGAGCTTAAAGGCCTTGAACGTGATGCTGTGAACTCGGGCTTTATCCTGGGAGCAGCAGGCAGCCCTTAAAGAGTTTTACGAGGGGATGACACGGCCCTACTGTCATCACAGTCTGGAGGATGGATAAGACCCGGGGACGATGACTAGTGGCAGGGATAAGAGAGAAGGGGACAGATTTGAGAGATGTGGAGAAGAGCAATTCAACAGGACGTGGTGAGAGATTGTACGTGAGGAGCGTGAAAAAGATGGGCGCATTAACCAGGAGACAGACCGCAGGAGCAGGAGTGGGAATAGAGGAGGGGCGGCCGTATCAGGCCCTTGCTGGGTCATGTGGAGGTGACCAGTTCTCCTCATAAAGATGCCGGTGGTTGAGCTCCCTAGAGTGTGATATCCAGGACATTTCCTCTCCAGGTCAATGGAGAAAAAAAAATGTTTTAGAGGCTTCTTCAGCCTAGAGGCTTCCAGCAGCCTTCAACCACCAGGTGGGCCGTTCCAGCTACAGTTTTGCCCCCCAGAACTGCCCCCACACCCCTGCTCTGAACTGCACCAGCCCTGGTGTTCCCCCGAGCCCCTGCAAGGGGCATCCTGGGCGGCTGGTGTCTCCCACTGCTGTGCCGATGGTCCCATCTCGGAGGCCAGAGGAGCCAAATTTCTGTTTCGTGCCTTGTTCTCTTCTGGTTACGTACTTGTCACAGCGACGTGGGTGGCTGCTCGATTGTGCAGCCTGGGGCTGTATTAATAAGTGAACTGTAGAGGGGCACCTGGGTGGCTCAGTGGGTTAAGGGTCTGACTTCGGCTCAGGTCATGATCTCCCGTTCGTGGGTTCAAGCCATGCATCGGGCTCTGTGCTGACAGCTCAGAGCCTGGAGCCTGCTTCAGATTCTGTGTCTCCCTCTCTCTCTGCCCCTCCAATGCTTGTTTATTCTCTCTCTCTCTCTCTCTCTCTCTCAAAAATAAATAAACAACAACCAAAAAAGGTGAATTGTAGAGAAGTCAAGGTGATGATTGCAAATCTAAGAAGGTAGCTCTGGAGTCAGAACTGTGTGCGAATCCTGACTCTACCCTAACGGCTGTGTCTATGGGCAGCGTCTCCCCCACTTAATGAGATCCACAGATACTCCATATCCTCACATATCCTGCTCACACGTCTCTCCTCCCTCACTCCCTCTGTCATGTTCACAGGTGTCTGTTGTTCATGCTCCCCTCTTCTCCCTCACCTGTCTCCAGGAAGGGCCACACCCCTTACCCTTACCCCAGACTGACCCCGGTAGGCATCTGAGGGAATCTCAGGCTCCTGAGGGAATCATGTGGGGGCCGGGGGCCTCTTCACCCCTCTCTCATCATCTCCAGCCCCCCAACCTGATCTCCCGGCAGGTGCTGGGCCTGGCCATCAGCGACCAGAGTTTGCCTGGCCTGAGTACTTGACCCCGCCTCTGGACTTTGGGGGTACCATCCTGCCCCAGAGGAAGCTTGGGGTGGGGTGGATTTGGCACCGCAAAGGAGACCCAAGGCTGGCATCGATTTCTGCTCCTCTTATGCCCTCTTCCAGCGGTCCCCACCACCACACACACCCCAATACTCTCTGGGAGAGGAGGGAGGCGCGTCCAGCCTTGGAGTCGGGAAAGGGGGCGGGGCCTGACCTGAGGCTCTCCGAGGCAAACTCCGCCCCCTGGCCCAGGACAGCCCACACCACCTTCCTGGAAGGTCCCAGGGACGAACCATAGAGGGGTTCGCAGGCCGGGCGCCCCGCAGAGTCCGGGCGCCCCGGGCCTGACCCGCGCCCTGCCTGGTGGGGCCACCCCTCGGCTGGTGTAGGATCCCAGACCCAGCACCCGCTTCCTCCCCAGGGCGGGGCCGGCGGCCACAAGCCAAGCGCCGTAAAATTTAAAGAGGTGAGAGAGACACTGCGCAGAAACCTCAGCAGCGCGGGGAAATGAAATAAGGCCTCCCTTCGGGGCGCTCGCCCCCGCCCGCGCCGCGGGCCCGGGCCCCGGGTCGCCCCGCAGGGTCCAGGTGCGGGCCCGGCGCTCGGCACCCCCTCCCAGGCCTGGGGCACAGATACGCTCCCCAAGCTGCCCCCCAGCGTGGGAGAGAGAGAGAGGCCAGGCGCCCAGGGATCCGGGCCTCAGCAACCTGCCGAGTGTCCCAGGCTAGGGCCTCGCCTGGCCTCTGTCCCTCGTCCGCTCCAGGGCAGAGAGCGTCCCCTCCCCCACGTGGAACAGCGCACTCAGAAGCCCCCCAGCCCCCACTTGTCCTTCCTCGGGTGTCGGACGGTGCTTCTGGTTCCTGCCGCCCCTCCCTCTCCGCGCCGTCTGAGAGTACCCCCCCCCCCCACCCCTTGCAGCCCCCCGCGTTCCCCCGTGATGGATGGAGCCTTCAGGGAGCCAGCGCGGGCGGGCTGGGCTCGGGCGGAAATGAAGAGGATAAGATCTGCGAGCCGAGTCGCCCGTGACACCGTGATATCCGCCTCGTTCGCTGCGCTCCGGGTGATGGATGGGGAGGAGCACCCCCCACCCCCCGCCGCGCAAGCTGTGCGGCCAAGGGTCCCCGCCCCACAGCCCTGGGACCCCGCCCCCCATGACAGCGATCGGGCGTGCGCGCACACGCTCTCACAAGCGCGCACGCGCACACACGTGGACACACACACACACACACACACACACACACACACACACACCCCGCCCCTCCCAGAAACACCGCTCTGAGGCCACTCTCGTGGCAGACTGATACCCTCCCCGCAACACCCCACGCATCTGGTGGTACCCACCCTCATATAGGGGGCTGTCCCTTTCCCCCCAATACACTGGCCACAGACCCTTGCCTGGCACTCACAACAACAAGACTAGCCTCGGCGCAAACTCCACCTTACGCGTCTGCGCGTCCAACTGCCTCTTGCCTGCACAGATACACACACGTCCAGGCAGACTCTACCCCCTCGTCCCCAACACGGTGTTCCTAGAGTCTCAGAGACCATTCAGGGGATCCGACCACTGTGAAACTCAGCCCTGGGCGGGGGTCTTGGAGACCAGGACAACAGCTGCTGCTTGCGCTCGTCTCCTTTGGCCACCGATTAGGTCAGGCTTAGCATGGACAGGGACAGTGGACAGCGCTAGGACTGTCCAAACAGGCCTCACCGTCAGTGTCGCCATGGTTACCATCCCCTAGCACTATCACACAGCAACATCACCGTTACTATGGCTACAGGCATCCCTCCTCCGCAATCGCTACCATTTGCTTGCCATCGCCATTGCCACACGTTCGTTCACTTGTTGGTGTGTTCGTTCGTCCCCTCTGTCATCAGCTGGCGATACAGAGATGAGTAAATCGGTGCCCGCTTTGGGGGAATGCACAGCGGAACGGGGGAGACAGGCGGACAACCATCGCTCTTGCACATGCTGCGGAGCCTTGAGGAACAAGTAGGACTTGCCACATAGGTGTGTTGGTAGAAAGGATACACAGGGGACACCAGGCAGGGAGGGCAGCGATAAGAAGGGCATGGAGGCATGAACAGCATCACCACCACCACGTGGTGCTCCGTGTACTTGGAGAAGAGTAGACTCTGAGGTGTCATCGTGGGCAGGCCTAGGGAGAGGTGGCCGGTTGCTGCCACGCTATGGAGGATCTTTAAAGACCCAAGATTCCCCATGGTATGGCTCTGGTAGTCTGACAGACCTGGGTTTGAATCCCCGATGTGCCACGCCCTAGCTTAAGGACTTTGGGCACATCATTTCTGCACACTGTCTGGCATTTACTAAGGGTGGGGGAAGCCATTGTTTTACTTACGATTATTTTTAACCACGCAAAAGAGCTTTGGAGAATCTCCAACAATAACACTTTTGGCCTCCAGGGGGAGCTCAAGTTCCTCTCTCCCTAATCTACCTCCTAACGCCAAACCCCAGAGGAACCAGAGTGGGTGGTTAAGGCCAAGGGTATCACTGGAGGATGAAATCTGGAAATGGGGCATTCCTAGAAACCAGTCCACCTGTGTGCGTCCTCTCTCCTTTGTCCACAGGCTGTCTCTCAAAGGGGAGGGGTCCCTACCCGGACACATGGCGGGTGGGTAAAGGCTTGGGCCCTGCTCACCTGAGCCAGGGATTCAACACTGCTTTGAACCCAAGACCTTATGTGACTATTCTTTCACTAGGGCTTCCCATCAGAACCAGATGGAAGGCTTTTTTGAAATGTGAATGCCTGGAAAATTCTGACTCAGCAGGCTGGGGTTTGATTCCTGAAAGAAGCTCCTTGGGGATTCCAATGTGCTCCCTAGTTCCTTTCCAAGATATCTTCGCTGTTTATGTCCTGGGACCAGCACAGAGTAGGTAACTTGGGTACCTTCTGTGCTACCTCTCTTCCTTCTCAGTAACACTATCCACATCCACAGAACCTACCTATATGTCGCTATAGCAAGAGCCGCCATTTTCTTCCAGTTGATTGGTTCAGAAATGGGCGTGACTCAGGATAGGCCAACTGGAATCCTTCCCTAAGATTTTTAGAAATTATTTTATTAAAATTCTAAACACAAGGGGGCGCCTGAGTGGCTCAGTTGGTTAAGCATCTGGCACTTGATTTCAGTTCAGGTCATGATCTTGCAGTTTGTATATTTAAGCCCCACGTCGGGCTCTGAGCTGATGGGGCGGAACCTGCTTGGGATTCTCTCTCTCCCCTCTCTGCCTACCTCCCCCCTCAAAATAAATAAACATTAAAAAAAATTTTTTAAATAAAATTTTAAACACAAAATATTTCACACGTGGAAGAATAGGGAGTAATATAACAAAACCCTTCTGTTCATCACCCATATTTAGCAACCATTAACATTTTGCCATATTACTTCTTTTTTTTTTTATTTTTTTTTAACGTTTATTTATTTTTGAGACAGAGAGAGACAGAGCATGAATGGGGGGAGTGTCAGAGAGAGAGAGGGAGACACAGAATCGGAAGCAGGCTCCAGGCTCCGAGCTGTCAGCACAGAGCCCGACGCGGGGCTCGAACTCGTGGACCGCGAGATCATGACCTGAGCCGAAGTTGGACACTTAATTAAGGCTGAGCCACCCAGTTGCCCCTGCCATATTACTTCTATATGATTTTACCCTCATCCTGATTCCTTTCCACCACCCTCTTCACCGGCACTGACTCATAGGTAACTCTAAGTTGGTGTGTATCCTGCCCATCCACATTTTTATACTTTCACTATGTAGCTGTCCATAAAAAACATAGTATTATTTGGTGTATTTTTAATTTTTATATCAGCTGTTACATGCCACTGTGTACGTATTTATATGAAAGGAATCATTCTCAACTTGCCTGCATCCAGCATTATTTTCCCAAGGTTTGTTCACGTTGTTATACGTAGCCTTTGTTCGTTCATTTCACCTGAGGAAGAGAAGCCCATCGTAGGAAAACACCGTGATTTCTCTATTCCGCTATTCGTAGACAGATTGTTTCTTGATTTTGTTGCAACTGTAGACAATCCTCCCATGAATATCCTCATGCGTGTCTCTTTGTGTCTAAGAGCAAAATGTCTCTGGTGCACATGCCAAAGAGAAGAATCACCAGGCCCCAGGGTGTGTCTATTGTCAGGCTGTATTTCCAAATTGTTCTCCAAAGTGTTTGCACTAATTTGCCTTCCCACCAGCAGGGCACAAGAGCCTCCATTTCCCCACATCTTTCCTACTAATGCTTCATACTGCCAGACTTTAAAATGTTTGCCCACTTGATTGATGTGTTTGGGTATCTTATTGTTGATCTTTCTTGTGTGTTTCCATAATTATCAGTGAAGTTGGGCATCTGTTCCTTTTTTTTTTTAATTTTTTTTAATGTTTATTTATTTTTGAAAGAGAGACAGAGTGAGAGGCGGAGGGGCAGAGAGAGAAGGAGTCACAGAATCCGAAGCAGGCTCCAGGCTCCGAGCTGTCAGCACAGAGCCCGACATGGGGCCCGAACTCACGGAGTGTAAGATCATGACCTGAGCTGAAGTCGGACGCTTAACCGACTGAGACACCCAGGTGCCCCCATCTGTGCCTTTTTTTTTTTATAGGAAATTCCATCTTCTCCTTTGCATATTAGTTGTCCTTTTTCTACTCTTCTGCTGGCCATTTGCCTTCATCTTGTTGAAGTTCTGTATGTAACCTGAATATAACCCTTTACAGTTTTTTACTTTGAGAATGTTTTCTCTTACTTGTGGTTCAAAAAATGTTATACTGAGGATGTTAGTGGTCTGGGCTCAGTAATAAACAAGTAAAACAATGAAGCAGAAAGGAGAGTCAAATTTACCAGTCTTTTCCTTCGTGGTCGATGTTTCCTCCCCTCCCTCTCTGTCTTTCCCATGTTCAAGAAATCTTTACCTAAATGAAACCATAAGATATTCTCTGATACTTTCTTCTAATTATTTTAAAGTCTTTGCTCTTTTATGTTTAGGATCTCAAGTCACCTAGGTTTTTATGTCTGGCCTTCCATATATATTATTTTATATTGGCTCTTGTCCAGATGGCCAGTTGTCCCAGCATCATTTATGACATGGCTCCTCACTTTCCCACTGATTTGTGAAACTGTCACTGTCGTGAAGAGATTTTCCATACATGTGTAATTCAGTTTCTGGGCTCTGCTTCCTGTTCTATTGATCTATTTGTTTATCCCTATGCCACTCCACATAGTTTTGATGATTTTGTCTGTATATGAAGTCTTGGATATGGCAGGTATGACAGAGACTGGCTAGCTTTTCACCCTACCTGTTCCCTGTTGTTCTTGGGACTGCAGATGGGCCCGATCTCACAGCCTCCCTGGCAGTAGGTGTGGCCACATGAGTGAGTTCTGGCCAGTGATGTGAATGGAAACAATGTACACCATTTCTAGGCATTGCTTACAAAAACTTCGCTGCATCATCCCTCATTCTCTTTCCTTTTCCACCAGCTTGATGCAAATATGCATGGTGACCTTGAAAGATGGGAACCAAAAATGGAATAAGCCAGGGTCCACAACTTGCTGCTTGTAGGAGAGATGTCCACTTATCAGAAACATCCATTTGGGATTTATTTAAACAAACAAAGATGTTGAAGTTTGTTTGTTTTAGCTACTGTCACCCTAATGCAGTATGGCTAAGTACCTCACTATGCCCTTGTCACTCTTCAGTTTACCAAGTTTCTTTAAAAACTGCTGTGTCTTTGGTCGGAATTCCATTTAATTTCAACATTAATATATGGAAGCTTGCTATTTTTACAATACCGAGTCTTTCCATTTATAAACATGATCCATTTATTTAGATATTCTTTATTAGATAATATTAGATGTTATTTGATTCAATTTTATTAGATCAAAAAAGGTATATAATTCATTTTTTTACATAGGTCTTATGCATCTTCTGTTACATTTAGTCATAGTTATGCTGATCTTGTTGCTGTTGTAAATGAAGTCTTTTGCTTTTTCACATTCTGTGTCTTAAATGGTAGCTGCTATAGCATAGAAACCCAAGTGGTTTTTGAATATATTTATCTTGTATCTGGCAACCTTGCTAAATTCTCTTATTAGTTCTAATGGTGTATATTTTTTTGAATTTTCTACATAAAAAATCATATAAAAGATGTTTTTACTTGCTATTCCCACTGACTAGAGCTACTTTATCCAACCTGGTTCACTCCTTCATGAAGTTCAGGTCTTTTTAAACTAGCATGGAATCAGTGAGGCCTTCCCCATCCCTATTAAAATAACACACACATGCATATACACACAGTTTTCTTTATCCCCTTTACCCTACATTATTTCTCTTTTTAGGATTAACATATTACACATTATTGGTTTGTTTTTGTCTGCCTCCTTCCACTAGAATGTAAGCTCTCTAAGAACAGGAACTTTGTTTTCCTTGCTTCTGTATCGTCCAGTGCTTAGCTTAATAGATATATGTATTTTTTTCATGAATAATGTTGAATGTATTCTTACCTTTCTTATTACCTTTACCATTACCTATATTACCTTTACCATTTTAGGCTGTATCAAGTTCAGTGTCTTTCTTTATTTTCTTTTTCCCACGTATTTCTTTTTTTAAAAAAACAATTTTTTTAAACAATTTTTTTTAGAGCAGTTTTGCCTTTACAACAAAATTAGGAGTAAGGTACAGAGATTTCCCTTATATTCCTTGTCCCCACACATGGATAGCCTCCCCATTGTCAACATTTATTCACCAGAATGGAACTTTTTTTTTTTTTTAACCAAAGATGAAGCTACATCGACACATCATAATCATCCAAAGTCAATAGCTTACCTTAGGCTAGTTCACTCTTCGTGTTATACAGACATTCTGTGGGTTCAGACCTATTATCATCACGACAATAGCATACAGACTATTTTCACTGCCCTAAAAATCTCTCCTTCTCTGCACGCCTGGAAACCACTCTTCTTTTTATTGTCTCCATAGTTTCCCTTTTCTAGAACATCATATGGTTGAAAACATACAGCAGGTAGCCTTTTCAGATTGGCTTCTTTCACCTAGCAATGTGCACTTAGGGTTCTTCCATGACTTTTCATGGTTTGATGTTTCATTTCTTTTTAGCACTGGATACTATTCCATTGCCTGGATGTACCTTAGTTGATTTATCCATTCACCTACCGAAATACATTTTGGTTGCTTCCGTGTTTTAGCAATTATGAATAAAGCTGCTACAAACATCCCTGTGCAGGTTTTTGTGTGGACATAAGTTTTCAACTCCTTTGAGTAAATACCAAGGAGTGTGATTGCTCGGTCATGTGGTAAGAGTATGTTTAGTTCTCTTAAGAAACTGCCAAACTGTCTTCCAAAGTTGCTGTATTATTTTGCATTCCCACCAGCAACGAATTAGTTCCTGTTGCTCAATATCCTCGTCAGCACTTTATGTTGTCGGTGTTTAGGATGTTTGCCATTTTTATGGGCGTGTAGTGATAGCTCATTGTTGTTTGAATTTGCATTTCCCTGATGATATATAATGTGGGACATCTTTGCATATGTTGATTGGACATCTAGGTATCTTCTTTAGCGAAGTATCTCTTCGGGTCTTCTGCCCATTCTTTAAATTGGGATGTTTGTCTTCTTATTGTTGAGTTTTAAGAGTTATTTGTATATTTTGGATAACAGTCTTTATCAAATACTTCTCTTGTAAATGTTTTCTCCCAACCTGTGGTATGTTTTTACAATTCTCTTGATTTTTGTCTTTCATAGAGCAGTTTTCAATTTTAATGAAGTACAGCTTATCAATGATTTTTTTTTATGGATGATATAATTGGTGTTGCACATGTTTCTCTTCAGTACAAAAGTAAAGGGATTGCCTCTAATATTTCAAAGGTAGGTTAAAAATTTTTTCCTTGGCGCGCCTGGGTGGCTCAGTCAGTTGAGCGTCCGACTTCAGCTCAGGTCATGATCTCATGAGTTCGAGCCCCGTGTCGGGCTCTGTGCTGACAGCTTGGAGCCTGGAGCCTGCTTTGGATTCTGTGTCTCCTCCCCTCTCTGCTCCTCCCCTGCTCATGTTCTGTCTCTCTCTGTCTCTCAATAGTAAATAAACATTAAAAAATTAAAAAAAAATTTCTTATATTAATAGCTTTCTAAGAGTTTAATTATTTTACTATTATTTCAAATGGTTTGTTTCCATCTATTGAAATTTAAAATGATTTTATTTTTAATCTGTTAATGTGGTGAACTGCACCAATAGATTTACTAATACTAAACCATCATTGTCTTCCTATAATAAATTTAATTTCATCTTGGTGTGTTTTTAGTGTAAAACTTAGGATTCGTTTTGATAACTTTTTAAAAAGTTTATTTATTTTGAGAGAGAGAGAAAAGTGGGGAGGGGTAGGGAGAGAAAGAGAAAGAGAGAGAGAGAGAGAGAGAGAGAGAGAGAGAGAACCAAACAAGATCCACACTTTCAGCACAGAGCCCAATGTGGGGCTTGAACTCACGAACCGTGAGATCATGACCTGAACGAAAATCAAGAGTCATAGGCTTAACTGACTGAGCCACCCAGGCACCCTTCATTTTACTAACTTTTTTAAAGGATTTTTACATCTAGGTTCTTAAGTGAGACTGGCCTATTGTTTTTCTTTCTGTATACTATTTTTTCCAATTCTGACTTCAAGGTCATCTCAGCCACAGAAAAGGAGATGGAAATGAAGCTTTATTCCCTTTCTGTTCATGAAATAGTTCAAGACAGGCATTACCTGTTTCTTGAAATTTTGGTAAAATTCATCTGAAAAAATGTCTAAGTTCTGATGTTTTCATTGTAGTCAAATTCTTAAGTGGTTATAGATCTATTTGTGCTTTCTATTTTTTTCTGAAGCTAATATTGATCAATTTTAGATATATAAAACAGATATCTATTCCATATACGTTTTTAAATGTATTAGCATAGAGTTATTCAAAGCATTGCCTTATGATCCTTTTCATCTCTATTGTGTCTGTACTTATGTCCCTTTTTTAAAAGTTTCTTTTTTCTCTTCATTAACCTTACCAGAGGTTATCTGTTTTATTAGTCCTTTCAAAGAATCAACTTTTGATTTTGTTGCTAACTTTTGTTGCTTCTTTGTTCTAGTTTCTTTTAATCTTCTTGCGTTGAAAATTTGGTTCAAGTTATCTTAAGGCTATAATTTTCTAATTTCCACTTTAACACAACCTACAAGTTTTGATGTGTAGAGTTTTAATTGCTCAGTTAGGGGCGCCTAGGTGGCTCAGTCAGTTAAGCTTCCAACTTCAGCTCATGTCATGATCTCATGGTTCATGGGTTCAAGCCCCATGTCAGGCTCTGTGCTGACAGCTCAGAGCCTGGAGCTTACTTCAGATTCTCTCTCTCTCTCTCTCTCTCTCTCTCTCTCTCTGCTCCTCCCCTCCCCACTCACACTCTGTCTCTCTTTCTCAGAAAGAAACATTAAAAATGTTTTTAAAAAATTGTTCAGTTATAAATATTTGTAGTTGGTGTTATAATCTCTTCTTTAATCCATAACTATTTAGAGATGTTTCTCCACTTTAGCTAGCCTTTATTATTAAATTCTAATTTTATGAGGTCTGTGTGATAGTGTTTCTCTGTTATTTTTTTGTGAAATAACAATTTTATGTACTAGAATGGGTTTATATTTATAAACATTCCTCATATACATGAAGAGACTATATATCTCCATTTGCTACATTCAGTATTCTACAGGGGTTCTTTATATCAAGCTTATCAATGCTATTTTCTAGTCTTCTATATCTTCTTTTTTTAATATTTATTTATTTTGGGGAGAACACAAATGGGGGAGGTGCAGAGAAAGGGGGACAGGGGATCTGAAGTGGACTCTTCACTGACAGGCCAACAGCAGTGAGCAATGTGGGGATTGAACTTACGAACAGTGAGAACATGACCTGAGCTGAAGTCAGATGCTCAACCGACTGAGCCACCCAGGTGCCCCTTCTATATCTTCTTTATTCTTACTAGGTTTTTTTTTCTCCTTCTTCCATCTCAAATGTGTTTAAATCTCCTACTATAACTGGGGACTTGTCAATTTTTGCTTAATGAATTCTAGGCTGTATCAAGTTCAGTGTTATCTTTTCCTAGAAAGTTGTTCTTTTCATTATAAATATCACCCACTTTTCTTAATATTGCTCTTTAAAGCTTACTTGGTTTAGTATCAACATTGTTATACCAGCTCCTTTCTGGTTAGTATTTACTCATAACTTACTGTGTATTTCTATCTATACATTTACTACAACCTACTTCACTTTTTTAGGTGTGTCTCTTATAAATAGGGTAGACAGCTGAATTTTTAAACCAATCTGAAAAATTAAAATATCTTTTAATGGATGAATTTAATTTATTTACATTTATTGTGATTATTATTTTATTTGTAATTATTTATAACATCTATTTTGTGTCTGTATGTGTCTCTTCACTTGGCTTTTCTTTGTTCTTTCTTCCTGCCTTTTTTCTGTTTTCCTTTTTATCGGTTAATAATCAGTATCTCTATCATTTTCCACAACAATGTAAGGACTAAGACATTTAATTTATATATCAACCCCACCCCCTATTTTTTTTATTGTGTAGCATTTAGTGTCACCTTATCCTTAACTCTCCCATTAGTTCATTAGCTGTGTTTTACAGCTAAGGCTTACCATATTTTATCAAATCTAAGATGTCAACAATTGTAAGAAACACTATTATTTTAGGTACCTCTAAGAAAAAGGAGGAATGACGTCAGCAAAAATGGCAGTGTAAGGACCTCTGAAAATTCCCTCTGCCATAAAAGTAATGAAAACACTGGCAAGAATTGTCAGAAACAACTTTTTCAGAACTCGGGAAATTAACCAAAGGTTTGCAGCAATCTGGGAAGCATTTATTATTATTTTTTTCAAGCCAATAGCTGCACCTCAGTAGGAACAGCAAGCTTTATGGCATTTTAACGTTCGCTCTTCTCATCTCCCCTCTTCCTGGCTCTGCATTAGCCCTTTTACTGTGACTACTGTAAAAAGCTGGCAGCCGTTAGAAGGGGCAGAATGGGTGGGTGTCCTTCAAAGTCTCATTCCCAGAGAAGACTCACATTACAAAAATCAGAAGTTAAAGAGGAGATAGCCCTATTGACCTTGTAGAAATAAAAAAGATTATAAAGGAATACTATGAACAAATTAAATAATTCCTAAATGAAATGGACACACATCTAGGAAGACGAACTATTGACACTGGCTTTTTTGTTTTTCAAGTTGAATAACTTAATAGACTTGTCACCAGTAACCATTAGTAATCAAAAACTTTCCACAAAGAAAAGCCTAGAAGCAGATGGCTTCACCGGTGTATTCTACTGAACTTTTAAAGAATTAACACAGATCCTTCACAAACTCTTTCAAAAAATAGAAAAGGAGAAAGTGTTTCTCACTTTCTGTGAAGCTAGTAATTATCATGATACCAAAAGCAAACAAACATCACATGAAAAGAAAAACTATCGACCAATATCCATTAGGCACATATGTGTAAAAATCCTTAACAAAATACTAGGAAACCAAATTCATCAACTTAAAAATTCATCAACTGAAACATTATGTGCCGTGACCAAGTGGGATTTATTGTAGGAATACAGGTTGGTTCGACATATGAAAATCAATCAATGTTATACTCCATGTTAATAGACTATAGGACAAAAGTAACATGATCGCCCAGACACCTCAGCATCTGTCATCACTATATTTGACCACAAAGACCATCATAGAACAACAGCAGCTACTGCATTTCCACTTCCAAATTCCTCTTTCAGACAACTCTACTCTGGAAAGAGATTCTGGGAGAGGTAGTTCGTAGCTTACCCAAGTTAACAATAGAACATTCCAGCACAAGCAATATTATGGTTCTACAGTTTCTAAGTTTACGGTTTACAGTGTCGAAGTTATAATTCCAGGGGTGTCTGAGTGGCTCAGTCAGTTGAGCGTCCGACTTCGGCTCAGGTCATGATCTTGCGGTTGAAGAGTTCGAGCCCCGCGTTGGGCTCTGTGCTGACAGCTCAGAGCCTGGAGCCTACTTTGATTCTGTGTCTCCCTCTCTCTCTGCCCCTCCCCTGCTCGCTCTCTCTCTTTCTCTCTCTCAAAAATAAATAAACGTTAAAAAAATTTAAGCAAGGTATAATTTCAGCCATCGATTGAGACTCCTTTGCTCTGTGAAAATCTCACCTTGGGTCACGTGTCCACACCTGGTCCAGTTAGCTATGCCCAAGGGACACGAGTCTCCTGGTAAAACACAGCTGGATGCCCTCCCCTGGAAATCCAGGGGCAGTTCTCAGAGAAGAGAGTTAACGCAAAGCCGAGGCACGAACCCCCACAGCTGGGGTTTCGTAAAATCAAGAACTTTGATGAATTGCCTGTTGCTCACATGAGGCACCTTGTTCGCAGAGAGAGTAAAGCGGTATCCAAGGAGGGAAGCTCACACTCCACTTGTGGGTGCCAGGATGGCAGGAACTAAAGGGGGAAAGGGAAATCCTTGTCGTTGGCTCAATAAATTTGCACCGCGTGCCCCACCTGCTTTGGGCTTTGCCCTCTAGTGCCATGTCAGCTTTCCCGGAGCTCACACGTGACAAGGTTTTCCTGGCCCCCAAGGGAGGAAGGGATCAGAGAAGAAACGCGGGCTGGTGTCACCCACCAGACAAGCAGCTTTTCAACTCTCCAGACCTCACAGTGGCCAGCGGGGTGCTCATCGCTGAGCCAGCTGCCTGGTCTCCGTACATCAGCCCCCGACAGACTCGCGCGGTTCACTCAGAAAAGGCTTCCCGTCTGTTGCCACATTAAGAGATTGTTCTGTGTTCTTTTAGGGGATGGTCAGTTGGGTGTGGCCGCAAGAGGGGTCACAGGAGAGGCTCAGGAAAACAAAGTGTAAGACACTAGGACCCCATGGGTCCTAGAGAGACAAAGCCCAGGGCGGCGGGTCCAACCAAGCAGGTGGGGAGTCAGGACAGCAAGGATCGGTGGCCCGTGCCTTTACTGGGGGTCAGGGTGGCCTGCCCAGGAAAAGGCGCAAAGGAATGTCACTGGTGCGTGCCATCCGTGCGCTTTCATTGGTGCGTTTCCTTGGGAGTTTGTAGGTCACGGGTTGGGGGAGGGCAGGAAGGGGAACTTGTGACAGAGGCCAACCCTATCACCCTGTCGCACTTGGTCCCCTGTGGTCACCTGGGCCAGGTGCTCACAACCTGTGGGGAAGGTAGAAACGGCAGAGAAAAAATGGGGGGGGGGGTGGTGGAATATGAAGTTTTCGAGTCAAGGGCGCTGAGCTGGAGAAAGGGTCGGGGAGGATGTGAGGGGAGAGACAGAACTGAATCCGTATAGTGGTTCGAGCTCCGGCAAAGCCACCGAGGGACTTTTTTCGCTCTTTCCCCCTCCTTTCCTCCCACTTCCCTTCTTTCTTTCCTTCCTCCCTGCGTCCCTCTCCAGGAGAGACCAGGAAGCTGGGGCAGGCTGGGGCGCAGTGGTTAGCCGTTATATATTACTGGTCACATATTTTACACTCGGCAGCATGAAAAAAGGGCATAAAACTGCAATTAAATGTCTGAACTGTTGCTATTTTGGAAATTAAAACAGCCTACATTATCCTCGGTGCAACTCCGATTACTGACTCAGGGCTGAGGAGCAGTTATTCCCACCACTTTAACCGACTTCTTTCCCATAAAAACCTGTTGTTAATGGGTCCCCGGGGACCTCTGAAAATAACAAGATCTGTAATAAAGAAATTAATAACATGCAGAGCAGGCCACAGCTAAAAAGCTTTTTAGAATACATTAATGGTTCTGTTCAGAATGAGGGATACTTGCACCCAAATACCTCCTGTCTTTGATTTCTTGGTACCGCGGGGGGTGGGGGTAGGGGGCTTCGGGGCTGCAGTGGCAGGGGCGGGTCGTTCCCAGTGGAGGGGGAGTCGCCGCCCCTTGGTGTCAGCCTCCCTGCAGACAGCAGAGGGAGGGCAATTCCCAGCATCCGCCTCCTCCTTGGGCAGCCTTCTTTCCCTCCTGTCTGTCTCCTTGCCCCCTCCTGTCATTCCTGTCTCTCTCTCTCTCTCTCTCTCTCTCTCTCTCTCTTCCTTCCTCCCTCCCTCTCTCTGCCTATGTCTTCATTACTTTTGGTCTCCACCTGTTCTGTTCTTTCTTATTGTGACGTTTTCTTTCTTTCTCCCCCATTTCTCTCTCTCTCCTCCTTTCTTGATGTCTCTCTCTTGCATTCGGCTCTGTGCCTTTATGTTAAATTCCTTCTCTCCGTCCATCGATTGCTGTTTTCTATATTTCTGTGCCTCTGTTTCTTAATGATTTTCTCTTCTCACTTTGCTTTTCTGTTTTCTCTCTCAATTCACACTCTATCCTTTGTTTTCCATCTTCACTTAAATGCTTCTCTGTGACTCTACATCCGTATCTATCTATCTGTCTGTCTGTCTATCACCAAGCTACCTTTCTCTCTCTCTCAAAATCACCCTTCTTCCGACACCTTGGTCTCCCCTCCTACTTCCTTTTCTCTGTCCCACACACTCTGGTCCTCCTGCCCTCTTGCATTCGTCTGTCCTGGACCTCTCAAAGCCCCACATGTTCTCTGTATGAAGCAAAAGCTCCTTGCCTTTGAGTTCATCTAACACAAAGTTAGGATTTTCCTCAAGAGATTTCCTTTGGAAATTAAGTGCCCACTAAGAAAACGCAGGGGCCTAGAAAGGGTCAAGTTCCCCTGGAATTCTGCGTTCCCGCTCCCTGTGAGGGCCACAGCCTTTGCCAGTGAGTGACCCACCTCAAAGGGGCGGAGTGATTCTCCACCTCTCGCCTTTTGCTAACATTGAGGACACAAGAGTTTTGAAATTAGACTACGTTCCAGTCCCACATCCTTACTCACTTCTTCGCTGGCAGTGGGACCCTGAGGAAATCACTGAAACTCTCTGACTCTCAGTTTCCTCATCTGTAGCATGGGGATAAGAAGAGGCAGGCATCTAAGGTGGGCAATCTACTGTGTTTGCAATCTGCCACGGCACGGTGAATGGAAAAGAAAAAATACGAGGGCAGAAATCTCTTGCATGTGACCCTGCAGCTCCTTCCATCAAGAAGCAGAGCCTCATTCCCCATCCTTGTGACTGCTGGCCTTGGGCTGGCCTGGTGACGGGCTCTGGCCAATGGAATCCAGCTGGGTGACAGTCCTTGGGTTCCATGGCTCAGAACATTCTCTTCATTGCTTTCGAGTACTCTTCTTTTTCAATTTTATAAATCCTATTCTGTCATCTCCAGGGGTTGATGAGGGATGGTGAGTTTCAGTGCCCAGTTAGTTTCTGCCAGAGAAACAGGCCTCCTGGCCCACTGACCAGTGAGAATGCAGCAACAATGTGACCCTAATGGCTCAAGTCGGGGAGCCCTGGAAAGGCTCTGGGACAGTCCGATCTGTGTCTTCACTTGTCAGCACCCAGAATCCGGGAAGGATCATCCCCAGTCTGAGAAAGGTCGCAATGAATCCCCAGAGATGCCTGCGGAGGGGCAGGACAGCCACCAGCCACAACTTTTCCGTATTCTCCTCCTCTTGACTCTCTTCCTCCTCCCCTTCCTCCAGCCCTGGCAAATCCTCCCTGGATTGGCTAAAGGTCTGGGTTATAGTGATTTTTCTTAAATGCCTGGTTTAGGAGCGCCTCGTTGGCTCAGTCAGTTAAGCGTCCGACTTTGCCTCAGGTCATGATCTCATGGTTCGTGAGTTCGAGTCCCGCGTCAGGCTCTGTGCTGATGGCTTGGAGCCTGGAGCCTGCTTCGGAATCCCTCTCTCTCTGCCCCTCTCCTGCTCACGCTGTTTCTCTCTCTCTCAGAAATAATAAACATTAGGGGCACCTGGGTGGCTCAGTTAGTTGAGCGTCCGACTTTGGCTCAGGTCATGATCTTGCGGTTCGTGAGTTCGAGCCCCGCATTGGGCTCTGTGCGGATGGCTTAGAGCCTGGAGTGTGCTTGGGTTTCTGTGTCTCCCTCTCTCTCTCTGCCCCTCCCCTGCTTACACTCTGTCTCTCTGTCTCTGTCTCTCTCTCTCAAAAACAAAATAAAACCTTTTTAATGACTGGTTTAAACAAAAGGAGGGACAGCAGAATCTTGGGAAAGAACATGGTGAACTACCAGGCTGGGGGGGGCAAGGCAGCTAAGCCTTAAAATCGGCACCAGGAAATGAGTGCTGTGGGCTTCTCTCTCCGTCTCGTTGTTTCTTCTCTCTGCACCCCTGCTTCACCCCCTCTCCCTCCACAAACCTGCCTCCCCTGCCCTCAACCCTTACGTCCACATGACAGAACGTGGCCACCAAGGGCTCCAGAGTTGGCCGTGTCACAGCTCTGGCTGTCCAGAGAGCCTGACTTAGGATCCGAGATCCTAAGTCCTAGGATAGGACTCACCGGTTCAGAGTGGGTAGACAGCTGTGAGGACGTGGAGATGCCCTGCTCAGAAATTCCCTTCAAGGAAGAACTCACTGCCCAGCTGGGGGAAGGAAGTCAGCTGCCAGCCTCCAGCTGTTAATTCTTTCAAGTCTGCCTCAGCTTTTGAGCCGAGGTCATGTTCTTCTTGAGGTGGCAGCAGCCAACGACGGCGGCCCGCAAGATTGTGGTAGAAGGATCCAACATGGGACTCCTTCAACTGACAGCCTTTGTCCCAGAGCTTTTGGCTGGGGACACAGCCTATGTCAGGCCCAAACCACAACCAGTGGTCCCCTTCCCATGCCTGCTTCCTCCTCCCGGCTCCCTTCCCGGGGCTTACTCCCCAAAGGACCATTTGCATTCCTAACCCTCTCAGCTCCTGCTTCCCTGAGGACCCAAGTGACACAGCACCCACCTGTTGGCCATTCTCTGAGCTCCAGGGGTTAGGATGACCTTGCACAAAATAGCAGCTCTCACAAAGACCGCATGCCCAGAAGAGGGATGGCCCAGAGCACTCCTTGTCCTATAACCTCTAGTTCTGGAATTTTTTTTTTTCATTTTTAAAGTTTATTTATTTTGAAAGAGAGTGTGTGCATAAGCAGGGGAGGGGCAGAGAGAGAGAGAGAGAGAGAGAGAGAGAGAGAGAGAATCATAAGCAGAGTCCAAAGCAGGGCTTGAACCCATGAACTGTGAAATCATGACCGGAGTCGAAATGAAAAGTCAGATGCTTAATTGAGCCACCAAGATGCCTGTGGAATTTTTAAAAATTTATTAATTTTATTTTTTTAATGTTTATTTGTTTTTGAAAGAGAGAGAGAGAGTGCACACGTGAGCAGGGAAGGGGCAGAGAGAGAGCGGAGGAGACAGAGGATCTGAAGGGGGCTCTGGGCTGATGGCAGAGAGCCCGACACGGGGCTCAAACTCACAAACCACGAGATCATGACCTGAGCTGAAGTCGGACACTTAACCGACTGAGCCACCCAGGCGCCCCTTCCTTACCTTTCTAAGGTTGAATGATATCCTGTTATATATGTGTATCCACTCATCCATCAGTAGACACGTGGATAGCTCCCACCTTCTGGTTACTGTGAGTAATGCTACTATGAACATGACGTACAATTATCTCTCGGAGTCTCTGCTTTCGATCCACTTGGACGTATACCCGGAAGCGGGATGGCTGGATCACGTGGTAATTCTATTCTAATTCTTTGAGGAGCCGCAGCGCTTTGCATTCCCACCAACTACAACCCGTTTGCACTATGAACGTACTTAACGTCACTGAACTGTGTGCTTTAGAAATTGTTGAGATGATAAAGCTTATGCTGTGTGTATTTTACCACCGCTTCTCCACACCCTCAGCCATGCATGCTATTTTTCTGGTTTTATGGATAGCAGACATCCCAGTGAATATGATGTGGCAGGTCTGTCTGTATTTCTGTTGGGACGGGCACCCAGCCCTTTCCCCTGACAGGGTGAGGCTGGTGTCCTGGAGGCTGTGATGAGCTCCTGAGATCCCCCCAGGACCAGGGCGTCCACTCCCTCAGCTGCTAGGAGTGTTGCCTGCTGACGGCTCACACTAAACTCATGCCCCGAAATCACCGTTGGCTGATGGACCTTCCTCCTCGCCTTGGGATGGCGGTCCAGTGACTGCTTAGCACAGAAGTACAAGGTCTGGCCTCCTTGCCTCCGCCTGGAGTGGCTCTGGGGGCCATCCCGGCTCCAGAACTCCTGCTGATGTCAGCTGAGGTCTCTGTTGTAACCAGAAGTTTCAAGGAACAAGGTTCCCCACCCAGACACTGACCTCCCATCTTGGTACCTATCAATCACGCATTTCACACTCCGAGCCTGGGCTCGCGTTGCCCTCCCCGGGAGGAGTGCCCTTCTCTCTTTGGCGAACTCCTCCTCGTCCTTCTTGGTCCAGCTCAGGAGACCTCCTTTGAGAAGCCTCTCCTGACTCATCTCACATCCTCACCCAAAGAAGCCCCTTCGCTCCCGTGTGCCCACCGCAGCCCCTGATCCCTGCCCACGCCTGTCTGTGTCCGTCCCTACAACTTGTCCGGGTGCTCCTTGAGGGTGAAGTTCAGGCTTGACTTGCCCAGCAAGTACCTGGCACAGAGCAGGCATCGGTGAGTATGAGCTGAAAGCTCCAGCCTGGCTTGGCCTGGGGAACACCAAAAGCCGTTCATCTCGTTCCAGCAAGGCCTAGAGCTCCCACTGACAGTGAACACTGCTCCCCCGCCACCCTCATCCCAGGTTCTGCTTTCGTTCAGCCATGTCTGCATACCTGCCTCCACGGAAGAGGCCTCGGTAGCAGGGCCAGGGCTAAGGCAGGCAAGGGAGGCACGTAGGGCACGAGATGCAAGGAGGCCTCGCTCTCGGGTGCTAACCCTGCACCTGCACACCTCTGAGAGCGAGGCCTCCTTGCAATTTGTGACCTGGGCACGTCGCCTGCCTTGCCCCACTGCCTGCCCTGCCTGTAAAAATACCAAAAGCCACACTTGACTCTCGCCAAGTGGTTACCGTGTGCAGGGCACCAAGGTAGTCATTTTGCAGGAATGAAGTCATTAATCCACACAGCGCTGCCGTGAGGCAGGGACCTCGATGGTATAAATGAGGACACCGAGGCACAGAGAGGTGAGTGAATGCTGAGCTGGCCACAGGTATTTGCTCCCAGCCTGGCCTGGCACCTTGCAATCCTGCCCTGGAGACAGAGCCCCTTCCCTCCACTCTTCACAGCTCTGGGCCTTTGCACACGCTGTGGCCGGCACCCAGCAAACACTCCTGGTGCCACGTGTCCCCAAATCCTTGCAACAGCCCTATCTGGTGAGTGCCATGGTTCTCCCTACTACAGGTGAAGAAATCGAGCCTCCGAACAGTATGGTGCCCAGCCCCCTCCCCGGCCTCCGGCCACCCAGGGTGTCTGTGGCAGATCAGGGGAAGGCTGTCTTCTCCTGTCTCCCCCTAGGACTCCTCTATGAGACCTTCCACCAACCCTCACCTCATCAGGTATTTATGGCTTTGCCCGTAAAAGGACAAGCCATCCCGATAAGATAGAAACGTTTTATGGGGCAACAAAAATATAGATAAAATTTTATAGTGCAAATCAGGAGGAGGAAAGTATTAAGTTCCACAAACACCTTTAAATTTTAAACAGCCCCCATTGCAGGGTCCCTGGAGCCAAACTTAAATAATGGATCAGAAAGGGGATAAATCTCCCCGGTCCCCCATGTGGCAGTGGGAGAGACCTGATCGACAAACAGACAGGAAGGGGGGTGCGGGAGGCCGCCCAGTGCAGCTCTGGGTCCTGGCGGGCCGCAGTGCGGGCAGAGAGCCTTGTCTTTATTGTACTTATAAAATATACATGGCCCTTTATTGAATTGCCTGCTGTAGAAATCTGCAAGAATGTTATTGCCTTTTACTGTCCTGGAGAGAAGCAACATCTGTGTAATTTCATAAGATGCAGGAGCCATAAATCTGATTGTGCCGGATATAAGATCGATCGTAAAAAATCACGCATTGAACAGAGATCGGGGATGCCGGGAAGCAGCAGGGGCCGGTGCAGCTTCGGGGGAGGGGGGGACGCTGCTCCACACCCTCCACGTGAGGTCCCAAGCGGGGCTATGGCCGGCAGGTGCTATGCAGGAGTCAAGACCCTCCCTGTGGGGTCAGAGCCTCACTGAATCCTTGTCCTCTCTGCAGGGAAGGGAGGTGGGGTCAAAGCCCAGCCCTGCAGGCCCATGGGAGATCTGCCCAGAGAAGGGAAGGATGAGCTGGAAGGGGGGACCCAGGATTCACCGTCCTTGATACATCAGAGGGACGAATGGGTGTAGACACACTCGTTCAGTTGCCCTCAATATCGGGGACACAGGTTGAACCAAGAAATGTTGCAACCTCTGTCCCAACCGGCCTCACACCACACACCCACAATGACCCAGTTGCCTGATCCTTCCCTTATATAAAACTTGTTTTATATCTTCATAAAAAGTGCAGTGCAGTGTCTTTGAATATATACATATACATATACATATATATATATATATATGTTCATACACACACACACACACATATATATATTCGGATATATATATTTGAGGTGGAAACAACAAACAGAACCTCTCCTTCCCTCGTGACTTGGAACCAATGAGAACTTAGACACCGAGATAGATCAAACCAGCTTACTTACTCATCGAGTCCAATTGGAGGGCATGGCTGAGATGAGCCACCCAGAGGACTGTGTCATATGCTCCCTCTGATCTGAATTTCCCTTTCTGTTTGTGGGCAGAGGCTTCTGGGAAGCTATACCACCCCCTGCATTCTCCCTGCAGGCAGGCCTACGGAGTCCAGAAAGCCCAGAGGAGGCTGGGTGAGGCATGGTGCACCAATCGAGTCTCACCTCCCTTGGGGCAGAATCAGTGAGGGGTGCAGAGGGAGGCCAGGAGGGTTCGTCACAGAAACCTGAGTCCATGTGGAGATCAAAGTATCTCCTTCCCTGGCCTCTCTTCTGAGATGAAATCCCAAGAAACTCATCAGAAAGCGTGAAAAGATGGGGAAAGTTTGCCCAGGGCTTCTCTGCTCTCTGAATGGCTGTAAATTACCTTTCCCTTTCAACCACAGCTGCCCTTGCCCTGTGAAAAGGAGTGAGTTTTTTAAGGGCAAGAAAATGATACAGAGATGGGAGTCGGTAGCTTGGAAAGAGATGGTCTTCCAAGAGCACTCTGTTAGCTATCCGTTGCTGCATAACAAGTCGGCCCAAAACTTAGGGGCTTGAAACAAGAACATTTTTACCTCACAGATTCTTGAAGGTCTGGAATCCTACCAAGTGTGGCTGGGTAAGAAGTAGCTAGTGCCATCTACCTCCCCTTCCTTCCTTCCTGGGACACAGACATTCGTCTGGAGTGGTGGCAGCCACTTTGTAACCATAAGATGACAACCACGAAGAGAGAAACGCCCACCAGCTAAGAATATTAAATTAGAAAGACAGAAAAAAAACTTTGAAGGTTTCAGTGATCATTGGGTCAACCACCACGAGCGGCCACCTTGTTCCATACTTCTTTTTACGTGAGAAAAAAAAGGTGATTTATTTGAGCCAATGTATACTGGGTTTTCTTTCACCTACACAGCCAGACACATCTTCTATCTGGCTGATAGTGGCAGCAAATAGAAAAAAAAAAAAAATCCAGCTTTGAAATGGTCTCCCCTTCATGATGCAATGCAGTGTGCTAGCATACAGATGCAAAAGGGCAGAGAGAAATGAGAATTTTTAAAAAAGGAATGCCATCCAATTTGGCAGGAATGTGGGAAAATGATCATTCTTATGTACTGTTGCTGGAAGTATAAATTAGTTTAGCCTTATTAGAGAGTAATTTAGCTATATCTATTATACTATAAAATGCATAAACTCTCTGACCTAGAAACCTCACTTCTATAAATCTATCCTACCAGAAATAATCACATGCGTGTGTAACGTGATAAGCATAAGAATGTTCATGGTAGCATTGCTTACAATAGCAAACATTGGAAGCAATCTCTGTCTTCATCAGCAGACACACAGTTAAATAAATTATGGTTGAAGTCTATGCCATCCAGTACGATAGCCACTGGCCACGTGTGGCTACCCGGCACGTGAAATGTGACTTTTTCACACATGCTGTTAGTGTAAAATACACGCTGTATTTCAAAGAGTATTTTTAAATAATGTAAAAAAAATCTCAGTGATGATATATTGTTTACATGTTGAAGTGAAAATATTTCGGACCTACTGGGTTAAGTACAACAGAGTATTAAAATCAATACCACTTGTTCCATTTCCTTTATTTCAATGTAGCCACTAGAAAATTTTAAATTGCATGTATGGCTCACATTATATTTCTTTTGGACCTTGCTGTTTTAAACACAGATGGGATACTTTGAAGCCTGTAAAAGAGTGAGGAAGTGACTACTCATTTGGAAAAATGCCCACAATATATTATTAAGTTAATAGAGAATTTGGGGGTGGCTTGGTGGCTCAGTTAAGCAACCGACTCTTGATTTCGACTCAGGTCATGATGTACCAGTTCGTGAGTTCGAGCCCCACGTCGGGTTCTGTGCTGACAACACAGAGCCTACTTGGGATTCTCTCTCTCTCTCTGCCCCTTCCCCTCTCGCTCTCCCTCTCTCAAAATACATAAACTTTAAAAAATAAAGAATTTGTACATTATGAAATTAGTATGATCCCAATTTTGTAAAACAAGTGAGTGTTGTAAGTGTAGACAAGATTATTAAAGATGTAGGTCTTCCGTTGGGGTCTTACCTTTTATTTTTTTACACTTCTGTTATTGTCTGACTTAGTTGCACCGAGCATGTATTTCCTCAGTAATTGAAATGAATTTTAATGAGAAAGGAGAGAGGAGTTACAGCTGCCAAGTAGCAGGTGCCACATTTTGGCCACAGACACTTGCCCATCAGAAACCAGGTTCCTGAACACTGCAGAGGGGCCAATCAGGGCAGAGAACTAGAGAAAAGCCAAATGGGAAGAGGGGGGCAGTGCTAGGGCACAAGATCTCAAAGGACACCGCCAGCCAGGAGTGAGACACCACCAACGCGTCCTGACCTCGCCTGCCCTTCGACCTACCACTTGTGAAGTATTTCAGATATTCCCCCTGACTTCGGGTACCCAGGCTGGAAGCCCCCACCAAGCCCTCTCGAAGGGGCACAAGATGTGAATGTTTTGAGGGTTGCGGTGTATCATTCACCCCCTTCAATGGTCTCAGTTAAGACTCATTTGTAAATAAGAGCAGCCACTTCCCACCAGCTTAGGGGAACAGGTTGTTAGTCGATGGTGTCGCACGGTCTTTACGATCTGGCAGCCTCCAGAGCTTCATGGTTAAGCATGAGGCTCAGCCAGAACCCGACTGCCTGGTTTGTATCTGTTTCTGCCACTTGTATGTCCACAGGCCCTTGGCTGGATTTCTCAACCTCTGTGTGCCTCAGTTTTATCATCCATAGTATGGGGATAATAATAGCTCCTACCTCATACCTTTTGTGATGAGGCATAAATGAATTCATGCATTTAAGATGCTTAGAACAGGGCCTGACGTAGACCATAAATGCCGTTTTGTTCTTTATACATTTCATGATCAAATGCATTAAACTTGTAAATTTCTTAACCAAAAGTTCCACAAACATTTGAACATCTTTATGCAACTATTCAGTCAAAACTTGTAAATGTATCAAATTCTCTTGAACCTTGATTATATTCATTTATTATATATATATTCATTAATTATATACATCTTTTTAGTAAAGACTATCCTTTATTGCAATATTGGCTTATGGTAATTGCATGGAAATATTAATTTGGGGAAGAAACAGGTTTCAAGTTTCCAGCTTAAAAAACTCAGACCGGGGCGCCTGGGTGGCTCAGTCGGTTAAGCATCCGACTTTGGCTCAGGTCATGATCTCGCGGTTTGTGGGTTCGAGCCCCGCATCGGGCTCTGTGCTAACAGCTCAGAGCCTGGAGCCTGTTTCCGATTCTGTGTCTCCTCTCTCTGCCCCTCCCCTGCTCATGCTCTGTCTCTCTCTGTCTCTCAATAATAAATAAACGTTAAAAAATTTTTTTAATAAAAAAAATTAAAATTAAAAAAAAAAGTACTCAGACCTTGGGGTGCCTGGGTGGCTCAGTCGGTTAAGCATCTGACTTTGGTTCAGGTCATGATCTCATGGCGTGTGAGTTCAAGCCCCGCATTGGGCTCTGTGCTGACAGCTCAGAGCCTGGAGCCCACTTAGGATCCTCTGTCTCCCTCTCTCTCAGCCCTTCTCCCACTCACGCTCTCTCTCTCTCTCTCAAAAATAAATAAAAATTTTGAAAAACTGCTTATAATATTTCTCAAATCCTCTTAAACATCTAGTTAAAAATCACACCCCTTTTAATATTCCAGTGCTCTTAAATGCTTCAAACATCGGGGCACCTGGCTGGCTCAATCAATGGGGCATGTGACTCTTGATCTCGGGGTTGTAAGTTCGAGCCCCACATTGGGTGTAGAGATTACTTAAAAATAAAATCTTTATTAAAAAATGCTTCAAACATCTTCAAAACAGACAAATCTGATCCGAATGATCCCTAACCTCCCTACTGCACCTGTATTTAGTCTTTAACTGAAGTTTCTTTGACGTTGATAATGTGGGTTTCTCAGTTCCTCATGATTTCCGTGCTTAGGTTCTACCTTCCTGGGTTTACAGTCATCTTGCCCGACCTGGAAGTGGGAAGACACCGCGTCAGGCAGCTGAGGCCGCAGGGTCAGGATTGTGTCTGCCAAGCAACACCTACCCAAGCCGGTGTTGACTGGGCTGGGCCCTTCTTGGAGGGAAAGTCGCGGGCTGCATCAATGAGAGTTGCCCAGACCCATCTGGTGTTGCAACCCAGTGCCTCCCACCCTCCTCGTGTCCACTGAGAAGCTTTTGGCGACAGGCTGGGCCAGGTAACTGTTGCCAGGGGGGTCCATTAGTAAGCCTGGCTTCTGGGGGCCTCCTGTTAGGTAGAGGGCGGGAAGGACTGAGCCATGGGGATTGCTGTGGGCTGGGCAGACACTGCAAAATATTGACGCCTCGGTGGGGCTTTTGTTGTTCTTTTCTTGGGTTCATTCTTTAATCTTCAAAGCGCCAATTCAAGAACCTCCCCCTTGTAGTAGGGAGGAATCCCCAGAGCAGAGGACATCTGCTGGACCTCCTGTCCCCAGGCCCTTGTCAGGGACTCTCTGTGAGGCATCCACCATAGTCCTAGAGAGGCAGGCAAGACCCTTCGTGACATCTGGAAGGCCCTGCCCCTAACTCTGCCATCTGAAAGCAGGGCGATGCCACCTAGGATTGCCCTGCCCATTCTTCACACCCACCACGTCCAAAAGCTACCTGGTACCTTCCCCATGCCTTACTTAATCTTACACTTTCTTGTGTTGGGGGTTTTGTTTGTTTATTTCTGCATTTCACCATATGTAGATTTTTTTACAGCTTTATTGAGATCTACTTCATACACCCTGAAAGTCATCTGTTTGAAGCATACAGCGCAGTGGTTTTTAATAGCCACAGAGTTGTACGACCATTGGCAGTATCTGATTTCATGACATTTGCATCATTCCTAAAGAAATTCCATACCCATTAGCTGTCACTCCCTATTTGCCCCCAAACCCCAGCCACTAATCTTTCTGTCGCTACTGATTTGCCTATTACGGACATTTCACATAAATGGAGTCATAAAACGTCCAGTCTTTTGTGACTGGCTTCTTTCATTTGGCATGTTTTCATAGTTCATCCATGCTGTAGCATGTATCAGGCTTCGTTACTTTTTATTGCTGAGTAATATTCATGTGTAAATATATCGTCTTGTTTGCCTGCTCATCAGTTCACAGACATTTCAGCTGTACCCACTTTTTGGGCATTAAGAATAATACTGCTATAAACATTCATGCACGAGGTTTTGCATGGACACATTTTTCATTTCTCTTGGATAAATGCCGAATAGCGGAACTATGCCTTCTAACCTTCATGTGAAATTACCTTTCCCCAAATTCTCTAGCTTCCAGAGCCCCCCTTCCCTGTACCGTCCAAAAAACAGCCGTGTGAGCCCTCATCCCACTCCCTCATCAGGAAGTGACTCACTGGCTTCCCTGGCTCTACTAGGGCAGGAATTAAGACTAACTATGCCTACGGGCGCCTGGGTGGCTCAGTCGGTTAAGCGTCCGACTTCGGCTCAGGTCATGATCTCACAGCTCATGAGTTCAAGCCCTGCGTCGGGCTCTGTGCTGACAGCTCGGAGCCTGGAGCCTGCTTCACATTCTGTGTCTCCCTCTCTCTCTGCCCCTTCCCTGCTCATGCTCTCTCTCTGTCTCAAAAATAAATAAACATTAAAAAAAATTAAAAAAAAAGACTAGCTATGCCTAGAGAAATGGGGAGAGCATCCCCTGCTGGGGGCAGACATAGGCAGATTCTCTCCTCTAACACTGAACGGGCGTAGACATCACGTCTTCCCTCCATCCACAGGGATGGCCCAGAGATGCCTTGGTACATCCACAGATGGATGCCTGACCAATGTGTTCTCCGTTTTCTCCTCTCTATCATCCTTATTACCCTGACTTTGGCTCCTCCGGGCCCAGGAGTGGAGGTGAGAAAAGAGAAGTAAGGGGAGCAGGAAAGCTGTTACCTGACCGTACCGTCAGGAGCTGCCGTCACACTCTCCAGGCCTGGCGGGAGTTCAAGCTGACGTCCTTTCTTGGGTCTTTACACGGGCTCTCCAAAGACCTTTAATCACACGATTGCTCCCCTGAGCTCTCTTGGCCCAGGCAAAAGCACTTCTCCCCTGGCCGCTAGCTTCCTCGTTCCTCAGCTTTGACGAACTGGCAATACCTTCAGCTTTCCTCCACTCTGCCGTGTCCACCCCCCATGCCGCCCCGCCAGTGAGGGAAAAGACATCTCTACATCCGGTTCACAAGAAGCATCTATGTATCCTTAGCCATGACAAGCCAGAGAATGAAAACCGCTCACACGGACACCTCCCCTTCGGGTCCAGCAGCCAGTCAGCTCCCCTTAGTTAACCCTTTACACTTCTCAGGTGGGCTTCTGACACAAGTCTACTGTGGGCCCCAGCTTCAGGGGCTCCACGTCAAGCTCTCCAGATGGTTCTGATGAAGCCTCTCGTACAGGGCCTCAGATGGGTCCCCCCCTCCCCTGCCTCTCCCTGCTGAGGAGAGGGACTCCCATCACACCGACAGCCCTCCCCAAAAGTCCACGGTCAAATTCTCTTGCAGTAGCCACTGCCTTGCCCCTTGCCGACACTCAGTGTGGTGAGAGGCTGGGGAGGTGTCTGGCGAGTTCCTTGCCACGGACCCTCTGCAGATCCCGCAGGGGAGCTGGTCTCCCGCTTCCCACCCGTACCTGGGTACCTGACGGCTATTGCTTAGGGCGTGGCCAAAACTTCCATTTCAACATCCAGTAACGCTGCTGTTGGACTAGGAATTTGAGAACCAGAATTACAGGGAAAATAGATCAACATTTCCAGAAAGAGAAAACAAGTTACCGACAAGGGAAAGAAGAACAACTTGTCAATGGACATCTCATTTACCACACTGAGTGTGAGAAAACGTTCAAGGCTCTGAGGAGAAAGAACAGTGATGCTAGGATACCCAGCAGAATATTCATGTGAGAAGAAAAAAGAAAATTCCAGACCCGGGCCACCAATATATCCCTTCTGAAAAAGTGATTCAGGGGCACCTGGGTGACTCAGTCAGTTGAGCATCCAACTCTTGATTTTGGCTCGGGTCACGATCTCACGACGGTTCATGAGATCGAGTCCTATGTCAGGCTCCACGCTAGGTGTGGAATCCGTGCTTGGGATTCTCTCTCTCCCTCTCTCTCTGCCCTTCCCCTGCTGGTGCACACGCTCTCTCAAAATATATAAACGTTCTTTTCAACAGGGATTCAAAGAAGTATCTACTCAAGACAAAAACTTTTTAAAATGTGGTCTATAAGAACTTAAACCTGGTAAGATTTTTTTTTTTAATAGCTTAGGTACATTTTATTGGTTTTCTTTCCGAACTGTTTAGCTTATAGTTAATTCTAACCAGTAGCTGGCAATGTGGGTGTGAAATTGTGCAATCTCTTAAAAAGGATTCTTGAAATATAAGATACATACAGTGACAATTAATAATAATGCAAAATTGGGGCGCCTGGGTGGCTCAGTCGGTTAAGCCTCCGACTTCGGCTCAGGTCACGATCTCATGGTCCGTGGGTTCGAGCCCCGCGTCGGGCTCTGGGCTGATGGCTCAGAGCCTGGAGCCTGCTTCCGATTCTGTGTCTCCCTCTCTCTCTGACCCTCCCCCGTTCATGCTCTGTCTCTCTCTGTCTCAAAAATAAATAAACGTTAAAAAAAAATTAAAAAAAAAAATAATAATGCAAAATTAATCTTATATGTTTACTTAATAGTGCTTTTTAAGTGTGGGTGTAAGGAACACTGTATCATTCTAAAGGGCAAATCTTGCTTGGAGATTATAGATACTTAAAGTTTTTTGACATTTTTATTAGAAATATGGGGTGCCTGGGTGGCTCAGTCGGTTGGGAGGCCGACTACAGCTCAGGTCATGATCTCACAGTCTGAGTTCGAGCCCCGGATCAGGCTCTGTGCTGACAGCTCAGAGCCTGGAGCCTGCTTCGGATTCTGTGTCTCCCTCTCTCTCTGCCCCTTTCCTGCTTGCTCTCTGTCTCTCTCTCTCTCTCTCTGTCTCTCTCTCTCTCAAAAATAATAAACATTAAAAAAATTTTTTTTAAAGAAATACAATTTTGGGGGCGCCTGGGTGACTTAGTCGGTTGAGCGTGAGACTCTTGATTTCAGCTCCCATGGTCTCAGGGTCATGGGATTGAGCCCCACATCGGGCTCTATGCTCAGCTTAAGATTCTCTCTCCCTCTGCCTCTCTCCCCCACTCAAGCTCTCAATCTCTCTCTCTCTCAAAAAAAAAGAGAGAGAGAGAAATATAATTTTAAATACATTTAAAAATTTTTTATATTAAAGAATAGTATGGGCAATAGAGAATGGCCCAAAAAAGGAGAGAGAAAAAGAAGAAAGATCACGCTAATAAACGTCAATAAAACAAAGAGAAGAAACAACGCAAAAGTAAAAGAAACAGGAAACGTAACACAAGATGTCAAATGCAAGACAATTATTAACAACTGTAAAAAATTCAACAGGATTACATTCTCCTATTAAAAGACAAAGACTCTCAGGTTAAGTAAAAAAGAAAAATCCAACTCTCTTCTTGGTTCAGTTATCTCCTGATGAGTAACAAGTCACCCCAAAACTTAGTGGCTTAAAACAACTGATGAATTGTTAGTTCTCACGATTCTGTGGGTCAGGGATGCTAGCAGGGCCTTATTGAGGTCTTTGCTCCTTGGGTCATGGTCTGAGGTCACCCAGCTGCATTCTGCAGGTGGCTGGGCTGGGCTGGACTCTCCAAATATACTTCACTCACATGTATGGAACCTCATGCTTCTCTACCACGGCCTCTCTTTTTCTAGACATGCTTCATCATTTAATGTTAGAGCCTGATCCTGAAAGTATGGTGACTGTCTGCCCAAACACAAGTGGAATTTACCTGGCCTGTTAAAGGCTAGATCTGGAACTGACCAATGTCACTCCCTCTGATTTCTATTGATCAAGGGCCCGATACAATGCTGATTCAGGGAAACGGACCCTACCTCCAGGTGAGTGGAAGGACTCGGCTTACAGGGAAGGAAAGAATTTATGGTAGCCACCTTTGGCTGTCTCTTTGGAAACTGTCTACAATTGTCCTTTATAAGAGATCCATCGAAACTTGAATAATTATGAAAGATTTAAAATAGGTAAATATAGGGGTGCATGGCTGGCTCAGTCAGTGGAGCATGTGACTCTTGATCTCAGGGTCATGAGTTTGAGCCCCATGTTGGATGTAGAGCTTACTTAATAAATAAATAAATAAATAAATAAATAAATAAATAAATAAAATCAAGAAATGTATTTTGAGAAAATTCGAATAGAATAAAGACAGTGGCAATGTTCACATTTTTAAAGGTGTAATTTAAGGGGGAAAGCATTAAATGAAACTGAAGGTTATTTCTTAACTGACAAAATTTGTCCAATCATCAAGAAAATGTAATAATGGCCATCTATTGAACACTCCCATGGATAATTCTATTTAATCTCACAACAATTCTGGGAGGTCAGTGCTATTCTTTGCCCCATTTAATTTGGGGATAAGGAAACTGAGGCTTAGAAATACTAAGTAAGCAAGCCATCCGCATGTACATATTTTGTAAAAGGACAAACCAAGATTCAGATGCAGAGAACCTAACACCATAGTTCCTACTCTTAATCACTAAGCAATTGATCAATTATTAATCTGGATCACACACATGGACAAGTATGCTGAAAATAATATATAAAACAAAAACTGAAATATGAAGAGATTTTTACAAAACCACAACCAGATTAGGAGATTTTAAAACATCTGTCTCAGAAGTTAACTGATCAGATATTTTAAAAATCATATAGACAACCTAAATAACAAAATTAACAAGATCGTTTTAATATATCTAGATGGATCTTGAGCAGGGAATGCCTTTTCCCCCAAATGCTCACAGAACATAAAAACACATTGATTAAGTAATGAGTCTCAAAGTAAACCTCAATAAATTCCAGACAGTAGAAACTACAATTTCTACAAATCAATAATAAAAAGACAAATGACTAAACAGCAACAACAACAACAACAAAAAAATGGGCAAAGAATAAGAAGGAACAATTTACAAATGAGGATATATAAATGACCCAAAATATATGAAAAGATGATCTAACCTCACTAGCCAACAAAGAACTTGAAATCAACTCAACAAGATATCTTTTTTCACCCAGAAGATTAGGAAAAAAATTTAAAAATTGGATATCAGTTGTTGGTATAAAGGAAGGATTTTGTATCATGCTCATGGACTGTCAATTGATATGGCCATTTTAAAGAACAATTTGGGAGTATCAGTTAGTAGTTTAAATATATGTGACTATGTTACACAGCAACTCAATCTGCAAAATCTACACTGGGCTTCTTCTGGTGCTGGCCAAGATAAAGTGAGCCACTTTGGCCGATCTTTCTCTCTGATTACGAGGAAAGGTCTGGACAAAAGGCAAATGGCAATTGCCTGAAGACACTGAAATTGGCAAGGGGGCCAAAAACTTGAAGGTTGACTCTTACGGGGTACGTTTTTAGGGTTTTGTTCCTCTTTTATCATCCAGCTTTCACCAGCCCTGCATCAGGCTCTGCAATGGGATTCATCCCATCTCCCCCCTCTCTCTCTCTTTCTGTCCCCGGTTCGTTCTCTCATGCTCTCTCTCTCAAAAATAAATAAATAAACTTAAAAAAAAAAAAAGAGTAATCCATCATTACGGAGTTTATTCTTGGAAAGCAAGGTTAGTTTCACTCAAGAGTGGGAGTTTGGGAAGCAAACTGTCAGGTTCTGAATCTGGCTTCACCACTTACCAGGAACTGGCTGGGTGACCCAGGTAAGTGCTGTGGCCGCTCTGTGATTGTTCCCCAGTTTATAAAAATGTAAATAATAGCATCTGGTTCAGAGGGATGGGAGGATTAAATTAATTTGTTTGACAAACTTAGCCAAGAATTGGTACGTAGCAAGCGCTCAACAATGGCTAAACATTAGTATTAATTTAAAAAATAATTTTAGGGGCACCTGGGTGGCTCAGTTGGTTAAGCGCTCGACTTCGCCTCAGGTCGTGATCTCGCAGTTCCTAAGTTCGAGCCCCACATCGGGCTCTGTGCTGACAGCTCAGAGCCTGGAGCCTGCTTTGGTTTCTGTGTCTGCCTCTCTCTCTGCCCCTCCCCAGCTCATACTCTGTCTCTTTCTTTCAAAAATAAACATTAAAAATAAAATAATAATAATTAAAAAAAACCTTGATGATGTAGTTGGCAATTGGCTTGAGCTCTCCATTCAGACCAACTTCTCAACCAGGGGTCAACTAAATGCCTTAATTTCTGAGTGGGAGGAATGGGGACGAAGGGGGAACAGGGCAGGAAACGCAAGGGGCAAGAACGGCCCTCTGTTCCCAATATTCTTCCAGCCCAGCCTCCCTAAACTGGTTTTACAAAATTAGTATCAAATAAACTAGGGGATTCTTAGAATTGTTGCTCTTAGCCTAGAAGTCTCAGCCAGCCGTAGAACTCAGAATCATCCTCATGGATACTTAAGTCACAGCAGCAAACAACTCCCAGGAGGCAGTCTGCTGTCTCCTGGTAGCACAGGGACATATTGGGCGCTACAGTCAGACCCTGGGAGCCCCCAGCCTGCTGGCTGCACAGTCTCATCCTGTTTCTTCCACCATCAGGTGATCCTATGGTTTATTTACCCAATGGTAAATATCTTGAACCACACTTAATGCATTGTGGTGGACTTTATGCAAATTTAAAACCAGAAAACTATATGACCATCTTCACAGATACCTAAAATTCATTTGATCAAATTCAACTTCTACTTCCGTATTTAAAAAGAATTTTTTTGAATGTTCACTTATTTTTTAGAGAGACAGAGAGAGACACAGAGCACGAGCAGGGGAGGGGCAGAGAGAGAGAGAGACACGCACAGAATCTGAAGCGGACTCCAGGCTCCGAGCTGTTAGTACAGAGCCCAACATGGGGCTCAAACTCACAAACCGCGAGATCATGACCTGAGCCGAAGTTGGATGTTTAACCCACTGAGCCACGCAGGCACCCCTACACTTCTTCTTCTTCTTCTTTTCTGTTTTTAAGAAAATTCTGACTAAACCAGAAATTGAAGAAAGTCATCTCACCGTGATAAAACTATTGGTGCCCTTCCCCCACCCCTGCCCAGCAAATTCCTTTCCCAGAAATCACAGCAAACATTGTACTTGCTGGTGAAACCTTAGAGCAGCAGTGCTAGCACTACCCTGTTAGAACACTGTTGCAGGAGATGTTAAACAAAGCGGGACAAGAAAAGGTCGATGGTCAAATCAGTCAAAGATATGTTACTTAGTCTTGGACATTCACAAGGCATATTAGCATCATATTTTCAGATTGCAGAATTAAAGAAACAGATTTGTCTCTGTTTTCCTCCACATATTCCAAAGTTATTTGGGCCCAGCACACTTCTTTTCTCAATAAAGCTGCCAGCATCTTGCAGGCCAGCAGATGTCAGTTTTGGAAACATCACGATAGACTCTTCTACTCGAGGTAGCAACATTTCTGTCTGCTGTCACTCCTGTTCCTTGACTTCGTTCTGAAGGTTCCAGCCAAGACAATAAGACAACAAAAAGAAAGAAGGGGTAGACAGCTCTTCAAGGCAGAGGCAAAATTATCATTATTTGTAGATGGAGTGTTTGCCCTGAGAAGGCAAGAGGATAAGCTGGAAAACCACAGGAACTAATTAGAGCATTGAATACAGAGGACAACAGCAGGTGATAAATACACCAGGATCGATGTCTGTCCTCTATACCAGCAATAACAAGTTGGAAAGCACCAGGGGATAAAAAGAATGCACTTAGCAAAATATGTGCAAAGATATATGTCAAAGTTGGATGAAGGACATTAAAAAAAAAAAAAAAAAAAACCTCGAATCAATGGAGAAACAGATCCCGGGCTTGGGCTGTATTGCAAAATTGTCAATCTTCCCTCAAGTAATCTATAAATTTGATGTGATTTCAATAAAATCTCCACGGGACACTTTTATCTTGAGAAATTGGTCCTGTAGTTCATCTAGTAGAGTAATTGCACAGAATGGTCAAGAAATTTGGAAAGTAAAAGGCTATGATGGGGGACTTGCCTTACCAAGTTAGTTTCAGTACTATAAAAATTAACTAAAATACTGATAGGAAATTCGGCAAATATCAACAGAGATTTAAAAAAAAAAAAAAAAAGGCACAGCAACAAAACACCCAGGTATCTGTGGTGGTTCTGTCATGGCTTTAGGAGTTGCAAAGTTAGATTATCTGACGGAATCCAGGTCAAAGGTGAACACGCAGACCTCGGACAGGGCAGGAAGCAGGGCTGTGCCAGGAGGATCAGCAGCGACCTATGGACCTCCCCAGACCAAGTGCTCATCCCTGGTCCCACTAGACATGGCTGGTATTCAGGAACTTACTTCCGGTTGGAGAAAGGAACAACTTTCTGACAAGAAGCATGTAGGTACCTCGATGCCCCAAAAGATGCCTCCACCCTGACCTCACTCGTGATCTTCATAGATACATCCAACTCTAGCGTGAAAAAAACCGGGCGCAGGATCTCCCCCTCCCCCATCTCCCGCCAACCTGGTCCTTCACCAAGGGTTCTCTGGTTCTGAAAGATACCCTCATATTCCCAGGCAGACAAGTCAGAAGCCAGAGGTCCCCTGACCCCTCTGCTCTCTTCCATCCCACACGTCCAACCTGCCATGGAGTCCAATTGATTTTATGTCCTAAATACTTCTAGAATCTATCCACTTTTGTCACTCTCTATCACTGCCACCCTAGTTTAAGGAATTGTCATCTTTCACTTCTTTGTAGTGCCACCTGCCACACTATTCACCACACTGCATCAGTGACCTTTAGCAAAGGCAAAGCTGATCAAGTCCCTTTCCAGACTCTCCCGCAAGACCAGCAAGTCTCTGTAGGCGGGTCTATCTCATAACCATGAGATCATGACCTGAGCCCAAATCAAGAGTTGGACACTTAACCAACCGAGCCACCCAGGCGCTCCGATTTGTTGTATAATAATTTTAAGGCAGCTTTATTGAGATATAACTTGCATATTTATGTTTATTTTGTATTGTTGAGACAGCACAAGCAGGGTAGGGGCAGAGAGAGGGGGACAGAAGATCCAGAGCAGGCTCTGCGCTGACAGGCTGGCGACAGCAGCAAGCCGGATGTGGGGCTCGAACTCACTCACCTGAGATCACGATCTGAGCTGAAGTCAGACGCTCCATCGACTGAGCCACCCGGGTGCCCCAGAACTTGTATATTTATAAAATTCACCCCTTCCTGGTGTATAGATCTACGAGTTTTCATAAATATACAGCTGTGGAAGCAGCACCTCAATCAGGACATAGAATTTTTCTACCACCCCAGAAAGTTCTCTCATGCCCCCTAGGGTCAATCCCCCCCCCCCAAGTCCCTGGAACCACTGATCTGATTTCTGCGATTAGAGTTCTGCCTTTCACAGAATGCCATATAAATGGAACCTGTGGCATGCAGCCTATTAAGTCTGGCTTCTTTCACTTAGTCATTGTATAATAATTTAATGTGTGTCTTCCCTGCCAGTGGGTAAAGCTCTGAACAGTGAGGGACCATGTCTGACTCAGTAGCTACCACATCACCAAAGCCTACCATGGTGTTTCTCAACCTTTTTTTTTCTTTCATTATTGCTCCTCTAAGGAGAAATTTTTAATTTAATTTAAATTCTCCCTGATGGGAGAAATTAAATACTAAGGGATAAGATATTGTTGAGTAGGCTTGAGCTTTGGAGGGCCACAAAACATTGTCATAGCTAAATATTTTTCACCTACCAAGAACGAATTTTCATGCCTGGGGGGGGGGGTGAAAATTTTCACCACCACCCCCCCCCCCCCCCCGTTGAACGTGCATGACCTAACACATAGTAGGTGCTCAACAAAGGTCTGTCAATGAATGAGAGACCACTTACAGACATTGCCACATGGTGGTGCTTCCCAGCTCATTTCATTGGAAGATTCTGCTGGTTTCAAGCGGGGCTAGGAGTGACCGTCAACCCACATACAGAAACACCCACCCCCCCACATTCCGCTCTTGAAAACACCACCAGGAACTGCAAAGTGCCATGTTAGTGGCTTCAGAAGTGAGGCCAGCATCTTTGTACTCAGAACACAATCAGATCTGTGCTTTTCCAAGTCCACTCTGGCTCCAGAGAGGGAGAGGGATTAGAGGAAGCAAGATAGAAGTGGAGAGAGCAGATAAGAAACTGATTAGTGATGGCAAGAAATTAGTGATGGCAAGAAAACTGCCTGTTGGTGATTAGTGATGGCAAGAAATAGAGACAAATGGATGTTCTTGAGAATAACATCAAGTAGAATCAACAGAACCTAGTGATGAGTTCGTTGTGGGAAGGGGAGAATGTGGACATCCATATTTCTAGCCTGCATATCCAGGAAAATGGTGGTACCACCCACTGAGCTCAGACCCCTGATTGCAGGAGGCTGAAGGTGACACATGAAGTTTAGTTATAGACTCTTGAGGTTGAAGTGGCTTTGGGTTATTCAAGTGCAATGTCCAGATGGCTGTTGGATATACAGGTGAGAAGTTCAAGAGAGCTATCTGGGCTGGAAGTAAGGATTTCAGAATGGTCAATGTGGATGGTCTTCCAGGCCACGGGAGAGTGTATAGCATGGGAAGAGGCCTGACTTCCCCTGGGAGTCCCTCCCATGGGAGAGCATGGGAAGATGCACCATCAAGGCCAGACCCCTGGAGAACAGCAACACTGATGGATACCCCACCGGGAGAGAGGCACAATAGTGCAATTAAACATGACTCTAGCCCTAACATTTAGGTTGTGTCTAGTTTTTTGTCACTGTTACTGTTTGTTTTGGGGTTTTGCTCGTATAAACAATACTGTCATGAACATCTTTGTGCAGAAAGCTTTTTTTTGCATATAGGATTGCATATAGGATTTTGCATATAGGATTATTTTCTCAGGACAGATTCTTAGAATAAGGATAACTAGATTAAAAGATAAAAACAGTTGTGACTATTGACGCATTCTGCCGCACTGCCTTGCAAAAGGTTATCAATGTGACCTCTTGTCATCAAAGTATGAGAGCATGCTGTCATCAGTATGGGTAGTCTTTAGTCTTGTTCTTTTAATCTGTGCTAGTTTGATAGGAAAGGAAGGAAGGAAGGGGGAGAGAGAGAAGAAGAAAGTCGGGGGCAGGTGGACGGACCCCACAAGATTTGGTGACTAATGAGGCATGGAGAATGGCAGCCACAGAGAAGCCGAGGCTGAGTCTTAGGCTGTCCACTTGGGTGGATGCTGGGATGGACAATTAGGAGGAGAAACTGGTTTGACACAAAGGTAATGATTCAGTTTCGGCTTCTTTGAGTTTGAGGCACATGCGATGTCAGAGTGTCAATCCTGTTGACGCATCTGAAGCTCAGACAGGAGACGGGTTCCAGAAGGAAATGGCGGCCATAGCAGCTCCTGATCCCGTAGTGGAGTGGAATGGTGCAGTGCAGAGGGCACATTTCAGGGAATCCAGGACCCCGCTTTCCATCCTCTCGGCTCCCCTCTGATTTCAGCTGCAGCTGCAGCGGACAGTTCCATACAAGCTCGGGCTCCCCTGGAGCTGCCAGTACAACTTCAAGTGCACTCCACACGCTTCTCCCTTCTCCGGCGCCCTGGCTGCGTGCTCGGCCTGCACTCAAGTGCCACCTGGAAATGTAGGGAATCCGTGCCCCTGCGGACACCCTCCCCCAAAGGACGCAGGAGCCAATGGATCCGTGTTCTGCCCCCATCCTTCCGGGAGATGGTCTGGGGAGGCATTCTGTACACTTCACCGGAGCCCTGGAGGAGTCGGCCCCTGCTACAGGCAGCGGGAACCTCAGTAATGCATCCTTACGCTCCCTGCCCCCTCACTCCTGCCTCCTGGGATCACAGCCCAAATAAACTACTTGCACCCCGGTCCTTTTCTCAGACTGTGCTACAGGAGGCTGCAGGACCCCCCTGGCCTCCACTCTCTTTCCTGCCAGGCAGACTCATCACTGGGCTGGGCAGCTTTACCTTCTCCCTCTGGTGGGGCCGGCTTTTGGGAGGGCAGGCAAACAGCTGGGAAAACAGCCTGTTGGTGAGGAGAACTTGTCAGGACCCATTGGCACCTTGGTATCATTAAGAGTGACAGGTTCCTGTCTCTCCGTCTGTACCGTGTTGGACACAGAGGGGACCAGCCCTGTTTTTTTCAGCAAGGATGGTGGCACCCCCAGGCAAGGGTTCAAGAAATTCATTTTACTCGTTTGCTTATCCGTATATCTATTTATTTATCCAACAATTATTTAGCAAGCACCTACTGTTTGCCAGGCTACGTTCCCAGCGAAAAGCCCTGGGATCCCTTCCCCAAACTCTGGTGATTCTTCTCTTGGCCACCCACGAAGGGAGCCGTGTTTACGCCACACAGGACTCCTCTCTGGCCAGAGGTGAATTCTGACCAAGCTGGGCAATGAGATTCTGTCTTGGGCATATGGACCTGGGACAGCAGAACATTGGTCAGCAAGATGATGGGGATGGAACAACAGGAAGTGTCCCTCCAGACAGGGGTGACCGTTTCCCGTGTGCAGGACTGGGCAGAGAAAGACAGGGTGCAAAGGGAGAAGCAGAGGGAAGAGGAGAGGAAAGCACATGTTTCTGCCCTGGTTCCAGAGCCTCCATGTGCCCAGTACCGGCTGCACACCCTGCCCTCTGATCCCATGAAAGATTCCTATATCCTTCTCAGGATGCCTCCCTCTTCCCATAAGCAAATTTGCGTCCGTTTCTGTTACCTAAGAGCAAGCAGGCTCCTGGGCTTCTGTTCCTTTCTCCCTAACCCCTTACCTCTCCTACCTCCCCGCATCATGGTTGCCAAGCGCCTGGGCCTCACTGATCAGAAAGCATCTGAGGACCAGGTCAGTGGAATGGCTTGGGGCTAGGGATAGCCCATGGCCTGCCTTGCAGTGCACTCACTCTCTGAGCCTGACTTCCAATCCTCCCGCTCCCAGTCAAGTCTTTTGAGGAGACTACATCTGGCCTAAGGCCCCAAAGGTCACCATAAAGAAAAGAAGGTAGGGGCAGAAAGACCCTTTCTTTAGCAGGCTGATCGAGATTTACCTGCACATTACTGAAATCCTGACCCTAAACTCTCTCTACAGAGCCCAAGTCTTTATAAAACAGTGTCCTGGAAGGTGTATGGTCTCAATGCTCTCCATGGATGAGGTCAAGAAAGGAAGGCGGGTCTCCAGTCCAGGACTCTGCTCTCCTGGCGGGTGATCAATGCCCCTGCCATCTTCCCTGCTCTGTATAGCCTCGCTTGCTGGTGAGCAGGGCCTCACCCAAACCCAGAACAGCCTTTATCGTCCTCTGAATGTCATCCCAGCCCAGCCTCACCAGTGCAAACGGATCACCTGTCCTTGCCCAACTGCAACAGCGCCACCTTCAGGCCATCTTGGACAAATGTATTTTCTGAACCCCACAGGGATTACAATCCTTTGGGCAGGGAGGCACGATGGCAGGGGCTGGGTTTACGTTGCAAACTGATGGCGTTGGGCACTTCTCTAAGCCCTGTTATAAAATGGGCATGGCAATAGCTTGAGGAGTGGCTATGAAGACAATGTAAGATGGTCACATATCACACCCAGAATGCGCCTAGCACCCAGCCAGTGCCCAGTGACTGGTTCTCAGGTTCAATAACATGCTTGTTGCCTTGGTGTGAAAACCACCAAACAACCAACAATTTCTGGGTCTTATTAAAAATTTATAGAAGTCCTCGGCCCCCTTTTCTGTCATTCTTTGCTTTTTTGCTTTGGATCTCAGAGGCACAGAATTCGATTGCTCACGTGGTCAGTTCAGCTGGCAGTCGTTATTGGGCACACATGGGTCCCCTTGTGTATTTGCTTTGTTTTTGTCTTTTCATCTCCCTTCTCCAACTGCCTCCCTTCCCTTCCCCCTCTCCCCCCAGGCAGACATTCTTAGGTTGTCAGTGTTTGAGTGTGTAGGACCATGAAAATATATATTGCAACATATATAAGTAGTATTTGCCAGACATCTTTTTTGGCATTACATTTTTACGATCTGCCTGTGTTAATACACGTCATTCTAATTCATTCCATTGAACTGTCTGCATGATGTTCATCATTTGCATACGCCACCTGTGATTTATCTATCCCTTTATGAGTTGGCTTTTTGGTCGTTTCCATCCCTTGACTATTACCCGCAAATGCTTCGAGGAACATCCTTGGGCAAGTCTCTTTGCCTACTTGTGTGAGAGATGTTTTGGAGTATGTGCTCAGAAGCGGAACTGCTGGGAGCGCCCGGGTGGCTCAGTCAGGTGAGTGTCCGACCTTGTCTCAGGTCATGATCTCATGGTTTGTCGGTTCAAGTCCCGTGTCGGGTTCTGTGCTGACAGCTCGGAGCCTGAAGCCTGCTTCTGATTCTGTGTCTCCCTCGCTCTCTGCCCTGTCCCCACTCATGCTCTCTCTCTCTCGTGCTCTCAAAAATAAATAAACATTTAAAAAAGAGTGGAATTGCTGGAGTGTGGGGTCTATGCTCTTCACAATGGCCCCACCGGCTCAAACTCCTACTAGGACGAGGGTTCCTATGTCCCCGCATGCCCATCTGGTGGTGACAAAGTAGGGCTCATGGACAGCTCCTTTTGCTGTTCTGCAATGGCTGTCCATCCTGGATGTGCTGCAGAAGGAATTGATGAGGCCTACTCTGTTACCTTTTTTTTTTTAAGTTTTTTAAATTTATTTTTGAGAGAGAGAGAGAGTGCAAGTGGGGGAGGCGCAGAGAGAGAGGGAGACGCAGAGTCTGAAGCAGGCTCCAGGCTCCAAGCTATCAGCACAGAGCCCCACGCAGGGCTCGACCCTGTGAACCGTGAGATCATGAGCCGAGCTCAAGTCAGACACTCAACTGACTGAGCCACCCAGGTGCCCCTACTCTGTTACCTTTTAAGACAAGTGGCTCCAGCCGCTGGATGTGCCCACACCCCATCACTTGCTATCATCCAGGCACAAGGCACCAAGTTGATCAGAGCCCGCTGAATAAGGGATGGCACCTGAGGCCAAAGACATACCAAGGTGAGTGAGCAGCCCCAAGATGGACCCACAAACTCTATCCATACTGAGAGTGCCAAATCGATCCATCAAACGCAGCGTGCATGCCCCCACGTCTCTCTAGGAAATAGAAATGTGGGGCAAACAACAGTGATGTAGGTGCTTTTGTTTGGATTGCTGTCCTGAGTCCCCATTAGCAATTTTCTCTGTGGTCTCTGAGGCATGAGGGGCCAGCGAAGTGTGAGACAAACTAGAGTCTGGGACTGGGTGGCGGTGTCCCCTTCGAGCTCACATTTCTCTAAATATCTGAAGTGACTTTGCATATAAGCTTTCTGAGTCATGGGCTCAGGAGTCAGAATATCATGGGTTCAAGTCCCAAATTAGCCATCTCCCGGGACTGTTACATGCGAAGCCTCAAAAATGGTCATCTATTGTTAGTAACAATTCATAAGTCAACATGCTCTACTTTAACAATAACACAAATGACTCCCAGAGAGGTCGAGCCACTTGCAGGAGAGCAGAATTCAAACTCGGGTGTGTCTGTCTCCGTTTGTTACCATTTTCTCAGCAGCCTGACTTCACTGACTGGTTCTCTGCCAGGACCTTGGGCTGCATCCAGCACTGGATGCCTTCAGGAGTCCTCTCCAGGGTGGGGAACGGCCCCCAGGGCTGTCTTGGCACACGTCCCTTAGGGGGTGGGAGGCCCAGGGCAGGCCTGGGCCCAGGCCGGGCTGCAGGAGGCTCCCAGGTGTGGGGGAAGAAGGCGTCCTGGCCGTTCTCCAAGCACATTCGGAGCCAACCCAAGGGAAACCCCAATTCTGTCAGTGCCTGTACGCCTGGGGCACAAGCATTGGAGACATTAAATATTAAACATATCGGCTGGCTTCCAAGCTTGGTAATTAAAACTCTTATTTCATATTTTACAGAGGATGGACGGGGAGGTCATGAGGCTGCTCTAAGAGGTTTCATAGCTCCCTTGTTCACAGACGAAGTGGCTCTTCTGAGGAAAACCTCCCTCTCACTCAGGACCCAGGCTGCCCTATTTATAAAGTGATTTCCTGAGAGGGTGGGGAATGGAGGCCTGGGGGTTTCTAAGGAGGCACCATTCAGGGCTCCCAGCAGGGTCTTTCTACTTCTCCAAAATGGGTCTGTGTGCCTAGGAACCTGCAGAAGGCTCGGCCTCAGGCTCCTCACCCCTGCTGCAATGGCAGCCTGGGAGCTGGAGATGGCTCTAGAAATGGGAAGGGAGAGGAGCTCCAAAGGGGGCGGACTGGAGGGAGGGCCAGAGGGAGGGGAGCCTTCCCTTAGCCTCTAGCGCCATCTGCTGACCAAGTGCTGAACTGCAGCTCTCCCAGAGGCCCGCTGGAGACCAAATTCTAGCTTTGCGCAAGGACTGGGAAAAGAGGGATCAAGGAAAATCAGACCTGGTGCTTCAGGGAACACTTTTAAAGCAAAATTTAGACTTGTGAATTGTTCGTGCCATCATTCTCCAGGGTCAAGGACATGGACTTGGATGTGTGTGGACATAACAGGGTGTGTGTGGTCATTGTGGCCTGTCCTTTGAGTGTTCATTGTGCTGAGCACTGGCCTACATGATTTGCACCGGTTATCTCCCTGTGGGTGCTGTTCTCACGTCGCACGCCCATTTTACAGATGCAAACTTAGGCTGAGAGAGGACCCCAAACCAGATTACCCCCCTGCCCTCACCCCCAGAGTCAATCTTTATTCAAGGCCCCTCCTTTCCACCTCCAAACAAACCAAGAGCCCTCTTCTTTGTCCCATAGTCATTGCTACCTCAAGCACCTCTCAGCTTTCCTTGGACCACTGCAAAAGCTTCCTACTGGGATCTCCCACAAGGATTTTGATGCCTCCCACCTTGCCCTCTCTAATCTATTCTTCACAGAGAGCCATTATGATTTTAAGACGTGAGTCAGATCACACCTGTCCCTTGCTCAAAAACGTTGATAGCTTCCATTGCCTTTTAAATAAAATCTAGGGGCACCTGGGTGGCTCAGTCAGTTAAGCGTCGAACTTTGGCTCAGGTCACGATCTCACAGTTCGTGAGTTCGAGCACCGCATGGGGCTCTCTGGTGTCGGCGCAGAGCCCACTTCAGATCCTCTGTCCCCCCCCCCGCCCCTCCCCCACTAGCTCTCGCTCTCTTTGTCTCTCAAAAACAAATAAACGTTCAAAAAACTAAAATAAAATCTAAGCTCCTTGCCATACTCAAAAAAGCCCAAAGAGTCTGGAGGGGTGCCTGGTTGGCTTGGTTGGTAGAGCATGTGACTCTTGATCTTGGGGATGTAACTTTGAACCCCATGTTGGGCATAGAGATTACTCTAAAAAAATTAAATCTTAAAAAAAAGTAAAATCTTAAAAAAAAAAAAAAAAAAGCCCTAGTGGTCTGGAGGTGGGGTTCTCACCAGCCCCATTCATACCCCTCTCCCCTTCTCCCCCTCAGTGCTCCAGCCATGAGGGCCCTCAGGTCTTCAAACATGCTAAGTTCTTTCTGACCTCAGCCCTGTTGCCAAGGCTGTTCACTCTGCCCAGGGGGCTGTTCCCTTTACTGCTTCTCCCCTAATTGAAAATTCTCTATGTCATGGGCACTCTTCACAGAGGTCTTAGAGGTGGCCTAATTACATCTTTCCTTGCCCAGGTCACGTCAGATGTAGCCTCACAGGATGCTACATCAGGATAAAGTAGAGAACCAGGAGGTTGGCTAGCCATATAAAACAAAACAAACAAACAAAACAAAAACACACAGAAATCCACTTGAATTGGCTAATGCCCCAATTCCATATTTCATACACCGAAAATCAGAAATCCTGTCAGAGCCCAGAGGACCTGGAATCAGGAATGAGAGATCCTCTGGGAAATGAGTGGCCCCTCCTCTTCTTTCTCCCCTCCTCCCCCCCCCCCCCCCCATCTAAAGCCTTTCAGTTACTGGAATACAGATAGACATATAGTTCAATGAAATAGAATTGAGAGTCCAGGCATAAACTTACATGTTTATGGTTAACTATTCTTCAACAATGGTGCCAGGACAATTCAATGGGGGAAAGTTTAACCTTTTCAACAAATGGTGCCGGGACAACTGGACATTCTACATGCAAAAGCATGAAGTTGTACCCCTACCTCACACCATATACAAAAATTAACTGAAAATTGATCCAAGACCTCAAAAGAAGAGCTAAAACTATAAAACTTTTTGAAGAAAATGTAGGTATAAATCTTCATGACCTTGGATTAGGCATTTGTTCCTTGATAACACCCAAAGCACAAGCAACTGAAAAAAAAAGCGGGGGTGGGGAATTGGACTTTGTCAAAATTAAAGCTTTTGTGTTCCAAAGGACACCATCAAGAAAGTGAAAATATTTGCAAATCACATAAATGATAAGGATATAGTATCCAGAATATTAAGAATTGTTATAAATCAACAATAAAATGGCAAATAAGCCAGTTGTAAAATGGCTAACGGGTCTGAATAGACATTTCTCCAGAGAAGTATACAAATGCAAAATAAGCCCATGAGAAGATGCTCAACATCATTAGTCACTAGAGAAATGTAAGTCAAAACCACAAATTACACCCACTAGGCTGGCTACAATAAAAAAGACAAAAAACAAATGTTGGCAAGGATGTGGAGGGATTGGAACTCTTCTATCCTGCTGGTGGGAATGTGAAATGGGACAGCCACTGCAGAAACATTTGGCAGTTCCTCAAAAACTAAGCACAGGGGCACCTGGGTGGCTCAGTCGGTTAAGCATCCAACTTCGGCTCAGGTCACGATCTCAAGGCTTGTGAGTTTGAGCCCTGCGTCGGGCCCTGTGCTGACAGTTCAGAACCTGGAGCCTGCTTGGGATTCTGTGTCTAGCTCTCTCTCTGCTCCTCCCCCACTCACGCTCTGTCTCTCTCTCTCTCAAAAATAAATCTTTTTAAAAATTAAAAAAAAAAAATTGGGGCGCCTGGGTGGCTCAATCGGTTAAGCGTCCGACTTCAGCTCAGGTCATGATCTCGCAGTCCGTGAGTTCGAGCCCCGCGTCGGGCTCTGTGCTGACAGCTCAGGGCCTGGAGCCCGTTTCAGATTCGGTGTCTCCCTCTCTCTCTGCCCCTCCCCTGTTCATGCTCTGTCTCTGTCTCAAAAATAAATAAAAATTAAAAAAAAATAAAAATAAAAATAAAAATTAAGCATAGAATTACCATATGACCCCGCAGTTTCACTTCCAAGTATATACCCAAGAGATCTGGAAAGATGTGATGTCCACGCAAAACTTGTACATGCCCATGCTCTGTGGCAGCGTGATTCTTAATAGGCAAAAGGTAATCAAATGGCTTTTAACAGATGAGTGGATAAACAAAATGTAGTGTGTCCATACAATGAAATATTATTCAGTGATTTTCTTTAAAAGTACCAACAGTGCTCGCTTCAGCAGCACAAATACTAAAATTGGAACAATACAGAAAAGATCAGCATGTCCCCTGCACGTGGATGCCATGCAAATTTGTGATGCATTAAAAAAAAAAAAGTACCAATGTATGTGACAACATGGATGAACCTTGAAAGCCTTATGCTAAGTGAAAGCAGTCAGACACAAAAGGCCACATATTGTATGAGTCCATTTATGTGAAATGTCTAAAACAGGCAAATTCAAAGAGACAAAAAAGTAGATTAACAGTTTCCAGAGGCTCAAGGAAGGAAAGGATGGGGAGTGATTGCTAATGACACGGGGTTTCTTTTTGGGGTGATGAAAATGTTCTGGAATGCAATAGTGGGGATGGTTGCACAACTTCATGAAGGTGCCGGAAACAGTTGAATTGTACACTTTAAAAACATGAAGCTTACGGTATGCAAATTATATCTCAATTAAAAAACAAAACAAAACAAAAAACTCCCATGGTCCCCGTGACTTTTCACCATCTAACCCTTGCTTACCCTTCCAGCTCTACCTCTGGCTGGTCCTTCCACTGATCCCTTTGCTCAGAGAGGCAGAAACTCTAGGAATGATTTTTTTTTTTTAAGAGAGAGCATGACTGGGGGGAGAGGGGCAGAGCGAGAGGGAGAAAGATGATCTGAAGCAGACTCCATGCTCAGTGCAGAGCCCAACGCAGGGCTCGATCCCAAGACCTGGGACCATGACCTGAGCTGAAATCAAGAGTTGATGCTTAACCGACTGAGCTGCCCAGGTGCCCCTAGGAGTGATATTTTAAAGAAAGGATTTAATTTTGAGATTTGACCTTAGACTGTAGACATGAACGAGCAGATTTTCTTTATTTCTTTATTTTTTTTAATTTTTAAAGGTTATTTAAACCCAAGTTAGTTAACATATAGTGTAATAGTGATTTCAGGAGAATTTAGTCACTCATCACTTACATATAACACCTAGCGCTCATCCCAACGAGTGCCCTCCTTAATGCCCCTCATCCATGTAGCCCACTCCCCCACCTCCTAGTTTTCTGGATTTAAGAGTCTCTAATGGTTTTTCTCCCTCTCTCTTTTTATCTTACTTTTCCTTCTCTTCCCCTGTGTTCATCTGTTTTGTTTCTTAAATTTCACAGATGGGTGAAATCATATGATATTTATCTTTCTCTGACTGATTTGAGCAGTTTTTCTGAGTCTGGGCCGGCGTCCACATGGGAGCCTCAACAGCGCCAGAGTAACCTGGCTGCTGCTTCATCCCCGCCCTCCTAACTTCACAGAAAGTTCTAGCAGAGCCAGCCTGTCAGAAGGGCATTCTGAGCAATGCAGCATCAGCTTCGCTAAGCTGGCTCAGCACAGAGCCCCCCACTGCTCTTCTCACCCGCTCATCCAGACTCAACCCTTAAATCTCAACTGCCAGCACGTGGTGTCTCTGGCCCTTCCTCCAGACTTGGGCGGGTCCCTCATCTGGCCGCCATTCAGTCCTGCATATGCGTCTTTATGTGACTGTTTTCCCATGGGCGGCAGTAAAATGACTAGAGCAATGGGCATCTTCTTCTATTCTAACAAAGGTGTTCATAGGCTGTCACAGGGCTGGTTGCGCTTCCTTTTTCTCAAGGGATGGTGGTTCTTTCTGGACCTTGGGCCCCAGTTGGCAGGGACCACATTGGAACAACTCATCGTGGGGTCCCCAACATTTAAAATGAGGCCTGGCACACAGCAGGCCTGGCACTCAATGTTTATAAAACAAAGGAATAGGGACACCTGAGTGGCTCAGTCGGTTAAGTGTCCGGCTCTTGACAGCGGCTCAGGTCATGATCTCACAGTTCGTGGGATCAAGCCCCTCATGGGGCTATGTGCTGACAGTGTGGAGCCTGTTTAGGGTTCTCTCTCTCCCTCTCTCTCTCTCTCTGTCCCTTCCCCACTTGCACTCTCTTTCTCTCTCTTTCAAAGTAAATAAACATGAAAATTAAAAAAAAAAAGGGGGGGGCGCCTGGGTGGCTCAGTCGGTCGAGCATCCGACTTCAGCTCAGGTCATAATCTCACTGTCCGTGAGTTCGAGCCCCACATCGGGCTCTGTGCTGACCGCTCAGAGCCTGGAGCCTGCTTCCGATTCGGTGTCTCCCTCTCTCTCTGCCCCTCCCCTGCTCATGCTCTGTCTCTCTCTGTCTCAAAAATAAATTAAAAAAAAAACATTTAAAAAATTGTTTTAAAGAGTAAATAAACATGAAAAAAACCACAAAGTTATAAATACCTAGGAGACAAAACAGGAGTAGCAGGAAGATGGTGGAGGTGGGGGCCTCAGGCAGACGGAAGAGGCTGCACAGCAGGGTAGTTCAGAACACAGGTTCAAGAGCCAGGCTCCCAGCTCAGTCACTTACCAGCTGTGTGATCTCCAACAAGTTACTTCACTTCTCCATGCCTCAACTTGCTCATCTTTTAAAAAAGAGATAAGAGGGGCACCTGGGTGGCTCAGTCAGTTGGGCGTCTGACTCTTGATTTTTGGCTCAGCTGGTGATCTCACAGGTTGGAGAGTTTGCGCCCCACATCAGGCTCCATGCTGACAGTGTAGAACCTGCTTGGGATTCTCTCGCTCTCCCTTGCTCTCTGCGCCTCTCCCACTAGAGCACATGTGCTCTCTCTCACACTCTCTCTCAAAATAAATAAATAAATTTAATAAAAATAAAAATAAAAAGAGATAAAAATAGCACCTCCCTCAAGGGGTTAGTAGAAGAATTCATTGGGCTAATGTTAGCAAAATGCTTAGCAGTATACAAGTGTTTGTTGATAGATAGATAGATAGACAGGTAGATAAATGAGGGAAAGGCCAATCATTCCGTTTCTCTCTCAAAGCCAGAGTGAAAGGCAATCCCTCTAGGGAAGCTGCCGCTGGGGTTCCCCATTTGAGCAGCTGGAAGGCAATGTGGCACTTCTCTAAAAATACAGAGGTTTAAAGCACCAAGACAAACGCCCACACTGCTAAGAACATCTAGACTAGAGGGTGTTGCATTAGCATACTGTTAGTTAAGGAATTATAGCTCTTAGGGTACCAGCTTCTGCACAATAAAATGATTTTTAAAACAACATTTTAAAAGGCTGATTAAAACATAATGCTCTGTTTAGTTACTGCCACAAAATGTTTCACTTGCAAATGATAGCCTAGCGGATTTAATTTACTTTCTGCTGACACCCGTATTAGATGTGATGGACCAGGCAGGCTCGGCAAAGGCTGCAGGCTGCAGGCTCCAGAGTGGCGGCGTGCGGATGTGAGCTGGTGAGCATTTTGGGAGAAGGTGGCAGGACCAGGCCTCCCCCCACCCCTGGGCCCTGAGGGCCTCCCAGTGGCCTGCACACTAGTCTTCCCCGTGGAGGACCTGGGGTTTGGTAGAACACCACGTGCTGAGAACACGGACTGAAAACTTGTTTTCCCAGGACCGAGTTCAGCCAACTGATCAGTGACCTCGCTCACATCATGATTTAAAAAAAAAAAAAAAAAAAAAACAAGCCGACATTTACAAACCCGGAGATGTCACTTAAAAGTCTGGCTGTTCTGCTACTTTGGGAAAATGGGGAAAACGAGCGGCACTGCGCTGGTGTCGTCATGGCAACAAGAAGCTGGCATGTGAGAGGTCACGTGCTTTCCAGTTTGTCACAGTCCCTGCCCTTCCCACTGTCTCCCCAGCCGCCAAGTCCAAGTTAGGGGCCTCCTCTCTGCGACCACAGCCCTTAGCTCCCACGCTGTACCGAAATTGCCTTTTTACTTCTCTTTTCCTGCTATACTGCAGACTTCGTGAAGGCAGGAATTGTGGCTGCTCCTCTCCCCACTAGATCCCATAGCCTGGTGTGGGGGCTGGAATATTGCAGGCCCTCAAAAAAACATTTACTAACTGTATCAATTTCCTATTGCTGCCACAACAGATCACTACAAATTTAGCAGCCTAAACACCACAAATTTATTATTTTAAAGCTCTGTAGAGCCATCCTGTAGAGAGAGGGTAACGGTCAAAAGTCTATCTGACATGGATCTCACCCTTCCTAGAACTTCTAGGGGAGGATCCATTTCCTTGCTGAGGTTGTTGGCAGGATTCGATTCCTTGCAGGTTATGGGACTGACAGTTTGCTCGCTGGCTGCCAGCCAAGGGCCATTTCCAGCTTCTGGAGGCCACCCACATTCCTTGGCTTGTGGCTGCCTTCCTCCATCATCGGAACTAGCAAAAGCGGGTTGAGCCCCCTCTAATGCTTCAAATCTCTCCTTTTTCTTCTTCCACCACATCACAGGCCCAGGCAAGAAAGGTTTTTCACTTTTAAGGACTCATGTGATTAAATTGGGTCCACCCAGATAATTCAGGTTAATCTCCCCACTGCTGGGTCTTCAACCATTATCACACCCGCAAAGTCCTTGTTTCCATGTAAGGTAACATACTCGTGGGTTCTGAGGAATCGGACGTGGACATCTTTAGGGAGCTGTTATTCTGCCTACCACGCTAATGAATGAAAGTTACTGAAACATCAGCCGGATGGAGAAACAGGCATGAGAGGTGTACCCGGCACAGTGTGCTACCTGCTGACAGGAAGGTGGAGGAGTGAGTTAGTGGTCCACAGGGAGGGTGGGAACTTATGGGAGGCAGGAAAGGAAGACTTTTCTCCATCAAGGTAAGGATTACAGTACAACCCTCTGGGGCCAATGAGGAAGCTGGGTCAGGAAGAATTAAAATCCCAGGCAGAACAGCAAGGATGTGGGTTTAACTTCCCTTGGACTAGAAATTTATCTTCCCAGTTATAAACCAGATTTCAGTTAGACTCCTGGCCCTTTAATGCAAATATGGTCAGGGGCACCCGGGGGCTCAGTCGGTTAAGCAGTTAAGCGGTTAAGCGGCTGACTTTGGCTCAGGTCACGATCTCATGGTTCATGGGTTCGAACCCCATGTCGGGCTCTGTGCTGACAGCTCGGAGCCTGCTTCAGATTCTGTGTCTCCCCTCTCTCTGCCCCTCCCCCACTCACGCTCTGTCTCAAAAATAAACATTAAAAAAAATTTTTTTAAAAGAAAGGCACTTATTTGTATAGGAAAACTGAAGAAATCAGAGCATGCATAACAGGAATCAAAGAACAAATAAAGGAAGAACTTATGTATAGGATGAAGTTGGTAGAAAAGAGGTCAAGCAATGGCAATCCATGTGATTTGCAAGGAAAAAAAATGGGCACTCGACGGTAGAGCACAGTAGATTGTGTTGAAAGGGATAGTGTGAATAATGAAGTACTTTTTACGAACTGCTTCCAGAGCAGGAAGAGTTACATTCTGAGATTAGAGGATGTGGACCAATGACAGAATTAAGACCAAAGAAGCAAACAAGTTAATGGCAAAGAAACCCTCAACCTCCGAGAAGCAGAAAGAGTAGATTCTCCACGGGAGGAGAACTGGCTGGGCCTTGTCCTGACTCAGGTACCTCATGAGGCACCTGCTCCTTGGGATTCTCCTGGTCATCTCACTCTTCTCACTGGTTGCACCCCGCACCCTTCATAAAGTCAAGCCCAGATACTCTAGGCTTAGAAGATGGGCATTATCAGCAAGAGAGAAGAACCTACGAGGGCCTAACTGTGTAAAAGTGTGTGTGTGTGTGTGTGTGTGTGTGTGTGTGTGTGTGTCTTAAAGGAAGCCAGTCAGTTTTTTTTTTGCCATTGAAACAGTTCTACAGGGGCACCTGGGTGGCTCAGTTGGTTAAGTGCCCGACTTCAGCTCAGGTCATGTTCTCATGGTTCATGGGTTTGAGCCCTGCAACGGTCTGTGTACTACCAGTGTGAAGCCTGGAGCCTGCTTTAGAGTCTATGTCTCTCTCCCTCTCTCTCTGCCCCTCCCCTGCCTGTTCTCTCTCTGTGTGTGTGTGTGTGTGTGTGTCTCTCAAAAATAAAATAAAATCATTAAAATACAAATATGATCAGCTGAAAAGCACCACCTCTTCTCCCGTGGAGAGCTCAGGGTGCTTCTAAGGCACCTGCAAGTAGCCAGGGTGTACCTCTCACTAGTAACCCCTGGATCTAAGTGCCAGGTTATGCTGAATTTGTGCTATTTCTATCCCTGTACCTCGCTGTCTCCAGAGGAACTTGATGGTTCCTTTGATGCACACACACACAGACACACACACACACACACCCCACTCCTGCAGAGCCTTTGTGGGTCTAACAGAATTTATTGAAAGACTAGGATGACAGGGGTGGGGGTGGGGGTTGGGGGGGGTTGGTTAACATCACAAGCATCCAAGCAAAAAAGTCCTTAAATTCACATATTAAATGTCCTTTATCTTAAACGAAATTTCATGCTTCCTGCATCAGAGATTTCTCTGTAGCCACACCACAGAGCCATACCGTCATGCTGTCTCCTCTATCCTTTCCTTCTTGCTCTTTACCCCCCTCCCCTGGATGGGCCCCTCTGAATTCTCCCCATTCTGGGATACAGAGTAATGACGATATGTTGTGCTATTGGCCCTAATTCTAAACCCCTCCCTTATCCCTTTACCAGGTGAGTTTGCAGCTCCCGCCTCACTAGAAGTGGGGTGCACTTTCCTACCCCCTGACTGTGGGCTCAGCCACACGACTTGCTGTGGCCCGTGGGATGCGAAAGGAAACGATAGAGGTAAAAAAACCAAGAAATGTGTTTGCACGGTGCAACCAGTTGCACGTCTGTATTTCCTGAGAAGCGTTTCCCCTGGGTAGCTACTGTCCCTTCAGCCAGGCGCAGAATGAAAATACACGGGCCGACCTGAGCCCAACCTATAATGAGGAGCCAGGCCCAGATGGACCGCCAGCTTGAAGCAGAGTTGCCCAGTTGAGCCCAGCTCAAGTGAGCCACCCCAGAGCTGACCTGCAGACACATGAGTGAGGATAAATGATTGTTGTTTTAAACCCCTGAGTTTTGGGGCGAGTTGTTTTGCAATAATAGCCAACCAATACAGTCATTAGCTCTGGAAGTAGGGGCGGGGGATGGGTTGCCATCACAAAAGCCTCAACTCTGTGGCATTGGGTTTGGAGCCGGAAATAAGTAGCAAGGAAACACTTACAGAGGCCTGGAAAATGGTGGGGAAACTCTTGTAGGAGACCAGAAAAGGCACCCCGTGTTAAGTAGTGAGAGACAGCTTATAAAACGGTTGTACACGATGAGGCGAATAGCAGCAAATTTGCCTAAAGGACTTTTAGAGTTGGGGGAAGACATCTAGAGGCAAAAGGTGGAACATAGGGCTTTACTGCTACTAGATACATGTAAAAAGGTCCTACCGCAAGAAAGAGATACACTCAACAAACTGTGGTACATCCATATAATGGAATACCACTTAGCAATAAAAAGGAATAAACTACCAAAGCCACAGCAACATGGATTAATCTCAAATGCATTATGCTAAGTGAAGGTTAAAAAGGCTATATACTAGGCACTCCTGGGTAGCTCAGTCGGTTGAGTGTCTGACATCGGCTCAAGTCATGATATTGGGGTTCGTGAGTTCGAGCCCTGCATCGGGCTTGATGTTGTCAGCACGGAGCCTGCTTTGGATCTTTTGTCCCCTTCGCTCTCTGCCCCTCCCCCGCTGAAGCTCTCTATCTCAAAAATAAACAATGCCCTTTTTTAAAAAAAAGGCTACATACTATATCATATACGATTCCATTCTGGAAAAGGCAAAAGTATAGGGACAGAAAACTTCAGTGGTTGCCAGGGCTGAGGAGTTGGCTACCAAAGGGCATTAGGGAATTTCTCCAGTAACTGGATCTCTTCTACATCTTAATCATGGTGGTAGTTACATTATGGTATGCATTTGTCAAAAATCATAAGACTATACTCCAAAGGGGTAAATTTAACCGTAAATTGTACCTTCATTAAAAGATGCGAAGATCTAGGGGCTCCTGGGTGGCTCAGTCGGTTGAACATCTGATTGGCTCAGGTTATGATCTCATGGTTCGTGAGTTTGAGCCCCGCGTCGGGCTCTGTGCTGACAGCTCAGAGCCTGGACCATGCTTCTGATTCTGTGTCTCCCTCTCTCTCTGCCCCTCCCCTGCTCGCACTCTGCCTCTATCTCTCTCAAAAATAAATAAGCATTTAAAAATTGTTTAATTTTAAAAAAAAGGAAAGATCTATCTGCCCTAGTCATGATAACATAGATTGTGCTAAAATAGTAAATACCCACCTCCAAAGTTTTAGAAGCTTATAGCTTCCAAAACATATCTCTTCAGTGCTCTCTATTTTTATCTCTGGTTACACTCTGCTTCATGCTATCTTTACTCTAGGACATATTTTGTTGTTGTTGTTGTTGTTGTTTTTAAAGACACACATTTTTTTCTTTAATATTTTATTTATTTTTGAGAGAGAGAGAGTGTGAGAAGGGGTGGGGCAGAGAGAGAGGGAGACACAGAATCTGAAGCAGGCTCCAGGCTCTGAGCTGTCAGCACAGAGTCCAATGTGGGGCTCGAAGCTACGAATCGTGAGATCATGACCTGAGCCGAAGTCAGACACTTAACCAACTGAGCCATCCAGTCACCCCTTTAGGACATATTTTGATGAGGCAGTCACCTTCCAGAGCATTGCTGGTCCCCACGGCAGGGAGAAAAATAGAAGAGGGAGATCATGCCCTGGTTCTTAAGCTTCCACCTGGAAGTGACACGTGTCATTGCAATTCCTTTCTCGCTGGTGAGAGAAAGTCACATGGCCATACCTATGTTCAAGGTTTACCATGCACGCAGCAGAAAGACTGCAAATATTTGATAGACAGCACTAATGAATTCCACAATCTCCACTATGATGGTGAATTTGTCAATTTCTTTTCCTACTACTATCAATTTTTACTCTATACTATTCTTTGAAGCTCTAATATTGTATGGATACGATTTAGAATTATTATGTACTTCTGGCAAGCTGAAGCCTTTTAATTATAAAATAACCTAATTTCACTAGTCATCTTTTGCTAAGTTAGGCTACAATATAGCAAGATAGTGCTCTTAAAGATACTGCTTTTAAACCACCCGCCTGAGAAGGGACACTTTTCATATCGCATTAGTCAAAGAAAGTTACATGACCACACCTAACTTCAACACGTCAGTGCCTTAGAACAATAAGGGTTAATTTCTCACTCATGTTATATGTCCTTTGTGGGTTATTGTAGTACTACCCATTCTTCATTCTGTGTTATCTTCATTCAAGGACCCAGGCCGCAGTATACTCTTGGGACATAATCTTGTGGCAAAGGGAAGGAACGATGGTTCTTAAAGCTCTGCTCAGGAATGCACACATAACTTCCATTCAGGGGGCGCCTGGGTGGCTCAGTCAGTTGACGGTTGGACTCCTGATTTCGGCTCAGGTCATAATCTCAAGGTTGTGAGAACGAGCCTTGCTTCAGGCTCTATATTGACAGCACGGAGCCTGCTTAGGATTCTCTCTCTCCCTCTCTTTCTGCCCCTCCCCACTTGTGCTCTCTCTCTCTCTCAAAATAAATAAACATAAAAAAAAGAAAAAAACTTTCATTCCTGTTTCAGTCACAAAGCCTGAGTCCATGGGGTGGAAAATACAGGCCTCTTATGGGGACGGGCTATAAATTATTGAAAACAATAATGCAAGCCACCACACTATTTTTGGCAATGCTCTTTGCCTTAAGGTCTATTTTGTCCGAAGTTATATAGCCAACAGATCCAGCATGGAATCTCTTCTACCATTCTTTTACTTCAAATTTTCCATCTTTGTATTTTAAACAGTATATAGCTTGATTTAAAAAAAACTGGTGTTAGAATCTCTTTTAATTAGAAGGCTTAGGGGTTTTTTTAATGTATTTATTGCGATTACTGATACGTTGGAATTTTTTCCACTTTATTTTGTACTTTGTTTTATGTTCTTTCATTTCTGCCTTTTTTACCTTCCTTCCTTTCTTGTTTGCCTTCTTTTTAAAATGTTTTTTTTTTTCGGGGTGCATGGGTGACTCAGCCGGTGAAGCATCCAACTTCAGGTCAGGATATGATCTCACAGTTTATGAGTTCGAGCTCTGAGTCAGGCTCTCTGCTCTCAGCACAGAGCCCGCTTCAGATCCTCTGTCCCCCTCTCTCACTGCCCCTTCCCCCCCTCCTTTCTCTCTCAAAAATAAACATTTAAAAAAATAATAAAATTTTTTTTCTTCTTCCGGTTTGGTCCATAACTCTATTTTTATTCTTTCAATGGTAAGCCCCCAATTTTAATGTTCATATTTAATTAAAAGTCTAATGTTAATCAGTATTTTTATGGACAGTGCACAGATTTCGATTAATTGAACCATTGACCACAATGCTTTGCTTTCCCTGTATGCAAACCCTTTGCGATGATCCTTCATACCTCCCTCCTACTATAATATTGAACTCAGTGATGTGCCTTGCTTTGGCCAATTAGATGTAAAAAGAGTTTTGAAAATGTGCTTGTGTATTTCCATTGCTCTCTTTTGTGTCCCTGCCATTGCCATGAGAACTTATCCTGTCAGCCTGGCTGGCGAGTGAGACACACAGAACAGAGTAAAGGCCCCCAGCCAAGACCATTCTAGATCAGCTGATCCCAGACATGTAAAAGCAAGTCCAACCAAGCTCAGCAGTGCTTCTTAATCCACCCCCAGCTGACACCAGATGTGTGAGCAGTAAACAAATATAGTTGTATCCCTCCCAGGTTTTGTGGCTGTTAGTTATGCAACAGACAACCAAGGCATGCTTCATAACACTCTTACACTTTATATACAATCATTCCATTATTTGTTTCGCCTTTTTGAACCCCACAAATTATAAGTTGTACTTGTTTCTTGCCCTGATACTTGTTCATATTTACTCATGTTTGCGTCTTCTTTACTCACCAATCTTTTTTTTTTTAATTTTTTTTTAACGTTTATTTATTTTTGAGAGTGGGAGAGACAGAGTGCAAACTGGGGAGGGGCAGAGAGAGAGAGGGAGACACAGAATCTGAAGCAGGCTCCAGGTTCCGAGCCATCAGCACAGAGCCCGACGTGGGGCTCTAACTCACGAGTCGTGAGATCATGACCTGAGCTGAAGTCGGACGCTCAACCGTCTGAGCCAGCCAGGCGCCCCATTTTGCTCACCAATCTTTATTGTTCCTCAGATTGCCTTCCTGGGATCATTTAATTTCTTCCTGAAATATATCTTCTAGAAGTTCCTTAAGTTCTGTTGGTAGAAACGCTTCGTTTTTGTTGATCTGAATAGTGCTGTGCTTTCATCCCTGAGAGACTAAGTATACAATTCTAGGTAGACAATTATTTTCTCTCATCACATTAAGGCGATTATTTCATTAATGATATTATTTCATGCTCTTCTTATCATCACTGCTCCTGTTATTGTCATTGAACAATCAGGAGTTGGCATCACTGTCATTACATGGTAGATTATAGGACTTTCCTACTTCTAAAATCATTTCTTGTGCTGGCGTGTTCTGCAGTTTCAGCAGAATGGATCTCAGTTTTTACGTCTTTATCCTACTTGGGGATTCATTGCATTTCCTGAGGATTCTTATCTTTCATCAATTCTGGAATGTTCTCAATCATTATTTCACAATTGCCTTGCTCATACTCACATTATAATCACCTAACAGAAGTGACAAGCTTATGATGGACGTTCTCACTCTTTTCCATTTCTTTATCTCTCTGGGATGCCTTTTGGGTTGTTTTCTTCAAATCTCTCTTTCAGTTCACAAACTTCTCTTCAGCTGTATCTAATTTGGTGCTTAACCCTTCCAACGAGCTATACATTTAAAACAGATCTGCCTTTGGGACGCATGGCTGGCTCAGTCAGTAGAGTATGTGAGTTTGAGCCCCATGTTGGGTGCAGGGATAACTTAAAAAAATAAAATATTAAAACAAACAACCCCCCCCCCCCCCAAACAAGATCTTCCTCTGTACTGGACTTCTCTGCTTATTTCCTTATGGGTTTTGTGGTCATTGATTATGAGTTCATATTCATTTGGAAGACTACCTGGCCTCTTTGGGTTGATAGTGAGTTCTTCCAGAGAGGTCAGGTGTTTGTTTCAGCCAAATACCATAGGTACTATCAACACAGGCCCATTTTAAACTAAAGCGTCCAGCCTGTGGGATTTTGGACCATGCAAACATTGTGGCCATGTGATGGCCATTTGAGTAAAATGCATTACCTCTCCATCCAGAGCCAAGGCAGAGAGACAACTTTTCTTGTTGCCTATCGCAGCAGGGCAGATTTTCTTTTTCTTCAGTTTATCCTTCCCTTAAAGAGATATTCCTTCTTGGGTCCCAACCTGATGTTCCAATTTGGCTCTCATCTTGCCTGGACCCATAGATGTCCCTATGGCTTGTAGCAGCATCATTGTTTACCTACCTCCAGAGACGATTTTCAAAATACTCATCAGTATAGCACACATGCTAACTCATCAGAACCGATGCAGACTATGTCTGTTCAAAGTTTCTAATAATTTTTTTAAGTTTATTTCTTTGAGAGAGAGAGAGAGCACACGTGAGCAGGGGAGGGTCAGAGAAAGAGGGAAAGAGAATCCCAAGCAGGCTCCACACTGTCAGCGCAGAGATCAACGTGGGGCTCAATCCCACCAACCATGAGATCACAACCGGAGCAGAAATCAAGAGCCAGATGCTTAAGAGACTGAGCCACCCAGGGGCCCCATCTGTACAAAACTTCTGAACATCAACTCTAACTTCCTAGGCTTGTGTTTCTGCTTCTCCCTAGCCTCAGATGATTTTCCTGACTTTTTCACAAGCTTATCTATGTTTTGAAAAGGGTGCTTTTCAATATTTCTCTTAGTTTTTTAATATAAATTGTAGCTGCTCTATTTGAAGAGTCTACAACATTGCTAAAAATAAAGTCTAAGTAAGAAATGCATTAGGCTCATAAAACAGAACATCCAGAGTTAAGTTATGACTGTAGCTTAATGTCATATGAGACCTAGGCTCTTTCCATCTTTTCACTTTGCCAGCCTTAGCATTTGCTTTTTACATCATAGGCACATGATTGGGACTGAACTTCCAACCTTAAGATCTGCTAAGAGACAGGAAGAAAATAAAAGTGGCAAAGCACTTAAGGGGCATACTTAACTAAAAGTCCTAGTGGATTTTGTTTAAAAAAAAAAAAAAAAAAAAGTACTACGTGCCAGAAGCTGGTCACATGACTATGGCTAGTTTAACCACTGGCTAACAATGAGAATGAGATTACCATTAATAGTTTGGACTGATTATGAGTCATTCCTTCTAGCAGGGGTGAAGATCTACCTCCCAGAGATCAAAAGATTTCCTCTGGTACCTGAACAAAATGAGCCTTTTTCCTGAGGGTTGGGGAGGGTACCCAGCTCAGCGCCTGCCACACAGAGGGAACTGTTCCATTCGTTGTAGATTTACTGAGCATCCACTACGTGACAAAGGCATTGTGGAGGCAAAAAAGATTTGATACGATCTCTGCTAGGTAACATGAGAGAGAGAAAGTTTGTAAAGGGTTTAGGACTTGGAATCAGCTTCCTAACTCACAGTAGTGGCCTCACTCATCGTCCGTGAAGCAGATTAACCTGCTACTAGTTACACTGCGTAGTCGCTGGCTACAAGGGCGCCCTCTCCTGACGCCCCGCCCCAAAAGCGAGTCCCGCATGCGCACACCGCCTTCTCTCTGACGCACCCCCGGAAGCACTGGCAGTCCCGGGGCGGAACCGGGAAGCATTTCCGGGGGCGGGAGGCGCAGGCTGAGTCGGTCGCGGCGGCGACGGCTTGAACGGGCCTGAAGCCGGTGGCGGAAAGTGTCCCGCGGGTGGGTTATGCGAGTGCGGAGCCCTTAGCAGGTACTGCGGAGTTGAGACAGCAGGTAGCGAAGGGGAGGGGGGAGGCCAGAGAGGTTTAAGGGCTTCTCTGCAGGACCCGGCGCGCGCGCCCCCGGCCGGCAGGCCCATTCCGCCGACCGGGATGCTTTAGCCGCGCTCGGGCGGTTGGAGTCCCGGAGCCCCGGGCCGCCTCCAGCCAGTCCGGTGCGCCGACCGCGACACCAAGGCCCCCGAGGCAGCGTCTCGCCCAAGGTCACCCCGCGGTGGCGGACCTTGGCGGGCCAGAGCGCTTGGAGATCCCGCTCGGGTTCGTCCGCTGGCCTTTCGGGGGCGCCGTGTGGGTGCGGCGCGGCGGCCTCGGGTTCGAGCCAAAGCCAGGAGAAAGGTTGTGCCCAGACTTTGCTAGTATCTGTCTCTGTTTACTTCTAAGTAGTGTTTCCCCTCGCTTGCGGTCTCTGTCACCTGTTGTCACCTGCCCTTTTTGCATCTCAACTGGGCCCCTGTCAACTTTGTGTTTCTTTCCAGTTTGTCTCTCTCGAGCCCGTCTCTATCTGGACCCTGTCTTTATTTCTGCCTCCACCTTGCTTATGTGGTTTTTCACCCTGTGTTTCCCTCTCAGCCCTTCCTCTCATTCATGGCCTGCCCGTCAGCTCTGCTCTTTGGCCGTCCGTGTTGGTGCCAGTTTTGTGTCTTTCTCTCTTGTTTGTTGCCTCTCCTAACTGGGTTTGTCTGGGCGGGGCAGGGCAGGCCTGCCCGGACCTCTGAGCCATGCAAGGTGACTCATGACCCTGTGAAGCTTCTTGCCCTGGTGACATTCTCAGTGACTAGACTGCAGTCTGGCCTCAACTCTGACAGGTGTCGCCCAACCTAAGTGTCCGGTGCAGAAGCAGGCAGACCAGAGACCATCTCAGGGCCAGCGTACCTTGATAAATCCTTGCCTTTTCCTACCCATGGCATTTTAGGCCTGCACAGCTCCTGAATTCCCTTCGATCCCTCCACGTACCCCAGGATGGCCTCCACAGCTCCCAGGAGCCTCCTCTTTGAATTACAGCTGCTTAACTAGGCCTGTCTACAGGCTAAGGAAGGGTCCGTCTGAGATCTTGTGTCCCTGGGGGCTCATGGAACAGTAGCAGGATTTCTAGGAGAGCTGTATGCTTAGTGCAGAAATTGTGTCAGTATGTACAGTTAGATTATAAGAAACCTAATAATTTGGTTCATTCTTTGCTTTACTAAGGTACTCCCTGGAGAAATAAGCCAGACCCAGAAGAACAAATACTGTATGAGTCCACTTATACTTTGTCCAAAATAGGCAAATTCATAGAGGCAGACAGAAGGTAGAATGCAGTTTACCAGGAGCTGGTAGAGGAGGGAATGGAGAGTTATTGTTTAAGGGATACAGAGGTTTAGTTTGGGATGATGAAAAGGTTCTGGAAATGGATAGTGGTGATGGTTGCGCACAACATCGTGAATGTGTTTAATTCTACTAATTGGACACTTTAAAATAGCAAATTTTATACTAAGTATATTTCATCACAGTACAGGGAGGAAAAAACCCTTGCTCATTGGAGAAGCTCGGTACTAGCCAGCTCTTTGAAAATGTGCTTTTAAAAATTTATTTTGTAGCTCTTAGGAACATTAAGTTGTTTGTTGATGCCTGCTCTTGTCAGAGCTAATGTCCTTAGAAAAGGACTTCGGTCAAAATAATTCAGTTAAAATCTTCCCTCAAGTTTTTTACTTGAGGCAGATTACCACTCTAGCTCTCCTCCCTCCATAATCCTCGGATTCAGTGCAGGAATCTGCATAAATAGGGAATTTCAGGAAGACTTTACTTTTCACATGAAGAAAACCGTTAGGGTTGGAAAAACAGCCCTGTTATGATAACACAAAATTATGTGTCATTTCCTGTGTCTTTTCTGATGGGGGGGGGGGGCTTTGTATTATGTTCTTATTTAAGCTATTTTGTCTGCTATGGTAGTTTATCAGGCTTTCTTGTGAGATGTAGCAGCTGAATTACTACTGTATAGAATCCTAGGATACCATGGATTGAGGAGAAAACACCGCCAATTAAGCTATGGCATGTGCTTTTGTAATCACTTAGGCTTATGAAAATTCTTTTTGAAAACATTTTTAGATTTATTTAGACATTTTTACATGATACCATTCTAATGCCTAAATTTTAAAAAATAAGTGAAATAAATTGGTGAAAGTGTTAAACTTTTAACATTCATACTCTTGAATACTTGTAAGTTCAGAGATGGGTCCATACTTTCCCACAGTGTCCTTTGTGCCATCAGAAACATTGATGAGGGTCTCAGGCAGTGACAAGTATTAAAATTTCCACTTGACCATCACATCCTGATTGCAGAAATTTTGAAATATGCCTCTTAAAATCCGTTGAATGTGCTGTGTATTATTTTCATGAACTTTTCCTTTTTACTTTATCTACACTTATGGTTGGAAAGATTTTTGTCTTATTTGCAACATGTCGAGAAGACTTTCCTTTTTTATTTTGTTTTGTTTTGTTTTGTTGGTATGTAGCTAATCATTATCCTAAAACCCAGTGCTGTGTCTGCCTTCTGTTTTTCTCGATTTGAGCTTCTTACCCCAGTGCTAATGAATATGAGAGTGCATTTAAAACCATTTCCTTGGCTATATTGTAACGTAATGGCAGGATGACCGATAAGTGGGGTTTGTGGTTAGAACAATACCTTCTCTTTTGAATCTCAGAGAGTTTGCTACAATGGAGTATTTGCTTTTGGCTTTTTTTTTTTAAGTAAAACATTCAGCTGTGTCTTAAAATTAAAGGGAGACAAGATTCAAAGTCCATAAAGTAGGTAGCTTATTTTTAAAAAATCCTAAAATAGATTTTAACTAAGTTCTTTGGCTAAAGTGTTCCAATTAGGAGAACCTATAGGGGTGCTGATTGGCAATGGTCTGAAGACTGAAAACACTTTTCCAAAGGATATTTTAATTTTGTAAAATTACATAGACACTGATCCATGTTGGTTTTCTATTTTTAACCAAAGTACCATGGTAATGTAAGACGGTTATTAAAACTGGGTGAGAGATTTAGGGGTGTACAGAACTCTCGGCATTTATGTAACTTTTCTGTAAATCTAAAATTATTTCAAAATTAAGTCCATTTTAAGTACAAGGCAGAAGCTAAGATAGTACAGACTAGAAGTTAATATAACCCAAGATACCAGTTTTCTTTCTGCTGCTCAGAAATAAATACTACACATGTAGTATTTATTAGCAAGGCACATGTATATGCTGAATGTCATCTCTTTTACATTTTCAACGTGATTTTTTTCTTTCAGAAGTCAGTGTGATTCTAATTTGAAGCAAAACTGAGAAATGGGTTCCTCTTCCTCATTCATCCATACTGCTTTGTGATGGCCATGGCATAAGGGGCTTTTTTCCAGGATAACACCTTTGCATTAGGTAGGTAAGCTATAAACTTTCTAAAAATACAGGTTTTTAAAATTATTTACTAAAATGGTTTATTTTTCAGCAAAAATGAAGACGTATTTGTGTTTAATTGTTCTAGACCATAGGTTCTCATACTTCTGAGCAGGAACTGTTGCACATTTTAAGGCCAGTCCCTGCTCTACATTGTACCAGTACAGCATCTCACTTCAGAGAAACTTCTCAGGGACTTTTTTTTTTAACTTAGAAAAATATTAGATTTAAATTAAACTTTAAAAAAAATTTTTTTAATGTTTGTCTATTTTTGAGGAAAAGAGAGACAGAATGCAAGCGGGGGAGGGGCAGAGAGAGAGGGAGGCACAGAATCCAAAGCAGGCTCCACTCTTTGGGCACAGAGCCCGATGCATTGCTCAAACCCATGAAATCCAAGATCATGACGCAGGCCGAAGTCTGATGCTTAACCGACTGAGCCACCCAGGCACCCCTAAATTAAACTTTAAATCTGAATTCTGACCTACCACTTTTGAGATATATAACCTTGGGCAAGTCTTTTAACCTTCCAGAGTTTAGTTTACTCATCTTTTTTTTTTTTTTTTTTTTTTTTAAGATTTAATTTCTTAAATTTTTTTATTTTGAGAGAATGAACTTGTGCATGAGTCAGTTGGGGAGGGGCAGAGAGAGAGAGAGAGAGAGAGAGAGAGAGAGACAGAATCCCAAACAGGCTCCATGCTGTCAGCACAGAGCCCGACACAAGGCTTGCTCCCACGAACCATGAGATCATGACCTGAGCCAAATTAAGAGCCAGATGCTTAACCTGACTGAGCCACCCAGACACTCCTGAGATTTATTTTATTTTTTCATTTTATTTATTAGAGAGAGAGAGCATGAGAAGGGAAGGGCCCAGAGAGAGAATCCCAAGCAGGCTCCACGCTCAGCTCAGAGCCCAGGGTGGGGCTCGATCCCGTGACCTCAGGATCACAGTCTGAGCCTGAGCCAAAATCAAGAGTTGGATGCTCAACTAACTGAGCCATCTAGGCACCCCAAGATTTGATTTTTTTTTTTTTTTTTTTAACTAATCTCTACACCCAGCACGGGGTTCAAACTCATGAACCTGAGATCAAGAATCACATGCTCTTCCAGCTGAGCCAGCCAGGTGCCCCTAGTTCACTCATCTTTAAAATAAGTGTAATGATTCAGGAGTATCGCAGTTGCAAGACCCAGGTTTACATAGCTTGCCCTTTGAACTGCAAAGCATCTGGCTAATATAAAGAAAGAACTTTGGTAGGCATGGGGTTTTGGTATTTTTGTGTATTTGTGCCAATCTTTAGGTTTACTGAAGTAGTATTTACTGTGTTTAAACGTGCTCTCTACAGTAAGTATGCAAATTACCTTTATGGTCTAATTAAGAAATCTTTGGAGGGCTTTAAGACCAATGGGTCTGCTTCCCTATTGTTATCTGTGTTTTAAGATATGTAATTGTGTTTAAATAATGCGTAAAATTTGATACGCTGTTCTTTAGTTGTATAAGAAATACATTAAACTCATCAAAATTGAAAGAGATCGCGGAGGTCATCTAGAGTTTGGTGATTTCTTCAATATTTTCCCATTGTCTTCTGCTTTTAAAAAAGCCTGCGTGGCTCAGTTGGTTAAGCATCCGACTTTGGCTCAGGTCAAAGATCTCACAGTTTGCGAGTTCAAGCCCAGCGTCAGGCTCAGTGCTGACAGCTCAGAGCCTGGAGCCTGCTTCTGATTCTGTGTCTCCCTCGCTCTCTGCCCCTCCCCCACTTGCACTCTGTCTCCCTGTCTCTCTCAAAAATAAATGAACATTAAAAAAAAAAAAAAAAAAAAAAGCCAGAGAGCATCCATGAACTATGGAGGGAATGAACTGAGATAGGTGTGTATGTTTTAGAACTGTTACTATTAGTTTAAAAAAAAAAAAAAAACAAAACAAAACACTGTGTGTAAGATGACAAATAAAATTGCAGTACCTTATTAAGTCTGAGGATGGTGAATAATTTGCTCTGGGGTTTAGGAATGCATCATATGTTATAGACGATTTCAGTTGTTTATTTGTGAAAGTAGTATTCACCTTTACTTTCCACACTATCATCACAGGTTATATTAGGCCTGAGCAAGTGTTTTGAATTTAATTCCAACTTCACCACTTACTAGTTAAGCAAGTAGTTTAGCCTCTTTGTCTGTATCCTACTCTTCTTTTTTTTTAATGTTTATTTTTGAGAGAGTGCATGCGCGTGCAAGAGAGGGGCAGAGAGAGAGGGGAACAGGATCTGAAGCAGGCTCTGCGCTGACAGCAGAGAGCCCGATGTGGGGCTTGAACTCACAAACTGTGAGGTCATGATCTGAGCCATAGTTGGATCTGAGCTTAACCTACTGAGACACCCAGGCACCCTGTGTCTATTTCCTATTCGGTACAGTAAGATAAAAACTACCTATCCAGTGGATCGTTATGAGGATTGATGAGATAGAATACATACAGTCCTTTTGCACAGACTCTGGTACAAAGCACACATTTAATAAATAGTAGATGCTGTTATTATTCCTACTAATTACAACATTTTCCTAGTTATCCAGTTTGGAAACTTCAGAGTCGGTATAGGTAACTAGTTTACCTTGCATTACTTTATTTCTTAAACAGCTTTACTGAAACATGATTCATGTACAATTAAAAGTTTTTTAGTAGGGGCACCTGGGTGGATCAGTCTGTTGAGCGTACGACTTCTGCTCAGGTCATGATCTTGTGGTTTGTGGGTTCGAGCCTTGCATTGGGCCTTGTGCTGTCCATGCAGAGCCTGCTTCAGATCCTCTGTCTCCCTCCCTCTCTGCCCATTCCCCACTCTCTCCCTCTCTCAAAAATAAATGAACGTCAAAAAAAAGTTTTTTAGTGCATTCAGTGGGTTGTATAAACCCATTCTAAAATTAGATTGTGGGACATCTAATTTTAGAATTTTCATC